>NW_024423319.1:87222479-87244305 GCF_017311325.1 Ursus maritimus | reverse complement strand
CTGATGTGGGACTCGATCCCGTAATGCCGGGATCACGCCCTGAGCCGAAGGCAGACGATTAACCGCTGTGCCACCCAGGCGCCCCTGATAACCACTTTCTTACTCGACTGGACCACTAGTTCCCAAAGACCAGGAGTTGATTAAGAGAAGAAAAGAACAAACAGAAGAAAGGGAACTAGAGGGGCGCCTGGCTGGCACAGCGGTTAAGCGTCTGCCTTTGGCTCAGGGCGTGATCTGGGCATTATGGGATCGAGCCCCACATCAGGCTCCTCCACTATGAGCCTGCTTCTTCCTCTCCCACTCCTCCTGCTTGTGTTCCCTCTCTCGCTGGCTGTCTCTATCTCTGTCAAATAAATAAATAAAATCTTTAAAAAAAAAAAAAAAGGAACTAGAGAAAGAGCCAGCGTACCTAGACAAAACACCAACAAGAAGTACCTACCTTGAGGACATTCAGAAAACTTTAAAGATACATGGTTACACTCTTTATATAGACTGGCTTCCAGAGCTGCAGGTTGATTACTGGCACCTAGGACGCGTTTTAATCTCATTAAACAGGTGCTCCCTTTAATTTTTTTTTTTTTAAGTAGGCTCCATGCCCAGTGCAGAGACCAAAATGGGGTTCAGGGGCGCCTGGGTGGCTCAGTCGTTAAACGTCTGCCTTTGGCTCAGGTCATGATTCCAGCGCCCTGGGATCGAGCCCCGCATCGGGCTCGCTGCTCAGCGGAAAGCCTGCTTCTCCCTCTCCCACTCCCCCTGCTAGTGTTCCCTCTCTCGCTATGTCTCTCTCTGTCCAATAAATAAATAAAATCTTTCAAAAAATAAAACCAAAATGGGGTTCAAACTCACAACCGTGAGATCAAGACCTGAGCCGAATCAAGAGTTGGACGTTCAACCAACTGAGCCACCCAGGCACCCCTCCCTTTTGACTTTTGGCTCAGAGGTATTCTTATTAGAAAATCCTAGCCATTGAGAGAAAAAAAAATTCTAGCCATCAATAGCCAACTGTGGGAAAAGCTGATGAAATCCTACTCATGTCCGTTGTTTAGTTAATAGGACTATACCAACGTTGACTTCTTAGTTTTGACAAATGTATGTGGTTATGAAGATGTTCACATTGGAGATAGCGAGGTAAAAAGTACACAGGAACTCTATTATCTTCCCAACTTTTCTCTAAACTTATTTCAAAATAAAAAATTCAGCAACCGAACACACCCACTGTTGGCCAGCAGCACTATGTTCTGCAAGGCAATGGTTGGCCTCCCACAGCTGGGTATGTCTGCCCTTGTCAATTGCACTGTATCCATGGTCAGTTCTGGAATATAAGGCAGCATCTAACCCAGACTACACTTATGCTCGAAAATGGCTTCGTTGATGAGGAGGAATACTTCTAGGCACACAGCTCTGTCCACAATGGAAGAGAACGAAGAGCTCTGAGAAACTTGGCACTGCCTGTTTCACTCCCACCCTCTCCAGCAGCAACTGGATTCTAGAGTCCATCTAGAGAACCTCAGGAGGAATGTGACTGCTGGAGAAACCTTTGCTACTGGACAGACCATTAGCCCTTTCTCTCCTCTTGGAAATGCTCCATTCAAGAAAGCCCACCTGCCACCGGGGACAAATGCCACCACACTGATTCATAGGCAGAGTTCTCTTTTGACACTTGTTGGCAGTCTCTCTTGATGGCTGGAGTTCCTGCTTAAGCAGACCTCATGGTGCTTAGCAATAGCCTTAACACCCTTGTATTGAGAAGCACTCCCACTGAGGAGTCATAATGATAATCTAATCACAGGATCCCTGTAAAAGACCTTAGTGAGAATTTTACTAAGTGGAGGTATTTTGTGCTAGATGACTTAGCTAATTATTTCCTTAAAATGGTAGATTACTTACCGTACCTCTTTGTTTAGGGTTCCTGCCTCAAGTTTGGGGTGTATTAAAGCTAACATTCTCTGCTACCCTGCCTCAATATATTCTGTAGCTTTTCTTAACATTTACAGTATTTTTTTTTAAAGATTTTATTTATTCATTCGACAGAGAGAGAGACAGCCAGCGAGAGAGGGAGCACAAGCAGGGGGAGTGGGAGAGGACGAAGCAGGCTCATAGCAGAGGAGCCTGATGTGGGGCTCGATCCCATAACGGCGGGATCACGCCCTGAGCCGAAGGCAGACGCTTAACCGCTGTGCCACCCAGGCGCCCCATATTTTTTAAACTTATTTATTTGTGGGGGGCAGACTCCACGCTGAGGATGGCGCCCCATGATGGGCTCGATCCCATAGCCCTGAGATCATGACCTGAGCCGAAATCAAGACTCAGATGCATAACCGACTGAGCCACCCAGGCTCAGGCCCCTAAAGGAGTTCTAAAACTTCTTGGTTAGGTCTTATTTATTGGCAAACTCCATTACTAAGCTGTCCAGGTGAAAGCTTTTTACTGAAAAGGTAACTATCTCAGACTAAATCCATCGACTGTTCCAATCTCTCAAAAAACTTGATTCTTTATCCATCAGATACAGATGGAAGGAAGATCATATAAAGATACGATGCATAGGGGGGAAAAAAGCAGGGTAAGCTAATGTTTTATATCATTCACCATAAGATGCAGGGGGCACTGGGACAATCATGACGGATGAAACAAGCTCCCTCCCCTTGTGAAGCTTACAAACTTGTAGGAGAGAGAGGGCAAAATCCGTTCAACAAAGACATCAAAATAATGCTAAGTGGTCATTAGAGGAGTAAGGGGCCGACACAGAGAATAAGGCGAAGGAAGGAGAAATCTACCTTGGAATGGGCTGTCAAGAGAGGCTTCTCTGGGAAGATGGCATTTGAGCTGAGACCTACAAGAAAGAAGGAACCAGCTCCACCGAGATGGAAGGGTAGAGCTCTGCCACAGCTCACAGAAACCCCTGGGCTGAGGACACTGGGCACACGAAGCAAGTGAAAACAAGTAGGGCGGCAACACACTGAACAGGGGCAAGTGGCCCAGGACTGGCATAGAGGTAGGACTAGGGACAAGGGATGCAGGGCCTTGCAGGTCATGAGATGCACGTTGCTTCTTGTTCCAGGTACAAACAGAAGTCAAGGACGAGCTTTAAGCTAGGTGGTGGCGTGATCTGTTTTAAGAAGGTTCGTTTTGGGGGCACCTGGGTGGCTCAGTCAGTTAAGTGTCAGCCTTTGGCTTAGGGCGTGATCCCGGGGTCCTGGGATCGAGCCCCATGTCAGGCTTCCTGCTCAGCGGGGGAGTCTGCTTCTCCCTCTCCCTCTGCCCCTGCACCCCCCCAAACCCACCTCCACTCATGCGCTCCCTCTCTCTCTTTCAAATAGATAAAGTCTTTTAAAAAATGTGTTCAGATAACAATGATAAAGAACTCATGAATATTCTAACAACAAAATGTGTTTCTAAAAGATAAGTTGGTCAACGTGGGGAAGGGGCAAGCGAGTAGCAGTTTCTGAAGGAAAGAATTATCTACTCCCATGACTCTGTCTGAACCGATTTGTTTTGTGTTCGTAAGGATGTATCAGGTTATAATTAGACACAGACACACACACACACACACACACACACACAGTAATTTGGTTACTCAGTGACTAATGCCACCAGAGTTTGTAGAACTCCAAAGTAGTATTGATATTATTTTAAAAAAATAAGAATAAATTCAAGGGGCGCCTGGCTGGCTCAGTGGGAAGAGCATGCGACTCTTGATCTCCTGGTCCTAAGTTCAAGCCCCATGTTGGGCACAGAGATCACTAAAAATAAATAGATAAATAAATAAACAAACAAATAATTTTTTAAAAATGAATAAATTCAATAAATATAATATTCACTGTGACACACTACAGGAGGCACCATGATATGTTATGGAATATGGATGAGTAGGAGGTATGGTGATAGTTTACAGTGATGGGTAAATGTGCAAAGAAGGAAAAGAGTGTCTACCGTGTCAGATTGTTAGCATCCGTTATTTCACTGAGCCCTTACAAGTCCACTGTGAAACGAAAATCACCATGTTCTTTTTAGTGACGAAGACCAAAGCTGAAGGACATTATGTCAAGTGCCTGAATCATGCTTCTAGAATGTCAGCCCACATCTGTCTGGTTCCAAAACCTATCTGTGCTTTCTCCTTTGTTCCACACAGCCCACAAGGAACCTACAAACCAGCGAGGGTATTCAAATCTTAGCACAAAAGTAGGTATTTACGCCACCCAGTTTTAGAAGTACGATAAAATGGCCCTTTCCCTTGGTTGGCAGCATGGAGGCCACATGATGCCTGGAGTTACTGCGGAAGATATGAATCAGCAGGAGTTCGTCAGAGCTTGGCAGCCTTCCTCGGAAAGTCTGGGAGGCTGAGGGATGCCTGGGTGGCTGAGTCAGTCTTGCGTCTGACTTCAGCTCACGACATGATCTCAGAGTCCCGGGATCAAGCCCCACAGCAGGGTCCCTTCTCAGCAGGGAGCCTGCTTCTCCCTCTCCCTCTCCCTCTGCTTGTGTGCTCACTCTCTCTCTCTCTCTCTCTCTGTGAGATACACAAATAAAATCTTTAAAAAAAAAATCAAAGCATATCGTCATCCCTCAAAATTTTCAGCTAACCCTCGATGGAAAGGTAGGACTAGGAAAGAGTCATTGAAAGCCAGTCTTTCCTCCTCCCCAACACCTTGGACCTTTTGTCACATCCACCAGGAAAAAAACAGGACTTTGCCATTATCACAAGATAGACAGGCCATGGTAACAAGCAGCACATATACTCAATTGTGTGGGACTACAGATCAGGTTTGCTGCCAAGTATTGAATCTTTGAGGTTCCCTGAAGCATGACATAAACCCGACACTAAATTAAGTAAACATATTTTTTCCATGGGAAAGGAGGAGTAGGTTTGGGTCTTGCTATGTTAAATACAAATTTGAGGAGCAGTGATAAGGCATTAAATCCATAGGAGGTTTTTTTGCCTCTGGTGAGGCAGGGACTCCCTGGGGGATATCATTTATCATTCAAACACAGAAAGGGCAAAGTAAATTATTCCAAGCTTTTTTAATATCATGAAGGTGGAACAGCCTTATGAAAATTAAACTATTTTAAATGCAGAGTTTCTAGCAATTCCACAAAACCTGGAAATATGTTGATTCTTTATTCTCCATGAACTGCTTGTTTCCTTGCTCTGTGTCTCACAAGATAAAGTCAGACTTTTTGAAGGACCCTAAGGACCCCTTTCTCATGAATATTCATATGCAAGAACCCTTCATCCACAGCTGCCCATCATAGTAGATCATTGTATTAGTTACCTAGGGCTGAATAACAACTAATCCCAAAACCTGATGGCCTAAAATAACAAATATGTAAAAGTTTCTGTGGGTCAAAAATTTGAGAGCGGCCTAGTGGGTAGTTCTGATTCAGGGTCTGCCCTGAAGTCATAATCAAGGTGTTGGCCAGGGCTAAAATCATTCTATACTCAAAGAGAAGGAAAACCTGGGGCTGGAGGGTCCAACTCCAAGCTCACTCATGTGGCTGTTGGTATGACCAGATGGGGCATACCATAGGGCTGCTTGAGTGTCCTCACAACATGGTAGCCACTTTCCCCAAAAGGCAATGATCCAAGACAGAGAGAAGCAAAGGGGGAAATCACAGTGCCATTATGACGTAGTCTTGGAAGAAAGATAGCATCACGGCCACCATGCTATTCATGAGAAGTAAGTCTCTAAGTCACACCAACATTCAACGAGGAGGAAAGTCAACTCCACATCTTGAAAGGAAGAGCATCAAAGATTTGTAGACCTATTTTTAAAACACCATTATCACCCAGAGCAAAAACAAGCATCCTTCCCTGCAAAGCAGAGAAAAGTTCCTATTAAATATTAGGGGTGTTGTCTTGTGATTGCCAGTTAAGAGTGGTGAGTTGCTTAGTAAGGAAACAAAATAATGGTGACCTTCTCTATCATGTGGGAAATCGTTTTGATGCAATTGTGGCCATCATCACTACCAGGCAAGCTATCCCAGAATCCCAGAGGTTACAGAACAGGAAGATTCACAAACGGAAGTATGATACAAATAATAGATACATAGTTTATTAAATCAGTTTAAAATACAGTGAGGGGGGCGCCTGGGTGGCACAGCGGTTAAGCGTCTGCCTTCGGCTCAGGGCGTGATCCCGGCATTACGGGATCGAGCCCCACATCAGGCTCCTCCGCTATGAGCCTGCTTCTTCCTCTCCCACTCCCCCTGCTTGTGTTCCCTCTCTCGCTGGCTGTCTCTCTCTCTGTCAAATAAATAAATAAAATAAAATAAAATAAAATACAGTGAGGAACAAGAGGGAACAGATGGGATACCTTAATACACTTAGAATAGGATACAAGCAGGGTGGAAGGACCACACATCTAAATCCTTAATATGTTCTCCTCTCTTCTCTCCCTCTCTCCCTCAATATCTTTCTCTCTCTTTCTCTCTCTCTCTCTCTCCTCTCTCTCCCACTTCAGCCTTCCCCCACTGATGGTGTAGTTTCAAACTACGGAAGATTCCTGAGACCAATGATAGATACCTGCTCAGATGGAGAGATACAGGGACAAGCACACCTGGACAAAGATACAGCTTGTCAATAAGCCTACTCAAGAGATATGAGATTCATTCGTTTTTCTTGGGAAGAACACATATGAAGCCGTAATTGTACCCTATAGGATGCTTGTTACCAATGAGTGGCCAGTTTAGGGGTGACATAACTGTCAACCAGAGGTAGCATGATCTGATTTGGTCTTGATCTTTCCATCACCACCTATTCATAAGAACAGGCTTGTCTCTTTGATTATATATTCCATTTACCCTATCTTTTAACACATCTTTTATTTTTTTTAAAGATTTTATTTTTTGTCAGAGAGAGAGCACAAGCAGGGGGAGCAGCAGACAGAGGGAGAAGCAGGCTCCCCGCTGAGCAGGGAGCCCGATGTGGGGCTTGATCCCAGGACCCCGGGATCATGACCTGAGCCAAAGGCAGACGCTTAACCAACTGAGTCACCCAGGCACCCCTGAACACATCTTTTAGACACTAACTTACTATCTAAATTTAAAACCTCATATATTCTGTCCGCCTGTTTCACACGATGACTCATTATACTTAACACATCCTATGAATATTGCCTATTATCTTATGAGTTTCTATCTTACTATTTATGCCTAACACTTGTTATGACTTTCATCTATCCCAATTACTTTCTTTTCCATAGCAGGATTGAATCACTGGATTACAGTAGAGATATGAATGATAGCAGTTGTTTCAACCTCCAATAATACCTCAAGCCCCACATTTTCCACTGTCTAAAAAGCAGACAGCCCCTTATTAACTGGGGGAATCTGTTCTCTCCCCATATGGATTTGGATTGTATGATCTCTAAAAGAAATGAATGAGAGCACCTATGAGAGATGCTTAGGTCCCTGAGTAATGGAGCTGTTATGGCTGACAGCTCTCCTGGGCAACAGTAGGTCTCTCTACTCATTCACATCCCCTATCCCCACTACTGCCTGATCGAAGTGAAAAACATCAAGGTCTACCCAGAATAATGCAGGATACTTAGAAGATGAATTCAGGAACCAGACAGGATCCAGAGAGCCTCTTATAGGGCGAATTCTCTGGAAACAGATGCTGTGACAGAGTTTGGGGTGTAAGGTGCTTATTAGCAATCAACATGTTTGAAAGGAAGGGGGAGAAGGAGAAGCTGAGCTATAGAACAGGCCCGATACAGCCTCGTTCAACCCCAAGGGAATCTCTCAAGATGGAATTGCCTGCCAATGGAGCGCCTGGCTGGCTCTGTCGGTGGAGCATGTGACTCTTGATCTCGGGGTTGTGACTTCAAGCCCCATGTAGGGTAGAGAGATTACCTAAAAATAAAATCTTAAAAAAAAGAAAAAATTGCCTGCCAGAGTTGTCTCCCATCTGGCCAAAATCGCAGGGCCTTTAGACCACTGCCTCCCCCAGCCATTGGATGTGGGCTGCCTCGGAAGGGCATGACCTCCACAAGGCTGCTCTCTGCAGATGAGGCCGACCCTGGAAGTGCTGAGAGCTGGAGGCTGCCTGCTGACTGCCCTCCTCACCACTGGGTAGCAAATCTTTCCTTCAAGAAGGATCTGGATGGCATATCTCTGTGTTGAACAGAGACAAATCTTTCCCTGTGAAATGGGATGTGGTTTTCTTGACAAGGAGGAGAGAGGATTCAGACAGAAATTTGAAGCAAAGGGTACTTGGGAAGCAGAGGCCAAACCCTAAGGGTAGAAAAGCCAACTGGCAGGGAGGGGAAGCTGGTGAATCGTGGCCTTTTCCAAGGGAAGACTAAGGTCTCTGGGTACATCTCTCGGGAAATGGCAGGTCAAATGAAATGAGAACTTTAAATTCTATCTCTCTTCTCTGTTCCTCTTTTCTAAAAATGCTTTATCCCATTAGGGACAAGGTAAGCCAGAGGATATCCCTCATATCTCAGAAAGAGAAAAACAGTGGTGATTTTCAGCCCTGGAAATCTTCCCACAGGTAAGCCAGATGCCACAGGAAGCACTAAGCCTCTTTAAAAAAATGTTTTGGAGGGAACATATGCAAAAAATAAGACCAAGCCTTCTTCAGGTTATATTTATAAATAAGCAAATGATACTTCTTAAGAAAGGGAGGGATCTCGGCGAAATCCCGGTTTACTTAACAAATTCCCCACACTGTGGAGTCAAGCAGCTTTTTCTTCAATGTTCGCCAAGGAACCAGGATGTAATTCTAACCCAAGTTCTAAATTTTCCGTTCAGTCACAGGTTCCTATCCACGGTGGGTGGATTAGTCAGGACACAGTAGTGAATAAACCCTAAACTCTCAGGAGCTTAACACAACAAAAGATGATTCCCCACTCAAATCAGACAATCCATAACACTCAGGGGGAGACTGTGCTACACTCGTAAGTCACCCAAGGCATAGGAGCTCCACCATCTTGAAGCTCTACCATTCAGAAAACATGTCTTCCAAGATACAGACGTAGTGAAGAGAAGGGCCATATGCACCCCAATGTTCATAGCAGCAATGTCCACAATAGCTAAATCGTGGAAGGAGCCGAGATGCCCTTCAACAGATGACTGGATTAAGAAGTTGTGGTCCATATATACGATGGAATATTACTCAGCTATCAGAAAGAACGAGTTCTCAACATTTGCTACAACATGGACGGCACTGGAGATAATGCTAAGTGAAATAAGTCAAGCAGAGAAAGACAACTATCATATGATTTCTCTCATCTATGGAACATAAGAACTAGGATGATCGGTAGGGGAAGAAAGGGATAAAGAAAGGGGGGTAATCAGAAGGGGGAATGAAACATGAGAGACTATGGACTCTGAGAAACAAACTGAGGGCCTCAGAGGGGAGGGGGGTGGGGGAATGGGATAGACCGGTGATGGGTAGTAAGGAGGGCACGTATTGCATGGTGCACTGGGTGTTATACGCAACTAATGAATCATCGAACTTTACATTGGAAACCGGGGATGTACTGTATGGTGACTAACATAATATAATAAAAAATCATTAAAAAAAAAAAAAAGAAAAAGAAAACATGTCTTCCACTCAGTTCTACATACAGTTCGTGACCTGGAATCCAGTCACATATATGAAACCTAAACGCAATGGAATTTGGGGATCGGAACGTTCCTGTGTATCCAGATACTGGAAAATGAAAGGGGATTTGGTGAGCACATAGCGTGGCCTCTGACATAATGAGGAACAGCTGGCTGTCAGGTTCTGCACAAGAGCCAGGTGAACCCCCAAACCCACAAATCAGGTGCTCTTACTTTTATCTGGGTTAGATCATCTCAGACTTGGAACTGCATACCGACAACACTGAGTAACTGCTTTTGGAAAGAGGACATTAAATTGTACTTTTGAGACAAATTGGTACCTAAGGACTATTGGCTTAGCTTATCTATCAACCTTGAAATTGTTGAGGTATAAAAATGCTGAGCACAGGGGATGCCTGGGTGGCTCAGTCGGTGAAGCGTCTGCCTTCGGCTCAGGTCACGATCCCGGGATCCTGAGATCGAGTCCCATATCAGGCTCGCTGCTTGGCGGGGAGCCTGCTTCTCCCTCTGCCTGCTGCTCCCCCTGCTTGTGCTCTGTCTCTGACAAATAAATAAATAAATGCTGAGCACAACTAAAAAGCTCTGTTAGTATGTTCAGCCTCTAGTAATACTTTAGAAAGAGTCTCGACAATTTCAAGAAAACCAGAATCCACAGAGGACTGGTGGTCTGTCAAAACACCAAGGAGCAAGATAATCCTTTCCTCAGAAGATAAGGTAGCTCCTTGAGGTGTTTCTGTGAATTATCAGTAAACAGAATGTTTCCAGGACATCCACACCATCTGAACACATGGATAAATATGGCATCCGAGTATCTTTAATTCACTTCATCTCTTCCTCAGTTCAATAAAACCATGATGAGAAGCTGAATCACTGCCCTGTACGCCTGAAATTAATGTAACATTGTGTGTCAACTATCCTCAAATTAAAAAATTTTTGATGATTTTATTTATTTATTTTATCAGAGTGTGCGTGCGCACAAGCGTCGGAGGGGGGCAGGGGGGAGAGAGAATCTCAAGCAGGCTCTGCGCTAAGCATGGAGCCCGACTCAGGGCTCGACCCCACGTCCCACGAGATCATGACCTGAGCCGAAATCAAGAGTTGGACGCTCAACCGACTAAGCCACCCAGGCACCCTGCAAATAAAAAATGTTTTAACACAAAATATAAATAAATAAAACCATGATAGACAGGTACCAGCAGGCTTCATCACTGAAAGAAGTAGATGATTTACCTTCACTCTGTAAATATTCTAGGGACTCAGCCTGAACACCTGCAACTTGCTACCAGTAAGAGACTTTGCTTAGTGGTCGCCTTAGCAACAAATTATGTTCAGCCAAGATTAGTTTTCGGCCACCAACGCAATCGAAAATTTTTTTTAACAACATATACAAGTTTTCCCTTTTGCTTTAAAAACTTCTGACTTTTTCTCCCTTAGTGGGACACTGTATGGGTTGCTACCCAAATCTGTGTTACCTCGAACTGCAATTCTTTGATCCCAAATAAATGTTCTTGCTAAATTATTGCCTACCGACAACTTTAGATTGACAAGTTCATGCACTCATGAACCTCACACTGTGTAGAAGGATAGAGGTAATTAAATAAATGGCTGTAATAAAATCATGCGCATGCCATTATTGGAGGAGAATTAAAGGAATACATGGCAGGGAGACCTAAACTAGAGAAGGCAATCAAGGAAGGCTTCTTGTAGGAAGTGAATTTTTCAGTCAGGTAGAAGATGCTGCAGATCATTGAGATAATAGAGAAGAAGGAGGAGTCATGGCGGGGAAAATGAACAATTTTATTCTAGACTTGTTGAGTGAACTTCTAGTGTCTACACACGAGTGATGACAGTTTGGTGGCAGTCATAAGAATCTTGTCTGGAGCTCACATGAAAGATCTGACTTGGGAGTCTTCACCCCGTGTTTGGTAAAGGAAACCAGATGAGAAAATGAGTTCACCCACTCAGAGGACACACAGTATGAAGAGAAGTTGCCAAGAGCAATGTCATGAAAGACAAAAAAAAAAAAAAAATTCCAGAAACAGGTAGAAGAAAAGGAGTCAGAGAGAGAGAGTGAAATACCAGAAAAGCAGGTAGAAATCCAAAAGTGTGGTGCTTCTTGTAGAAGCGAAAGGAAAGAGCACCTCAGGGAGACAGGGAACAGTGAGCACTGTTGAAAGCCAAAGAAAATGACAACTAAGAAATGTTCATTCGATTACCAATAAGCAGCTGATTGATAAACTCGGCAAAACCAGACTGAGCCGAGTGGTAGAGCCAGAATACAGATGGCTAAGGAGTGGGAGCTGACCTTGGAAAAACACCAAGTACAAGCAACTTGTTCTAGAAGTTTGGCTGTGAAAGGGGGTCGAGAGAGCCAGAGAATGAGAGAAGGAAATAAGAAAGACTTGAAGAGGGGCGTCTGGGTGGCACACTGGTTGGGCGTCTGCCTTCGGCTCAGCGCGTGATCCCGGCGTTCTGGGATCGAGCCCCACGTCAGGCTCCTCCACTATGAGCCTGCTTCTTCCTCTCCCACTCCCCCTGCCTGTGTTCCCTCTCTCGTTGGCTGTCTCTATCTCTGTCTAATAAATAAATAAAATCTTAAAAAAAAAAAAGAAAGAAACTTAAAAAAAAAAAGAATTAAAGAACCAAGTGAAGCAGGATGGGACAAAAAGAGACTTTTTTATGCAAAGCTAAGTGAGGACAGCTTCCCCCGGAAACGCGCTCTTCGCAGGGAAGAAAGCACTCCGGAGAATGAACAGTTTGTACAAGCTTATATACTTTTTTACATCTTGTAAGAGTTCAGATTATAGATTGCCATATAGGCAGGAAACAGGAGTTGTAACATCAAAGAATGCAGGGAGTAGGAGCATTGATGGCTATCTCAAAGACAAGATGGGTTTTCCTTTAGGCTACTCATTCACAAAGCAGGTGCACACCCTATGCCCTGGCGGGCCATAAATCAGGCTTTTGGTTTCAACACAGTTTATGTACAGTCATGCTGACTTAGAAGGAAATCTAAAATGGCTTCCCTTCGATCTCAGGCTGCTGGGAGTTTTTTCTTACATCACTCTTTAATGGGAGAAATTTGAGCACATTTACATTTTGATGGAAGGAGAGCATAAAATTAAGAAGGGGTTAAAAATAATGCGGGGGGGGGGGGGGGGGTGCAGAGATGGTGAGAAAGGGAATAAAAATAGCCAAAAATGATATGAATTAAAAAAGAAACAAGCCCATGGTGAAGTGATCTTTTTTTTTAAAAAAAAAGGAGTCATTTGACAGCAAACCAAACTTTATTTCAGCCTCGACCTCTCCCAGGAATGTCACCTTGTGACAGTGGATTTGAAATTCCCTGATCAGCACTAGGGAGGCCTAATCTGTAGGTTAAAACCCTGTAGTTTCCTTCCCCATCCCCAAAAGCAACCACCCAGGCCTGAAACAATCCTTTCTTCTCTTTTGCTAGTAACTTCCTTGCTCCGCCCTCCTGCCTATAAACACCTTCCATTTTGTACAATTCCTCAGAGCATCTCTCTGCTCGCTAGACAAGATGCTGCCCGATTTCTGAATCGCTTAATAAAGCCAAATAAATCTCAAATGTACTCGGTTGAGTTTTGTTGTTTCGCAATACTAAAGACAGCACAGGTTTTACCAGAACTGGAAGAAATGAGGGGCTCCTGGCTGGCTCCTATGGAAGAGTATGCAACTCCTGATCTTGGGGTTGTGAGTTCTAGCCCTACCTTGGGCGCAGAGATTACTTATAATTAAAATCTTAAAAAAGAAGAAGAAGAAGAACTGGAAAGAATGAGAAAAAAAACTGGAGGGAATGCTGATAAAGGTTTGTAGATTTAATTGCAGGAAGTTGACAGGATTTGTTACCTGGGTTTCCAGGCCTCACAAGATTAAAACAAGAAATTTGAAGGTGTGGACTTAAGAGCAAGTACACTGCCAGCAATAAAAGTAATAGTTAATCTTAGGAAACACCTGGCTGGCTCAATCGAAGGAGTGTGCGGTTCTTGATCTCAGGTGGTGAGTTCGAGCCCCACGTTGGGTGCAGAGATTACTTATAAATAAACTTTTTTAAAAAAGTAACAGTTTATCTTAAAGGATATTCAATTCATTTATTTAACAAGCATTCAGCTACTACTAGAGTAGGTTTTAGGAGAATACGTCAATGAAAAACATAATGCCTGAACTTTATGAATGGGGGAAAATACAAGCTTCCCTCCCCCCTCAGTAAATAGCAGCTCCACCATTTCACCACTGATCTAGTTCCTCAGAGGAGAAACGCAGGAGTCAACCTGAACTCGTGCCTTTCCCTCAACTATCCTCCGCCACTTCCTTCCCCTTTGCGTGCGCATGCGCACGTACGCAGGGTCGCCAAGGATGCACGGGGCGCCTAAAGAGCATGCGCACGCACACAGGTGCGCACGTAAGCGCATGCGCAAGTAAGCACACGGACTCGTAAGCACACGGACTCGTAAGCACACGTACACCACAGCCAACTCACTGGAAAGCTCTGTCAATTATAATTCCAAAACAGGTCTGGAATGTGACAATTTCCATTTCCATTACCTCATCCTTGGTCCAAGCCTCTAAGCACTTTTTACATGCACTACAGCAGTAGCCTCTGTTAAAGAATAATAATAAATTGAGTAAATGTTAATTATCTGGCTTTATTCAGCTGTTCATGAATCAAGTGGCATCCAGTCTAGGTAACAGAAAGGAGTTCTAAAGAACTATACAGGCAAGAGATTTTATAAGCAGAAGGGAGCAGGAATAAGGAAGTTATACTAAGGCAGAAGTCCGATTCATTACTGCAAGACTGCTTTCCTTACAGGGGATGGTAGGGCTTTATCAAGCCGATTACTTAACTCACGTTGGTCAGGCGATTCCTGATTGACTGGTTTAGGATTCCCTCCTGGGGACAGCCAAAACTCTAAGTCTCAGTTTGGTGACATGGGGCTTAGCAATGAGCAACTCTGTTCCTGTTGCATAGTCTTTAACACCCCCTAACTTGTCTTCTCTTCATTTCCATTCCTTTCTCTTTCCACCCATTCTCCACACAGGGGCTAGAACATAGATCACATCATTATATGTCCCTATGTACAATCCTCCAATTGCTTCCAACTGCTCAGAAAATAAAATCCAAACTCCTCACCATGCCCTGAAAGACTCTTCATGAAGGTTCTCCTGCTCACCTTTCCAAATTCATCCTTACTATATTTCCCTTGTTCAGAACGCCTCCTCCACATGGGCCCCATCTAAGTTCCTAGACTATGCTAAACTCTATTATCAACTCTGGGCCTTTGAGCTTCCTGTTCCTCTGCACAGGGCATGTTTCCCCTGGCTTTCTGCATGGCTGCCTTTTCCTCTACTTCAATCTCACTCTTGAAAAACACACATCTAGGCAATTCCATGAAAAGTGCCTCACTTTACTCCCTAGGGGTGCCTGGCTGGCTCAGTTGGTAGAGCATGAGACTCTTGATATCGGGTTGGGAGTTTGAGCCCCATGTGGGGTGTAGAGAGTACTTAAACTGTTTTTTTTTTTAATTTAGGGGTGCCTGGCTGACTCAGTCGGAGAAGTATGCAACTCTCAATCTCGGGGTGATTCATTTGAGCCCCACCTGGGGTGTAGAGATTACTTAAATAAATAAGTCTTTAAAAAATAAAAATGTTGGGGCACCTAGGTGGCTCAGCTGGTTAAGCAGCTGCCTTCTGCTCAGGTCATGTTCTCAGGGTCCTGGGATGGAGCCCCCCATCGGGCTCCCTGCTCAGCAGGGACTCTGCTTCTCCATCTTCCACTGCTCCTCCCCACTGCTCATGTGCACATGCTCTGTCTGAATAAATAAATAAAGTCTTTTTAAAAAATAAAAATAAAGACGAAAAATGAATTTTAAAAGTGTCCCACTCCTACTCCCTATCTCAGCACCTTAATGATTCCCATCATAACACTTGGCACAATCTGTAGTACTTTTATGTGTTTCCTTTTGTAGTCTGACTTCTCCACGTGAATTCCATGAGGGCAAGGACTATGTATGTCTTGTCCTCAGCTTAGAACAGTGCCTGGCATATAGCAGGTATTAAAACATGTAGCTTGAATAAATGAACTGATGAAAAACAACCAACCAACCACAAAGCGGAATCGAAGTATACTGAATTACATGAAAGTTGTGAGAGCCTAAGAAGAAATGATAAATTCTCCCTATTAAATAAACATAATTACAAGGTAGTAACACTTAAGGCAAAACTAATGTGTACTCCTCGAAGTCAGGAGGATGGTTTCTTTTGGGAGGGGTGCACAAAATGACTACAAGGGAGCATGAGTCAGGCTTCTGGGGTGTGGTAATGTTCTGTGTCTTTATTTGGCTGCTAACTACCCGGTTGTGTTCAGTTTGTGCAATTTTCTGGGTGTACAGAGTATTTCAACAGAAAGTTAAAATTGAGAAAAAACACAGCTGATGTGGCGCACATGATATCAAAGTACAATGGCTGATATTCATAATGGTGGCCTAAGTCATCACAAAGATTGTTTATTGTGAACTATTTTCAAAAACTTCCAAGTATTATGTATAGCGTAGTTTCTAAAAAAATTTATAATGTATAACGTATATAATATATAATGTAGTTTTTTTTAAAAAGATTTTATTTATTTATTTATTTGTCAGAGAGAGAGAGAGAGAGCCCGTGCGCACAAGAAGGGGGAGGAGCGGCAGGCAGAGGGAGGAGCAGGCTCCCCGCTGAGCAAGAAGCCCTAAGCGGGGCTCGATCCCAGGACCCTAGGATCATGACCTGAGCTGAAGGCAGACGCTTCACCGACTGAGCCACCCAGGTGCCCCTATAATGTAGTTTCTAAATTATTTCCACTCAAAACAGGTAACATTATGCCACTTACTAGATGGGTCTGTTATCTGAAAAACTGACTCAAGCAGAATACCTTGTGCCTCAATAGTGCTCAAGAGTTTAGGTATTAGGGGCGCCTGGGTGGCACAGTGGTTAAGCGTCTGCCTTCGGCTCAGGGTGTGATCCCAGCGTTGTGGGATCAAGCCCCGCATCGGGCTCCTCCGCTATGAGCCTGCTTCTTCCTCTCCCACTCCCCCTGCTTGTGTTCCCTCTCTCACTGGCTGTCTCTATCTCTGTCGAATAAATAAATAAAATCTTAAAAAAAAAAAAAGAGTTTAGGTATCAATACATTAATGTCATTAGAACAACCACAAGAACCAGGCTAGGATCCTGCTCCCACTTTTACAGAAGAGAACGCTGAGGTTCAGGGAAGTTACTAGGTTTCTGTATAGTTGCACATGGAGAAAGTTCAGTCAAGTTCCTCTGACTCCAGGAGCAGAGCAGTATGCTTCTCACTACTCTTGGTGTGAGTACATGGAAATCTGGAAGAGAAGAGGAGTAGGGTTGAGCCCTCTCAGGGAGAAAGGTCTGTTAAGACGCTCTGTAGGTGGTTCCCATCTTCAACACTTGCCCTAACATTTCCCATGACTCCCCCTTACCTCCGCTGAGTGGCACTTGGCATTCTTTTGAACCATGAATACGATTCCTCAACAGGTATTCCCTGAGTCTTACCACAGATATAGCAAGGCTCTCAGAAGAACCATCTTTTATTCCTAGGGGCCTCTGGTACACCTATCTGTCCCCTGGTTGTAGACAGCAATAAATACAAACAGAAAGGACCCTGCAAAATGACTACCTTCTGTTGGGCCCTAGAAATCTCACCTCAAAGCTGATAGAAACAGTTAAGCCAGGGGCGCCTGGGTGGCACAGCGGTTAAGCGTCTGCCTTCGGCTCAGGGCGTGATCCCGGCGTTATGGGATCGAGCCCCACATCAGGCTCCTCCGCTGTGAGCCTGCTTCTTCCTCTCCCACTTCCCCTGCTTGTGTTCCCTTTCTCGCTGGCTGTCTCTATCTCTGCCGAATAAATAAATAAAATCTTTAAAAAAAAAAAAAAAAAAAAAAGAAACAGTTAAGCCAATGCTCGGGTAGCAACTCCTTCAACATCCAAGTCCTAGACTGATTGATTTAGGATCTGATCAAGGACTATCAGGTCCAGAATGAGTGAGGATGTGGGACGTCAGAGGGAAAGGAAGATGTGAGGCCCACTTTGGTACGCAGCAGTCCTGGGAAAACCTATCCGGATCCTATCAGATCTGGAGGGCTTGTTGCAGGCCTCTTCTTGGGGCAATAAGATAAGTATGTGGAATTCACATGAAGCCTACATGGGCACGGAACCCCCCCGTGAGCCTCAGAAATGGCGATCCTAAGTCCCAGGAGGAACCTGACCTCCATCCAGAGTTCTACGGTAAAGTACTAGATAGACCCAGAATGCAAAGAAGACCTGAGACCAGATTAGGTTTAACAAAGCCACACTCAACCTCTCAGGCCTGTGGAAGACAAGAGATGGCAGAGAAGTTCCTTGCCCCCAAAGAATTCTACGTCTTGCCAGTGTTTTCAACCTTGTTGTGACCCATCATCCCAGATTCCACCCTGAGGACCGAGACATTCATTATCCCAACTGCCGGGAATGTTGGTCGCTGGTATCTCTGAGCTGAGGCCTGTCCAGGAGTCACCAAAAGCCAGAAAGCACCTACTACCTCAAGGTCATGCTCCTTTTCTTGGAGTAGACCCCACCCATTGACAGGTCAAGGTTAGAGTGGAAAGCCTGGTCCCCTTCTCTCAGGGTCAATGGCAACTCCGAAGGGTCATCCCAGCTTCAGAGCTCCCTGGGAGATGAGCTGAGCACTTTGCTCTGTCTCCAGCACCCTTCACCTCCACCAGGCCCTGCTCCTTCACCTCCCCAGATGCAGATCCTGAGAATGATCCTGAGTACATTCCTATACACTACATCTCACACTAAACTCTGGCTCAGGGTCAACTTTCTGGGAATAGAGATTCTGACCACAAACAATCCTATGTCAAATGTAAAAAGTACTCTAAGTTGGGGAAACAGAAAGGCCATGGGTGCAAATAGCTAAAATATGGATGCAGCAGAAAGTATCTTCCTTAGAATATCGTTTTAGGAGTGGTAATGTGCGAAACTTTGAAAAGAGGTCGATAGGACACTGCAATATACAAAATACTTTATCTTCAACCTAGGTTTAGTTTTAGGGAGGTTTTAGCCTAGGGTTATTTTAGAACTAGTGTCCAAGGCAGACGTGCTGAGTTTTCATTGGTGGTAAATTTTTCATGGCTAGACCATGGGTTGATATTTTTAATGCCTAAGAAGCTTATATACATCAATAAATAAAAGCATGGATACTTCAAAAGACATAAATGTTTAATGGCATGAGTAGATTAGTCAAAAGCAAGCAAATATTAAGAACAAATCACCTCCAGTAATATAAAATGCAATTAAAACAAAATAATGTTTTCTCCATTAAATTAGCGTACATGAAAAAATTATAAAATGCCTAACCCTAGGGAGGTTTCAGTGCAACACATTCTTACCATCAGTGTGGTACAAATTGGCACAGTTGTTTGGGGAAGTACCGTAACATTTGATATTAAAACTAAGAGATTAATATTCTTTAAGGTAATTCCGTTTCTTGGAATCGCTCCTAAAGAAACAATTCCAAATACCTGAAAAGCTTTGGTCTACACATTTTTTCACTACGGCATTAATTCAAGTTGCAAAGACATGAAAACAAATAAATATGAAACGTGTAAAATAAGTCAATATATGCATTTAGTGGGCTGTTGTGCAATTGCAAAGTGATTATAAAGAATTCACAAAATACGAAAATGCTCCTCTGCTGTCGAGTAGAAAAGATCTCTTCCACCTAATATCACTTTTAAACAATTATAACCTGCATTTAAACTATTTCTTCTCCCAGGGGCGCCTGGCTGGCTCAGTTGGCAGAGCGTGTGACTCTTGTGATCTCGGGGTTGTGGGTACAGAGAGGACTTAAAAAAAAATTTTTTTTTAATATTTTTTTCTGGGGCACCTGGGTGGCTCCGTTGGTTAAGTGTCCAACTCTTGATTTTGGTTCGGGTCAAGATCTCGGGGTCATCAGTTCAAGCCCACGCTCAGCAGGGAGTCTGCTTGTCCCTCTCCCTCTGCTCCTCCTCCCACTCACCCTCATTCTCTCTCTCTCAAATAAATAAATAAAATCTTAAAAAATATTTTTTTCTCACAACAATTTAAAATACTGAAAAGCTTTTTTTTTTAAAAAAAAAGATTTTATTTATTTATCTGACAGAGAGGTAGTGAGAGAGGGAACACAAGCAGGGGGAGTGGGAGAGGAAGAAGCAGGCTTCCCGCTGAGCAAAGAGCCCGATGCGGGGCTCGATCCCAGGACCCTGGGATCATGACATAAGCCAAAGGCAGATGCTCAATGACTGAGCCACCCAGGCGCCCCTGAAAAGCTTTTATCAGTTTTTCGTAATTTTAAGATGTCCTGTATCATGTTGGGCATGATCCACTCACATCAGCGTTCTCTAGGAACTGGACCGAAGGGTCCGTTGAAACTGATTGGAACACAATACAGTAGCAGGGTAAGACACTGTCCCACTGTGGAATGGCTTCCAAGACTTTTAGGGCCTTTAAAGAGCCCAGAGCCCTGGATCACTGCCCTAGCTCTATTTGCTCTAACACATGTAGTCTTTAAAGACTTTACTTACTGACCTACCAAAGGGATTTTGCCTCAAGGCTACTGGACCCAGAAAGCCATCAACAGTAAAGCCCGAGGACCCAAGGATGTTCTGGAAGGGAGACTGGTGTTAGCTACATTTCATCATTCACCAGTTAGGCCCCGTGTTATTTGAGCAGTAGACAGCCAGATGTGAGGGTGCTAGCTTTATGTTTTGTACAAATGTTCCAAAGTAAAATCCACAGTGAGGCACCAGAGACACAGAAATGATTCTATTATATTTCTCTGCATTTTCTAAACCATAATCCTTGAGCAAAGAAATGTTCATGAAATGGCTTGGTCTGTGACTTATTTCCTTAGCCCTGCTGCCCCAGATGAGTCTGACACATAGAAAAGTCTATTTCTTTACTGGAGCGGAACTGGTGATCACTTATAGATCACCAAGAAATGTGTTCATCGAACACTTAGAATGTTTGTTTATTTTTACATTTCAAACCAAAAAATGTGATGATAAATTTATCTGTCCTCTTATCATATAAGTTTTCAAAAATTATTCCTAAGATGTGTTAAAATACCTTAGCTATTTAAATATAAAATCAATGGTTTCATTTTCTTATTTTTTTAAGTAATCCCTACTCCCCAACATGGGGCTCGAACCCACATCCCCAAGATCAAGAGTTGCACACTCTATCATCTGAGCCAGCCAGGTGCCCTGATGGTTTCATTTTCCGTATTGAACTTTATTGTCCTATTTCATCTCAGTGGGACATGATTTTCTTTAAAAGGGTAA
Organism: Ursus maritimus; assembly: GCF_017311325.1. Classification (NCBI taxonomy): domain Eukaryota; kingdom Metazoa; phylum Chordata; class Mammalia; order Carnivora; family Ursidae; genus Ursus; species Ursus maritimus. The sequence continues at coordinate 87,223,360 of NW_024423319.1, read as the reverse complement.
TAGGAATTTGGATTTTAAGAACAGGTAACATTTGTTAGAACAGTATTATTATTTGTCTCAAACGTACATGTAAATGGACTTCTATACCAAAAAAAAAAGCTTTCTCGTTATTATAGCAATCACATCAAGTCCATTTTGCCAAGGTGACACTCTTCATATTCAACAGAATATCGCAAAAATATGGAGGCACTAGAACCCTTGTACATTGCTGCTAGGACGTAAATAGCACAACCACTTGGAAGACACTTTGGCAGTTTCTTAGAATGAAAAAACAACTGTATGATCCAGGCATTCCACTTGCAGGCATCATCCAAGAGAAATGAAAGCACAAGTCCATACAAAGACTTGTATGTGAATGTTCACAGCAGCTCTTATTTGTCATAACCAAAGTGAGAATCAACCCAAAGTTCAAGAGGTGAATGAATAAACAAAATCTACAACTGCCCAGTATCCACGAATACCCAACATCGCAATAAAACAGAATGAGGGGCGCCTGGGTAGCTCAGTTGGTTAAGTGTCTGCCTTCGGCTCAGGTGGTGATCCCAGGGTCCTGCCTCTAGCTTCCAGCTCAGTGCGGAGTCTGCTTCTCCCTCTCCCTTTGCCCCTCCCCCTCGCTCATACTCTCCCTCCCTTTCTCTCTGTCTGTGTCAAAATAAATAAAATCTTAAAAAAATAAAACAGAATGAGCTGAGATACATATGACGACATCTATTAATTTCAAAATAATATGTTGAGGAAAGAAACCAGATTAAATATATATATATAAAATATATATATATATTGTTCAAGTCAGCATATACAACATTCTAGAAAATGCAAACCAATCTAGAGTGACAGAAAGCATTATCAGTGGTTGCCTGGGTGTTAGGTGGGGGGGGGGG
>NW_024423319.1:87220567-87222469 GCF_017311325.1 Ursus maritimus | reverse complement strand
CCCCCCTCAAGGAAACTTTTGGGGCTGATGGATATGATCCTTTCCTTAACCGTGGTGGTGGTTTCAGTGTGCATACATATGTTAAAACATATCAAATTATACTCTTCAGATATGTGCAGTTTGTTGTACGTCAATTATACCCTCAATAAAGCCCTTAAAGTTAATAAATATAAATAAGATACAGGGAATCATATTCAATAGAACACGCTTATAAAAAATAAGTGGTTGGGGCACCTGGCTGGCTCCGTCAGTAGAACGTGCAACTCTTGATCTCAGGGTTGTAAGTTCGAGCCCCACATTAGGTGTAGATTATTTAAAAAATAAAAATCTTTTTTTTTTTTAAGATTTTATTTATTTATTAGACAGAGATAGAGACAGCCAGCGAGAGAGGGAACACAAGCAGGGGGTGTGGGAGAGGAAGAAGCAGGCTCCCAGCGGAGGAGCCTGATGTGGGGCTCGATCCCATAACGCCGGGATCACGCCCTGAGCCGAAGGCAGACGCTTAACCGCTGTGCCACCCAGGCGCCCCTAAAAAATAAAAATCTTAAAAAAATAGAAGAGGTGGGTGGTGGGGTGCATGAAATAGGTGATGGGAATTAAAGAGCACACTTGTGATGAGCACCGGCTGTCGTATGGAGGTGTTGAATCACTATATCGTACACCTGAAACTAATAGGACCCTGTATGTTAAGTAACTGGAATTTAAATAAAAACGTTAGGGGCGCCTGGGTGGCTCAGTCGTTAAGCTTCTGCCTTTGGCTCAGGGTGTGATCCCAGTGTCCTGGGATCGAGCCCTGCATCAGGCTCCCTGCTCCACTGGGAGCCTGCTTCTTCCTCTCCCACTCCCCCTCCTTGTGTTCCCTCTCTTGCTGGCTGTGTCTCCGTCAAATAAACAAAACCTTTTTTTAAAAATGAAAATAAAAATAAATAAATAAATAAAAACATTTAAAAAAAACAGGGGTGCCTGGGTGGCTCAGCCGGCCTTCAGCTCAGGTCATGATCCCAGGGTCCTGGGACCAAGCCCCGAGTCCAAGTCCGGGTCTGGGTCCTTGTTCAGCGGGGAGCCTGCTTCTCCCTCTGCGTCTGCCTGGTCCCCCTGCTTGTGCTCTCTCTGTGTCTGTCTCTGTCACATAAATTTTTTAAAAATCTTTAAAAAAAAAAAACTTTACAAAAATAAGATGTGATGACCGAGTTACTTAAAAAGGGGATATAAAAAGGGATTTTTAGGGGCGCCTGGGTGGCACAGTGGTTAAGCGTCTGCCTTCGGCTCAGGGCATGATCCCAGCGTTCTGGGATCGAGCCCCACATCAGGCTCCTCCGCTATGAGCCTGCTTCTTCCTCTCCCACTCCCCCTGCTTGTGTTCCCTCTTCGCTGGCTGTCTCTATCTCTGTCGAATAAATAAATAAAAAATCTTAAAAAAAAATAAAAATAAAAATAAATAAAAAGGGATTTTTACATCCTGATTGTTCGAGAACTGCCTAGGAGCTACCTAACGACTTGCAGTAGAGCTGGAAGAATCCTGTGGAAGAGACAGTCACTAAGTGACTTTCTATTCACTAGGTCATCAGCTCTGTAATACCCCTGGGAGAGACAGAGTCTACTGAAATGTGAACCACGACACAAGATTCAAAGGACACAATAATCAAGGATTTGGGAAGAGCCAAGTAGAATACTGAGCAAATATAACCCTTCTTCAAATATAATCTAAAATTCATCCATCCAAGAGAGAGGGATATAAAAAATTAAAAGGCTCCTAGAGGGGCGCCTGGGTGGCTCAGTCGTTAAGCGTCTGCCTTCGGCTCAGGGCGTGATCCTGGATCCCTGGGATCGAGCCCCGCATCAGGCTCCTCCACTGGGAGCCTGCTTCTTCCTCTCCCACTCCCCCTGCTTGTGTTCCCTCTT
>NW_024423319.1:87219951-87220557 GCF_017311325.1 Ursus maritimus | reverse complement strand
TGGAATTTAAATAAAAACGTTAGGGGCGCCTGGGTGGCTCAGTCGTTAAGCTTCTGCCTTTGGCTCAGGGTGTGATCCCAGTGTCCTGGGATCGAGCCCTGCATCAGGCTCCCTGCTCCACTGGGAGCCTGCTTCTTCCTCTCCCACTCCCCCTCCTTGTGTTCCCTCTCTTGCTGGCTGTGTCTCCGTCAAATAAACAAAACCTTTTTTTAAAAATGAAAATAAAAATAAATAAATAAATAAAAACATTTAAAAAAAACAGGGGTGCCTGGGTGGCTCAGCCGGCCTTCAGCTCAGGTCATGATCCCAGGGTCCTGGGACCAAGCCCCGAGTCCAAGTCCGGGTCTGGGTCCTTGTTCAGCGGGGAGCCTGCTTCTCCCTCTGCGTCTGCCTGGTCCCCCTGCTTGTGCTCTCTCTGTGTCTGTCTCTGTCACATAAATTTTTTAAAAATCTTTAAAAAAAAAAAACTTTACAAAAATAAGATGTGATGACCGAGTTACTTAAAAAGGGGATATAAAAAGGGATTTTTAGGGGCGCCTGGGTGGCACAGTGGTTAAGCGTCTGCCTTCGGCTCAGGGCATGATCCCAGCGTTCTGGGATCGAGCC
>NW_024423319.1:87215881-87219926 GCF_017311325.1 Ursus maritimus | reverse complement strand
AATCCTTGAGCAAAGAAATGTTCATGAAATGGCTTGGTCTGGACTTATTTCCTTAGCGCTGCCGCCCCAGATGAGTCTGACACATAGAAAAGTCTATTTTTTTTGGGGGAACTGGTGATCACTTATAGATCACCAAGAAATGTGTTCATCGAACACTTAGAATTTGTTTATTTACATTTCAAACCAAAAAATGATGAAATTGATCTGTCCTCTTATCATATAAGTTTTCAAAAATTATTCTAAGATGTGTTAAAATACCTTAGCTATTTAAATATAAAATCAATGGTTCATTTTTATTTTTTTAAGTAATCCCTACTCCCAACATGGGGCTCGAACCCACATCCCCAAGATCAAGAGCTGCACACTCCTATCATCTGAGCCAGCCAGGTGCCCGATGGTTTCATTTTCCGTATTGAACTTTATTGTCCTATTTCATCTCAGTGGGACATGATTTTCTTTAAAAGGGTAATAGGAATTTGGATTTTAAGAACAGGTAACATTTGTTAGAACAGTATTATTATTTGTCTCAAACGTAATGTAAATGGACTTCTATACCAAAAAAAAGCTTTCTCAGTATTATAGCAATCACATCAAGTCCATTTTGCCAAGGGACACTCTTCATATCAACAAGAATATCGCAAAAATGAGACTAGAACCCTTGTACATTGCTGCTAGGACGTAAATAGCACAACCATTGGAAGACACTCTTGGCAGTTTCTTAGAATGAAAAACAACTGTATGATCCAGATTCCACTTGCAGGCATCAATCCAAGAGAAATGAAAGCACAAGTCCATACAAAGACTTGTATGTGAATGTTCACAGCAGCTCTTATTTGTCATAACCAAAGTGAGAATCAACCCAAAGTTCAAGAGGTGAATGAATAAACAAAATCTACAACTGCCCAGTATCCACGAATACCCAACATCGCAATAAAACAGAATGAGGGGCGCCTGGCCTCAGTTGGTTAAGTGTCTGCCTTCGGCTAGGTGATCCCAGGGTCCTGCCTCTAGCTTCCAGCTCAGTCGGAGTCTGTCCCTCTCCCTTTGCCCCCCTCTCCCCGCCTCATACTCTCTCCTCCCTCTCTGTCTGTGTCAAAATAAATAAAATCTTAAAAAATAAAACAGAATGAGTGAGATACATATGACGCACATCTATTAATTTCAAAATAATATGTTGAGGAAAGAAACTAGATTAAATATATATATATATATAAAATATATATATATTGTTCAAGTCAGCATATACAACATTCTAGAAAATGCAAACCAATCTAGAGTGACAGAAAGCATTATCAGTGGTTGCCTGGGTGTTGTAGGTGGTGAACTCTCAAGGAAACTTTTGGGGCTGATGGATATGATCCTTTCCCTTAACCGTGGTGGTGGTTTCAGTGTGCATCATATGTTAAAACATATCAAATTATACTCTTCGATATGTGCAGTTTGTTGTACGTCAATTATACCCTCAATAAAGCCCTTAAAGTTAATAAATATAAATAAGATACAGGGAATCATATTCAATAGAACACGCTTTTATAAAAATAAGTGGTTGGGGCACCTGGCTGGTTCGTCGTAGAACGTGCAACTCTTGATCTCAGGGTTGTAAGTTCGAGCCCCACATTAGGTGATACTATTTAAGATTTTATTTATTTATTAGACAGAGATAGAGAGCCAGCGAGAGGGAACACAAGCAGGGGGTGTGGGAGAGGAAGAAGAGGCTCCCAGCGAGGAGCCTGATGGGGCTCGAACCCATGGGATCACGCCCTGAGCCGAAGGCAGACGCTAACCGCTGTGCCACCCAGGCGCCTAAAATAAAAAATCTTAAAAAATAGAAGAGGTGGGTGGTGGGGTATGAAATAGGTGATGGGAATTAAAGAGCACACTTGTGATGAGCACCGGCTGTCGTATGGAGGTGTTGAATCACCATATCGTACACCTGAAACTAATAGGACCCTGTATGTTAAGTAACTGGAATTTAAATAAAAACGTTAGGGGCGCCTGGGTGGCTCAGCTAAGCTTCTGCCTTTGGCTCAGGGTGATCCCAGTCCTCGGATCGAGTCCCTGCATCAGGCTCCCGTGCTCCACTGGAGCCTGCTCTCCTCTCCCACCCCTCCTTGTGTTCTCCTCTCTGCTGCTGTCGTCTCCAGCAAATAAACAAAACCTTTTTTAAAAATGAAAATAAAAATAAATAAATAAATAAAAACATTTAAAAAACAGGGGTGCCGGTGGCTCAGCCGGCTTCAGCTCAGGTCATTCTCTTCCCACGGGTCCTGGGACCAAGCCCCGAGTCCAAGTCCGTGGTCTGGTCCTTGTTCAGGGAGCCTGCTCTCCCTCTGCGCCTTCCTGGCCCCTCCTGCTTGTGCTCTCTCTGTCTCGTCTCTGTCACATAAATTTTTTAAAAAAAATAAAACTTTACAAAAATAAGAGGGATGATCCGAAAGTTACTTAAAAAGGGGATATAAAAGGGATTTTTAGGGGCGCCTGGGTGGCACAGTGGTTAAGCGCTGCCTCGGCTCAGGGGATCCGAGCTCTGGGATCGAGCCCCACATCAGGCTCCTCCGCATGAGCCTGCTTCTTCCTCTCCCACACCCCTGCTTGTGTTCTCGCTGGCTGTCTCTATCTCTGTCGAATAAATAAATAAAAAATCTTAAAAAAAAATAAAAATAAAAATAAATAAAAAGGGATTTTTACATCCTGATTGTTCGAGAACTGCCTAGGAGCTACCTAACGACTTGCAGTAGAGCTGGAAGAATCCTGTGGAAGAGACAGTCACTAAGTGACTTTCTATTCACTAGGTCATCAGCTCTGTAATACCCCTGGGAGAGACAGAGTCTACTGAAATGTGAACCACGACACAAGATTCAAAGGACACAATAATCAAGGATTTGGGAAGAGCCAAGTAGAATACTGAGCAAATATAACCCTTCTTCAAATATAATCTAAAATTCATCCATCCAAGAGAGAGGGATATAAAAAATTAAAAGGCTCCTAGAGGGGCGCCTGGGTGGCTCAGTCGTTAAGCGTCTGCCTTCGGCTCAGGGCGTGATCCTGGATCCCTGGGATCGAGCCCCGCATCAGGCTCCTCCACTGGGAGCCTGCTTCTTCCTCTCCCACTCCCCCTGCTTGTGTTCCCTCTCTCGCTGGCTGTCTCTCTCTGTCAAATAAATAAATAAAATCTTTTAAAAAAATAAAATAAAAAAATAAAAATAAAAGGCTCCTAGAATATATAGTGGAGAGTCACCTGACGAATTACAGCCCATTACCTAGGCAAGGAAAGATGGCCAGGGAGTGCATGCAGGACAGACAGTACCCTGCGGAATCTCCTCTTTTAATAAAACTGCGCCCATGGACAATCTCCCCAAGCATCCTTTAATATTTAAAACTTAAAGCCGATTGAAAAATTTTAACATTTCACTTCGGTACAAGCCAAGGAGAGAGAGCGAGAAAAGAGAAAGAGAGAGAGCAAAGAAATGCCAGGGGCCTGGGGGGTGCTGTCCTGATTTAATGTACCAGGCACGGAAGCAGACAGGCTAAACTAGTTAGGAATATTGGATCTGCCTCCCTCCTTGAAGCGAAGGACTAATCCTATCCGATGTATCTTTCCTCTCAGGCTGCTCTGAAAATGCTGTTTCACATCTTCTCTGGATCCTCTTGGCAAAAGGCTTAGAGATGACACGATGAGGACAAGCTTTGGGGGCGCCTGGGGGGCTCAGTTGGTTAAGCGTCTGTCTTCAGCTCAGGTCATGATCCCGGGGTCCTGGGATTGAGCCCCACATGGGGATCCCTGCTCAGCGGAGAGTCTGCTTCCCCTTCTGCCTCTCCCTTCCCCCCTCCCCCTCTGCTTGTGCTCTGTCTCTGGCTTTCTCTCTCTCAAATAAATAAATAAAATCTTTAAAAAAAAAAAAAGAAAAGAAAATGAGCTTTGGGTCTTGTTTTAAATGACCTTCACATACACAGAAAGAATAGGCTCACATCTGAAAGTTCTGTGTGGACAGTGGCAGGTGTGGGAAGTAACACAAGTGTGAAACAGGGAAGATGAGGAGGAGGA
>NW_024423319.1:87203430-87215871 GCF_017311325.1 Ursus maritimus | reverse complement strand
ATGTGAACCACGACACAAGATTCAAAGGACACAATAATCAAGGATTTGGGAAGAGCCAAGTAGAATACTGAGCAAATATAACCCTTCTTCAAATATAATCTAAAATTCATCCATCCAAGAGAGAGGGATATAAAAAATTAAAAGGCTCCTAGAGGGGCGCCTGGGTGGCTCAGTCGTTAAGCGTCTGCCTTCGGCTCAGGGCGTGATCCTGGATCCCTGGGATCGAGCCCCGCATCAGGCTCCTCCACTGGGAGCCTGCTTCTTCCTCTCCCACTCCCCCTGCTTGTGTTCCCTCTCTCGCTGGCTGTCTCTCTCTGTCAAATAAATAAATAAAATCTTTTAAAAAAATAAAATAAAAAAATAAAAATAAAAGGCTCCTAGAATATATAGTGGAGAGTCACCTGACGAATTACAGCCCATTACCTAGGCAAGGAAAGATGGCCAGGGAGTGCATGCAGGACAGACAGTACCCTGCGGAATCTCCTCTTTTAATAAAACTGCGCCCATGGACAATCTCCCCAAGCATCCTTTAATATTTAAAACTTAAAGCCGATTGAAAAATTTTAACATTTCACTTCGGTACAAGCCAAGGAGAGAGAGCGAGAAAAGAGAAAGAGAGAGAGCAAAGAAATGCCAGGGGCCTGGGGGGTGCTGTCCTGATTTAATGTACCAGGCACGGAAGCAGACAGGCTAAACTAGTTAGGAATATTGGATCTGCCTCCCTCCTTGAAGCGAAGGACTAATCCTATCCGATGTATCTTTCCTCTCAGGCTGCTCTGAAAATGCTGTTTCACATCTTCTCTGGATCCTCTTGGCAAAAGGCTTAGAGATGACACGATGAGGACAAGCTTTGGGGGCGCCTGGGGGGCTCAGTTGGTTAAGCGTCTGTCTTCAGCTCAGGTCATGATCCCGGGGTCCTGGGATTGAGCCCCACATGGGGATCCCTGCTCAGCGGAGAGTCTGCTTCCCCTTCTGCCTCTCCCTTCCCCCCTCCCCCTCTGCTTGTGCTCTGTCTCTGGCTTTCTCTCTCTCAAATAAATAAATAAAATCTTTAAAAAAAAAAAAAGAAAAGAAAATGAGCTTTGGGTCTTGTTTTAAATGACCTTCACATACACAGAAAGAATAGGCTCACATCTGAAAGTTCTGTGTGGACAGTGGCAGGTGTGGGAAGTAACACAAGTGTGAAACAGGGAAGATGAGGAGGAGGATGAAGAGAACAAGAAGAGATGAGGCAAGACCTTCATTCGGGGGTAGGGAGAGGAAAGGAAGCTGGACCGCCTAAAATGGCGGACCCTTAAAACACTGAGACCCTGCATTTACTGGAAGATATGGCTTCATAAGGAGATGATGATTAATTGAGCCTAGATGAATAGAGACCATCCAGGCAGAATCTGATATAGAGAATGAAGCTCAGTCTGCAGCACAAATAAAGGGGTGACATCAGAAAACACTGTATTTCGGGGCGTCTGGGTGGCACAGCGGTTAAGCGTCTGCCTTCAGCTCAGGGCGTGATCCCGGCGTTCCGGGATCGAGCCCCGCATCAGGCTCCTCCGCTATGAGCCTGCTTCTTCCTCTCCCACTCCCCCTGCTTGTGTTCCCTCTCTAGCTGGCTGTCTCTCTCTGTCGAATAAATAAAATCTTTAAAAAAAAAAAAAGAAAACACTGTATTTCCCTTGCTGCTGCATAGAATGTGTGCCCCCGGTGGGCAGGGGGGCAGGTTGGAGAGGGCCAAGCCAGGAAAATGACATTGGCTACACAATTAAACTAGACTACAGCTCTGTTACTCACATTTAACCCAATAGCTGTGTCTCAAAACTGAAGTGTTAGCATTTTTCTTTTTTTAAACATTGATCAATTGATTGGGCAGGGGGGTGGGGAGCTGAGCAGAGTCCCCGCTAAGCGCAGAGCCCAACTAGGGGCTCAATCCCACAGCCCTGAGATCACAACCTGTGCTGAAATCAAGAGTTAGACGCTTGGGGCGCCTGGGTGGCACAGCGGTTAAGCGTCTGCCTTCGGCTCAGGGCGTGATCCCGGCGTTATGGGATCGAGCCCCACATCAGGCTCCTCCGCTGTGAGCCTGCTTCTTCCTCTCCCACTCCCCTGCTGTGTTCCCTCTCTAGCTGGCTGTCTCTATCTCTGTTGAATAAATAAATAAACAAAATCTTTAAAAAAAAAAAAAGAGTTAGACACTTGACTGACTGAGCCACCCAGGCACCCCTGAAGTGTTAGCATTTCAAGGGTGATATGTATACAAGTCAAGTATGATTGCTAGTAGCTTCTGTAGATCACCATTGAGAAATAATGCAGTGATGCTGGAGAGTACGTACCAACCTATAACGTAAGTACATTTCCTGGTATAAGACACAGACAGCACCTGTCACACAGAAGTTTGCAATCCAGGTGGGAAGCTGGACAATGCAAATAGAGATGAATACACAATCCAAGTTGTTAATTAAAGTTCAAGGTGGAAACAGCACAGCTGGAAGAACTGGACACTTCCTTGCAGTGCTAACTCCGTGTAACCAAAAACATTAGGGCAGGCAAATTTTAGCCTAAGTGTTGGAAGGGCTATTTATGCCATTTCTGCTGGGTCAGGAGGTATTTATAAGCAAACCATGACTATTAAACTTGGCAGTTTTGTCCTTTGCTCCTCAATTGTGGGCAAGGGAGGTTTCCAAAATGGCGTAGCCCATCTTGGGTTCTCAACAAGTGAAACACAAGCAGAAGTATATTAACATATATATCAAGCATACACCCGGGAGAACTCAGTGACAAGTAACTCAAAAAAGTTGTTAGAACTTGGGCTTATACAACATCTTAACAAAAGAGCAAAGCATTCGTAGAGATGTGAAAAGATGAGGGAGAAGGGTTTTAGGCTTCCAAGCACAGCGAACTGTGGAAAGGTCAATAGATGGTGAAAATTAATAGAAGGTAAGGTTATCTGGGCAGGTCCATTGTGGTGCTGACTTTCCATCTTCATGGCCATAAGTCCTGCGTAAGGGAGGGAATTTATGGAAGTCCTCATTTCCCAGAAGTTTCTGCTTTTACTCAGATAAGGTAAGCTCCAGAAAGGCTTCGTTTTGCATCTGTGGATTCTCATTTGCCTCCAGCTCAAAATAATCTTACACCAATATGGCATATTTTGATGTGGCATATTCTGCTACCCTTCAGTGGGAACAGGAAAAGTAACAGAGAACGGTCTCCTCTGTCCCCAGGGGACAGTGTTCCTAGGAACACTTTCCAAGGAAGTTACTCTCTCCTGGACTCAACAGAAGCCAAATACCTATTTGGATCATTCAAAACCTAATGACTGGGGGGCACCTGGTGGTTTGGTTGGTTGAGCATCCGACTCTTGGTTTCAGCTCAGGTCATGATCTGGGGGTGGTGGGATCGCACCACCCCCCTCACCCCCATGGGGCTCTGTGCTCAGCGGGAAGTCCACTTGAGACTGTCCTTCTCCCTCTGCCCCCACCCCCTCTAAAATAAATAAATCTTCAAAAGGTAATGACCGAAGTGTTAACTGAGACCTTAAAATCAATAGACTAGAAAACTTTCAATGATTTACAAGTCAGAGCTGGTTGTCTAAGGCAGATCTTTGTGCCATGGACCCTCTACAGTCTGGATAATAATGTTTCTAAATTAATAAAGGAAAAGAGCTTCTAAGATTACAAAAGAAACCAATTACCTTGAAACACAGTTCCCAAAGTATTAAAATTTTATAATACAATAATATGTGTGATTCTTTATTAGTGTATGAAATAGCAAGATCTAGCAGTGAGCTTTAGGACTAATTTTGCATTATTGTGAGGAGTATAAAGAACTTTTGTGATAGACAGCTTCAAGAACTGTATGATATAACAATGCCTGCCTATGATTCTTATTGGTGACAAAGTCACAGGTACTGCTCCTACTACTGTGGTTGGTTACCTACGTACATAGTTGAAAGAAATGCTAATCTTAGCTAGAAGTTAGTAAAAATGCAAATCGTAAGTTTTTTTTTCCCTTTTCAAGATCATAGGTCCTCCTGAATTCTATGAGTTGACTCCAAGTTAAGAACCCCTAATCTAAAAATCTGTTGTACACACACACACACACACACCAACACACGCCTACATACACATACTGGGTCTGCTAGTGGGTCCTCAGAAAGTCCCCATCATAGAGCAAACTCCAGACTCAGAGACAATAGCCAGTCTTCCTAGACCCCTCCCTTCTTCAAATCCTGGAGAAGTGCTCAAGAGACCACGCAACGCTTGGCAACCCTGCCACTTGCATGGTGTCTCTTTATGCCTTTTTATCTGTAACTCTCTCTGCTTGCCCCGTGTCCGATGCTCTCAGCTCATTCTCATCTTTTTAAAAAAAAAAAAAGCTTTATTGCAGGGACACCTGACTGGCTTAGTTGGTAGAGCATGAGGCTCGCTCTCTTTTTTTTTTTTTTTTTTTTTAGGTAATCTCAAGGAGAGCAAGAGTTAGATGCTCAAGGGGCGCCTGGGTGGCTCAGTCGTTAAGTGTCTGCCTTCGGCTCAGGGCATAATCCCGGAGTTCTGGGATCGAGCCCCGAATCGGGCTCCTCTTGCTGGGAGCCTGCTTCTTCCTCTCCCACTCCCCCTGCCTGTGTTCCCTCTCTCACTGTCTCTCTCTGTCACATAAATAAATAAAATCTTTAAAAAGAAGAAAAAAAGAGTTAGATGCTCTACCAACTGAGCCAGAGAGGCCCCCCAAGAATGGGACTCTTGACCTTGGGGTAGTGAGTCCAAGCCCCACTTTGGGCATAAAGCTTACTTAAAAAAATTTCTTTTTTGCAACAACCATGATTTCAGATTTTAGTCCCCTCCGGGGAAATCTTTAACTAATCTTAATATATCACAGATATAAACTGGAAGGATTTGGGCAGACACAGGTGCTCTGCACTTGTAGCAAGAGCTGTTAACCACAAGTTTTTAATTCGGAACATGAAGCAGTTGAAAATCATGAGGCTGACTCATGCTCACACCTACTAATCCAAACTGTTCTAGGAACTTTCACCCTCATACAAAGGATCCCGGTGACTGATAATAGAGGTCAGGTCAAATGTTCTCTTTTTAAACATTCTCTTTCCAGCTCAGCAGATTTAGAATGGAATATTTACTCTGCATCTACACTGTGATTACCATCTCATTTTTGAAATTTTTTTTATGAAAATGGAGCCCAATGCGGGGCTTGAACTCACAGCTGTGAGATCAAGACCTGAGCTGGGATCAAGAGTGGAACGCTTAACTGCCTGAGCCACCCAGGCCCCCCATCATTTCTGAAATATTTTTAAGGGGCTCATTTAAAAACAATGTAGAGGGGCGCCTGGCTGGCTCAGTCCGTAGAGCATGTGATTCTTGAACTCGAGGTTGTTAAGTGTGAGCCCCACCTTGGGTGTAGAGATCCTTTAAAAATAAAATCTTTAAAAAAGAAATTAATCAAAAATAAAAATAGAACAAAGAAAGTAAACATAGCTCCATAGTCTTCCTTATCAGTACGTTTCACACTTGCAGCTGACCATTAATCAGGGTCCTGATAACAGGACAAACTCAGTTGAGATTTTTGAATGGACTTTTTCAAAGGAGAGTATTTACAAAGGCATGGGCTGCTTAAAGGGAACTTACAAGGGATGCCAAGGCACTCACAGGACTAGCAGGGTGGGAAGCCATTGCTTGGCCTGACAAGGCATAGGGAGGAAACGGTGTTAAGGAATTCCGGCTGGGGAGGGGGGGCCTGGGTGGCTCGGTCGGTTAAGTGTCTGCCTTCAGCTCAGTCGGTTAAGTGATCCCGGGGCCCTGGGAAGGCCCTACATAGGACTCCCTGCTCAGCGGGGAGTCTGCTTCTCCTTCTTCTTCTGTTCCTCCCCCTGCTTGTTCTCTCTCAATCAAAGAAATAAAAATCTTTTAAAAAGGGCGGGGGGGAAGGGGACCCCGGCCGAGAGCTGGAGCAGTGGAAAATGACAGCACAGAAGGCAAGAGGTGATCATGACCTTGACCTCATCTACGTGGGGGAGGGGGAGAGAGGGTGATGGTGATGCAATAAACACCCTGAACACCCTGACCTTTTTCTCCTGCCCTTCAGTCTCTTGCTATCCCCTACCCTTCTGGCCCAACCCAACCACAAGCTAAAAGGCCCGGGTGCTCGGGCCGTGCATTCCATGGGGGTCAGAGCAGGGCAGAGAAAAGTGGAGAATCAGTGTGGAAGAGGGAAAAACACAGAAGAGCCGCACATGCCCTCAGCCCTTTTCAAGTGTTTATCCAAATACAATTTCAGGAAATCGAAGGCAGTTATCCGGTTTATAATTCAAGTCCCTCTTAAGATGATGCTTTTAAGGAAGGTCTTATTGGCCTGGCGTTCCAGTTCCATATTGATCCAATTGTGTCGATAACTGTTTGTTTACCTTGCCATTTTACTTGGCCTGCCTGGTCAGTGCGAATGCCTGGAGCTGAATGCCTGGAGCTGCATTTCTTAAGTGAGGGGGATTTCAGCTTAATTGTTTACCTGTTCCAAAGAGAGCCCTGTCTGGATGGGGGTTTGGTTTTGTTTTGTTTTTCAATCATTCCCGTCCAAATTCTGTCCCCAAATATTGAAAGTTAAAGGGATGATTTAAAGAAGAGCCTGGTCTTTAAATGGCCTACAGCCACATGATTCAGAGGGTTCTTCCAACTTTTGTCTATTTAGGCGAAAGAAAGAGTAAACACGTTTATAAATGTCAGACATGGCCCCCGTAGGGGCGACTGATGCAGACAGCCAGAGCCAGCATTAAAAAAATTATCCAAAGGGCTTGATTCAGTATCGCCGCTGACCAGACGTCTGGCAAAGAACTGATGTTGATGTGCTTGCAAAGCCTTACCTTCCCCTGAGCCCCTATCACTGCACATAAGAACCTTTAAAGGAGCCAGCAGCTCTTGCCCTCTAAGTACAGAAACTTCCAGGTCAACCACTGAGCAGCTGGGAAGATGGGAGTTCCCACCACACTGTTCTACCACCCAGTGCTTCACTGGAAACTGGTGTCACCTGTCATCCACATACCTTTGTGTTTCTTCTTGTATCTGGGAGACCCTTCAGAGACTTTAATTCAGTCCGCATATAGCATATCTCAGGGATACCATCACCTGTATCCACACCGTCATCAGTGTGGTTCCATCCCACGACGGGACTGTATTTCAAAATATTATTCTGGTGGTATTCTGTTTTTTCCTGCCCCCTCTTTACTCTCACTGGTGCCCTGAGGGCCGATTCCATTCTTTCAGTCTGCTCTGAAGGTGAAGTTAAGGTACAGAAAAAACGATCAAAGAAACTTCTAACTTGTGTGTCAAATAAAGATTCTTGGAAATGTGGATGCCAGCTTTTCCTCTCCCGGAGATTAGATGAGACAAAGCCTAGGCAAAGGAGAAAGATGCACAAAGAAAGAAACTCAAATGGAAAAGGAAGGACAGAAGAGCAGGAGGAATTTATTTCCTGTCACAATAACGAGGGAGCTGAGCAAAAGGGAACCCCTCACCCCTATCCTTGCCTACTCATAATCTGTGGACAACCCAGTTTTCCCACCATAGCAGGCATTTGTTAAGTCCCCCTCTCCACTCTACCCTTGACCAAAAAGTGGAGATGGGAGGCATGAAAGGAGAACCTCAGCCCCTGAGGTAAGATGAACAGAACAGAAACAGTTGGCAGTGTCTTCCTTGGGCAGGGCAACAGCAAGCACATATTTTTCTGTTCCACATTCACTTAAAGAACTGTATCAGAAGTGATGAGAGAACAGAAGGCAAGCTGAGGACAAAGCAGAAACTGACACCCCGCAACCCCCCCCCCATGGGATGTATGTGACATTCCTCAGGCATTCCTGGCTGCCCTAAAGCAAAAAGAAATAGTTAACCTATAGAGACCACAATCCTGTAAGACTTGAGTCTCCCTCAGTTTACAACTGTCTTAGCGATCTACAAGATTTCTATCAGTAACCTAGCTTTTGGAAGGAAATGGAGATACAATTAAATGTCTTTATAATCTGCAGCCTCCAGGAAGTTCCCAACCATTTTAATGTTAATGCCTTGCCAGAGGGAAAAACAACCTTAACTTGACAATGGCAAGGCCTCCGGTGTCCTGTGAGTCATCTTTAACATATGAAAGTACTCTCTGGAAACCTCCCCTTTTCCTTACCTCCAACCCCACAGTATATAATCAGCCACCCCTCATAACCCAGGGCAGCAGCTCTTTCTGCCTGGGTCCTGTCCCCGGGCTTTAATAAACCCCATTTTGCACCAAAGACTTTTCAAGAATTCTTTCTCGGTCGTCGGCTCCAGAAGCCACCCCACTGAACCGCACCTATATTCCACAACCTCATCAGAAGGATTAAGGTTAGCTGCTTATGACTGAAAACCCCAAATAATAATGGTTTAAACAAAGAGAACAATACCTCTCATATAGAAGAGGTCTAGAAATGTGTATATACCCCTTCCCTCTTATTACGCTGCCAGCCTCCTTCTAGCTCAGAGTCCCAGGTGGCAACGTGATTTCTAGCCTTCGTGTCTACATTCCAGGTAGCAGGAAGGAAGAAGAGCGGACAATCCCTCCCTTTAAGGAAACTTCTTCGAGTTTCACATGACATTGCCAATTGTATCTATGAGCTAGAATTTAGTCACACTTCGTGCAACAAAGGCTTGGAAATTGCAGTCTTTATTCTGAGCAGCAAAAACTATGAGTTCTAGTTCTTTTCTTTTCTTTTTTTTTTTTCTTTTTTTTCCGTGCTTAGTTATGGGTTCTATTTCTAAGGAAGAAAGTGAAAAACAGATTTGGGGGGTGGTGTAACTGTCTCTTACACAGATAATCATAGTGATCTTCTTTCATCATGTTAAAAACAAGACAACAGATCCAAAATGGAGTGACAGATGTCAAGCCCCACATCACCAAACTTAAAGTATAGTTTCGGCTCTCCCAGAAATGGAACGGTATGCCAATCAGGAACCACCCGATCAACACTACTGAAGGAGATCTGCCAGATAGATCCCCTGCCATCCCCCAAAGGAAAGTAACCCTGCAATAACCAATCAGTTTTTCTGCCTAGTACAACTTCCGTCTTCCTGCTCCCTTCCGCCTATAAAAGTCTCTCATGTTGCAAAGCACTCAGAGCTCCTCTCTACTTTCTAGATGGGGTGCTGCCTGAATCATGAATCATTTAATAAAACCGATTAGATTTTCAAATTTACTCGGTTGAATTTGGTGTTTTGAACACACATGAACGTCAGCTGGGGCATTTCCCGAACACTCAGGTTTAGTCCTTTCAGTGTGAGCCTCAATTTTGATGACAGCAACTTCAGAAGGTAAGAGAACAGTAATAAGAAGATTGTTTACTTGTTGCTCATTTTTGATCGGGATCCCAGAGGACGTACAACATTAGGAATTACAATGATGACATTCTACCAGGACATATCAGATTTCTAAGAGTTTCGTATAATTTCTAGAACACTTACATACCTATACAAACACAACATAAGGCTTAGTATTACTTCTATTTTGACAATGCTTCCCGTGTAATTTAACATATCGAATAAGCCTAATTAACAAATCCACTGAAATGTTGCCAGAGCTGTCTAGAAAAATTCCAAAGTTTCTTCCAGGTTAAAAAGACTTAATTTAGGGGTGCCTAGGTGGCTTAGTCGGTTAGGAGGCTGCCTCTGGCTCGGGTCATGATCCCAACATCCTGGGATCGAGTCCCTGATCAGGGTCCTTGCCCAGCGGAGAGCCTGCTTCTCTCTCTAACTTCTTGGCCTGCTGCTCCCCCTGCTTGTGCTCTCTGACAAATAAATAAATAAAATCTTAAAAAAAAAGAAACAAACAAACAAAAAAACCCTACTGCATTCAGAATTTGCCTTGGAAAGGGGTCACCTGGCTGGCTCAGTTGGTAGAGCATGTGACTTGGTCTCAGGGTCATGAGTTCAAGCCCCGCCTTGTGATGAGGGAACAGAAGGCAAGCTGAGGACAAAGCAGAAACTGACACCCCGCAACCCCCCCCCCCACCGTGGGATGTATGTGACATTCCTCAAGCACTCCTGGCTGCCCTAAAGCAAAAAGAAATAGTTAACCTATGGAGACCACAATCCTGCAAGACTTGAGTCTCCCTCAGTGTACTACGTCTTAGCAGTCTACAAGAACAAAGTGTTTCTATCAATAACCTGGCTTCCAGAAGGGAATGTAGATACAATCAAATGTCCTTATCTGCAGCCTCCAGGAAGCTCCCAACTACCTTCATGTTAACGCCTTACTAGAGGGAAAAACCACCTTAACTTGACAATGGCAAGGCCTCCAGTATCCTGTGAGTCTTCTTTAACATATGAAAGTACTCTCTGGAAACCTCCCTTTCTCCTTACCTCCCCCAACCCCATAGTATATAATCAGCCACCCCTCACAACCCAGGGGGCGGCAGCTCTTTCTGCCCGCGGGTCCTGTCCCCGGGCTTTAATAAACCCCCATTTTGCAGCAAAGACGTCTCAAGAATTCTTTCTTGGTCGTCGGCTCCAGACTCCACCCCACTGAATCTCACCTATATTCTACGACCTCATCACCGTGGGCATGGAGCTTGCTTTTAAAAGAAAAAAAGAGGGGGGGATTTGCCTTGGGAACGTTTGTCAAAAATATCAAAAACGCTTTTAAAGCAGTTGTCAAAATGGGATCACAGATTATTATAAAACTTAATAATTACCTACTAACAAAACTTCACTCTCTTAAATATTAAGACTCGGTTTTCCTGATTATTGGAAGACCTGATAGGGAGAGCAAACATAGGCAATTATTCTGATAAAATGCAGACTCTTTCTTTCCTGGGTAGAGTACTTTAAATAAAAGTAAAGGAACTTTCAGAATCTGTTATCAAAAGGACACCAAAAGCCAAAACAATTTATCTTTTTAACAGAGAAAACCAAATTCTAATTTTGCACCAGCTCACTTTAGTAGCCGGGGCTCCGGAGGCCCCAAACTGACTAGGTTCAGCCACTGGCTGCTGACAAAACCTAAAAGCAGAGACAAACGAGTAGACGAGGTGAAGCAAAGGAATATATTTCAGCGAGGCCACCGCCAGGCAGACAGCGGACTAAGGACTCCAATACTGTATCCGAGGTGCTGGAACTTCTCAGTTTGTAAAAGGAAAAAGAGGAACAAAGGTCAGGGGTAGGTACAGGTGGGCAGCAAAGGTCAGCTCCTCATTGCCAGGGGTGGGGTACGGCTGGCGCAAGACAGTCCTTATTGTTTATGGGGGGGAGGGGGCCAGGTAGTTTCGGTTCCCATCAGGGGGCACTTTGCCCACAGGGTCTTTTGCCTGAGTTAAGAGATAAGCTGGAAAGAACTTAATTAGAAAGTTTCAGGTCAAAATGGAGGTCGTTGAGGTCCTCTTTCACTTTTGATATTAAAATATATTCAAAAAAATAAATAAAGATATATTCATTTCAACCTTAGACCTGAACACACAAAAAATTCCTTTCCAAAGATTCCTTTTGCACAAACTTTCAACTTGCTTTTTCCTCAAAAAAATGCATCTCCATTCCCTGTATCTTCTTTTACCGAAAATACATCTTACTTTCTTTGCATATGAAGATTCTCCCCTTACTATTCTAGTAGCTTCGATGACATATATATACCAGAATTCTTAACCCTTAGAAACCTTAATTTCTAGTGAAAACTAAGAAGTAAACAATTATGAACGGTATTAGCAGTCTGTGGCTTGACAGACTTACAAATACTTCTTATAATTTCTAGAAGCATATGCTTTCTTCTAGTAAATGTCTCAGCATGGCACAAAGTGTGTTTAACAAAAAATCTTCAGCTTCTCTGTAATAAGCTAAAAGTGGATAAACCTATGTTCAGTAATTAATCTTTCCATATTTGGAAACGATCTAAATATTCACTAAATGTCCATCATTTAATTTAACTTAGCAAAACTCTGAAATTTCAAGCTACCAACGAGATTTAGGAAGCTACTTTTAAGGACACCTACCATAAAACATAATTATTCCTAAAGATTTTATCGATCAACTGTTATTCTGCTTGTATCCAAATCATTTGCTTCCAACACGCAACTCTTGATCTTGGGGTTGTGAGGTCAAGCCCCGTTAGGTGTTAGAGATCACTTAAAATCTTTAAAAAATAAACAGGTAAAAAAAAATGATTTTATCTATTTGGAATGTTCCTTATAATGGCCACTGTAATTCCAGGTCATTTTTAGTAAAATTTTGCCAGCTTGCTAGATCTCCGAAACTTATGGGACTATACTTTTTTTTTTAAGTAGGCTCTACACCCAGCATGGAGCCCAACGCAGGGCTTGAACTCACCACCTGAGATCAAGACCTAGCCCACATTAAGAGTCAGACACTCAACCAACAACCAACTGAGCCACCCAGGCATCCCTCCGGGACTCTACTTTTTATATATAAAACAAGCAGGTAG
>NW_024423319.1:87200225-87203420 GCF_017311325.1 Ursus maritimus | reverse complement strand
AAAGAAATAGTTAACCTATGGAGACCACAATCCTGCAAGACTTGAGTCTCCCTCAGTGTACTACGTCTTAGCAGTCTACAAGAACAAAGTGTTTCTATCAATAACCTGGCTTCCAGAAGGGAATGTAGATACAATCAAATGTCCTTATCTGCAGCCTCCAGGAAGCTCCCAACTACCTTCATGTTAACGCCTTACTAGAGGGAAAAACCACCTTAACTTGACAATGGCAAGGCCTCCAGTATCCTGTGAGTCTTCTTTAACATATGAAAGTACTCTCTGGAAACCTCCCTTTCTCCTTACCTCCCCCAACCCCATAGTATATAATCAGCCACCCCTCACAACCCAGGGGGCGGCAGCTCTTTCTGCCCGCGGGTCCTGTCCCCGGGCTTTAATAAACCCCCATTTTGCAGCAAAGACGTCTCAAGAATTCTTTCTTGGTCGTCGGCTCCAGACTCCACCCCACTGAATCTCACCTATATTCTACGACCTCATCACCGTGGGCATGGAGCTTGCTTTTAAAAGAAAAAAAGAGGGGGGGATTTGCCTTGGGAACGTTTGTCAAAAATATCAAAAACGCTTTTAAAGCAGTTGTCAAAATGGGATCACAGATTATTATAAAACTTAATAATTACCTACTAACAAAACTTCACTCTCTTAAATATTAAGACTCGGTTTTCCTGATTATTGGAAGACCTGATAGGGAGAGCAAACATAGGCAATTATTCTGATAAAATGCAGACTCTTTCTTTCCTGGGTAGAGTACTTTAAATAAAAGTAAAGGAACTTTCAGAATCTGTTATCAAAAGGACACCAAAAGCCAAAACAATTTATCTTTTTAACAGAGAAAACCAAATTCTAATTTTGCACCAGCTCACTTTAGTAGCCGGGGCTCCGGAGGCCCCAAACTGACTAGGTTCAGCCACTGGCTGCTGACAAAACCTAAAAGCAGAGACAAACGAGTAGACGAGGTGAAGCAAAGGAATATATTTCAGCGAGGCCACCGCCAGGCAGACAGCGGACTAAGGACTCCAATACTGTATCCGAGGTGCTGGAACTTCTCAGTTTGTAAAAGGAAAAAGAGGAACAAAGGTCAGGGGTAGGTACAGGTGGGCAGCAAAGGTCAGCTCCTCATTGCCAGGGGTGGGGTACGGCTGGCGCAAGACAGTCCTTATTGTTTATGGGGGGGAGGGGGCCAGGTAGTTTCGGTTCCCATCAGGGGGCACTTTGCCCACAGGGTCTTTTGCCTGAGTTAAGAGATAAGCTGGAAAGAACTTAATTAGAAAGTTTCAGGTCAAAATGGAGGTCGTTGAGGTCCTCTTTCACTTTTGATATTAAAATATATTCAAAAAAATAAATAAAGATATATTCATTTCAACCTTAGACCTGAACACACAAAAAATTCCTTTCCAAAGATTCCTTTTGCACAAACTTTCAACTTGCTTTTTCCTCAAAAAAATGCATCTCCATTCCCTGTATCTTCTTTTACCGAAAATACATCTTACTTTCTTTGCATATGAAGATTCTCCCCTTACTATTCTAGTAGCTTCGATGACATATATATACCAGAATTCTTAACCCTTAGAAACCTTAATTTCTAGTGAAAACTAAGAAGTAAACAATTATGAACGGTATTAGCAGTCTGTGGCTTGACAGACTTACAAATACTTCTTATAATTTCTAGAAGCATATGCTTTCTTCTAGTAAATGTCTCAGCATGGCACAAAGTGTGTTTAACAAAAAATCTTCAGCTTCTCTGTAATAAGCTAAAAGTGGATAAACCTATGTTCAGTAATTAATCTTTCCATATTTGGAAACGATCTAAATATTCACTAAATGTCCATCATTTAATTTAACTTAGCAAAACTCTGAAATTTCAAGCTACCAACGAGATTTAGGAAGCTACTTTTAAGGACACCTACCATAAAACATAATTATTCCTAAAGATTTTATCGATCAACTGTTATTCTGCTTGTATCCAAATCATTTGCTTCCAACACGCAACTCTTGATCTTGGGGTTGTGAGGTCAAGCCCCGTTAGGTGTTAGAGATCACTTAAAATCTTTAAAAAATAAACAGGTAAAAAAAAATGATTTTATCTATTTGGAATGTTCCTTATAATGGCCACTGTAATTCCAGGTCATTTTTAGTAAAATTTTGCCAGCTTGCTAGATCTCCGAAACTTATGGGACTATACTTTTTTTTTTAAGTAGGCTCTACACCCAGCATGGAGCCCAACGCAGGGCTTGAACTCACCACCTGAGATCAAGACCTAGCCCACATTAAGAGTCAGACACTCAACCAACAACCAACTGAGCCACCCAGGCATCCCTCCGGGACTCTACTTTTTATATATAAAACAAGCAGGTAGGCTGGAGGGTCCTCGCATACGCACTCACCTCTCTGGATATAAGGGATCCCATTTCTTTTAGCTAGGCCTTTCAGTTTCCCAGAGCCACACAATACCTAAGGAGTGGGGAAAGGGCTGAATGAGCCTGCAGGCCCCAAAGAATGAGGACCACAGTTGCCATCAACGCTTCCTAGCATGGCATCTGGGAACTGAGGAGAAAAAACAACTCTTGAAAGGCCTGAGATAGAGAAGCCTGGGTGGCTCAGTCAGTGCTTTAATAAACCACCGTTTTGCACCAAAAACGTCTCAAGAATTCTTTCTTGGTCGTTGGCTCCGGACCCCACCCCACTGAACCCCACCTGTATTCCAAAACCACATCACTACCAGCCGTTCCCAACGTGGAATCCAGAGACCGAGCTAGGGCATGGGTTTTCCACCCCGGGGAACTGCAGTCTCGAAGGCTAGAGGCTTGGCTCCATGCAGACCCACCCGTCCGCCAACAAGGATGGGCTCCGGCTGGAACCCAACTGCCAGGTCAAGCGGACCTGCTCTGTTAAGGAAAGCCAGTTATTTCGGGAGCTTGTATGCAAAAAAAAGAGCTAAGCTCAACCGAGAGGAACTTACCACACAGCTCTGAGAAACAGCCAGAAACAACGGTGAACGCAAGAGTTCTCTCGGGGGGCCCCCCGCGCCTGTTTCTCGTTGTCCCCAAATGCCGGTGGAGCTTGGCTTCTAATTCCCTTGCTGACACCAAATGCATTAGAAAACAGAATTCAACCTAGGAACCTAAGAAGTCATTGGCTTTACTAAGCATTCCAGGAAAAGGGGAGCACTCCATCTAGCAAGTA
>NW_024423319.1:87098556-87200215 GCF_017311325.1 Ursus maritimus | reverse complement strand
CATGGAGCTTGCTTTTAAAAGAAAAAAAGAGGGGGGGATTTGCCTTGGGAACGTTTGTCAAAAATATCAAAAACGCTTTTAAAGCAGTTGTCAAAATGGGATCACAGATTATTATAAAACTTAATAATTACCTACTAACAAAACTTCACTCTCTTAAATATTAAGACTCGGTTTTCCTGATTATTGGAAGACCTGATAGGGAGAGCAAACATAGGCAATTATTCTGATAAAATGCAGACTCTTTCTTTCCTGGGTAGAGTACTTTAAATAAAAGTAAAGGAACTTTCAGAATCTGTTATCAAAAGGACACCAAAAGCCAAAACAATTTATCTTTTTAACAGAGAAAACCAAATTCTAATTTTGCACCAGCTCACTTTAGTAGCCGGGGCTCCGGAGGCCCCAAACTGACTAGGTTCAGCCACTGGCTGCTGACAAAACCTAAAAGCAGAGACAAACGAGTAGACGAGGTGAAGCAAAGGAATATATTTCAGCGAGGCCACCGCCAGGCAGACAGCGGACTAAGGACTCCAATACTGTATCCGAGGTGCTGGAACTTCTCAGTTTGTAAAAGGAAAAAGAGGAACAAAGGTCAGGGGTAGGTACAGGTGGGCAGCAAAGGTCAGCTCCTCATTGCCAGGGGTGGGGTACGGCTGGCGCAAGACAGTCCTTATTGTTTATGGGGGGGAGGGGGCCAGGTAGTTTCGGTTCCCATCAGGGGGCACTTTGCCCACAGGGTCTTTTGCCTGAGTTAAGAGATAAGCTGGAAAGAACTTAATTAGAAAGTTTCAGGTCAAAATGGAGGTCGTTGAGGTCCTCTTTCACTTTTGATATTAAAATATATTCAAAAAAATAAATAAAGATATATTCATTTCAACCTTAGACCTGAACACACAAAAAATTCCTTTCCAAAGATTCCTTTTGCACAAACTTTCAACTTGCTTTTTCCTCAAAAAAATGCATCTCCATTCCCTGTATCTTCTTTTACCGAAAATACATCTTACTTTCTTTGCATATGAAGATTCTCCCCTTACTATTCTAGTAGCTTCGATGACATATATATACCAGAATTCTTAACCCTTAGAAACCTTAATTTCTAGTGAAAACTAAGAAGTAAACAATTATGAACGGTATTAGCAGTCTGTGGCTTGACAGACTTACAAATACTTCTTATAATTTCTAGAAGCATATGCTTTCTTCTAGTAAATGTCTCAGCATGGCACAAAGTGTGTTTAACAAAAAATCTTCAGCTTCTCTGTAATAAGCTAAAAGTGGATAAACCTATGTTCAGTAATTAATCTTTCCATATTTGGAAACGATCTAAATATTCACTAAATGTCCATCATTTAATTTAACTTAGCAAAACTCTGAAATTTCAAGCTACCAACGAGATTTAGGAAGCTACTTTTAAGGACACCTACCATAAAACATAATTATTCCTAAAGATTTTATCGATCAACTGTTATTCTGCTTGTATCCAAATCATTTGCTTCCAACACGCAACTCTTGATCTTGGGGTTGTGAGGTCAAGCCCCGTTAGGTGTTAGAGATCACTTAAAATCTTTAAAAAATAAACAGGTAAAAAAAAATGATTTTATCTATTTGGAATGTTCCTTATAATGGCCACTGTAATTCCAGGTCATTTTTAGTAAAATTTTGCCAGCTTGCTAGATCTCCGAAACTTATGGGACTATACTTTTTTTTTTAAGTAGGCTCTACACCCAGCATGGAGCCCAACGCAGGGCTTGAACTCACCACCTGAGATCAAGACCTAGCCCACATTAAGAGTCAGACACTCAACCAACAACCAACTGAGCCACCCAGGCATCCCTCCGGGACTCTACTTTTTATATATAAAACAAGCAGGTAGGCTGGAGGGTCCTCGCATACGCACTCACCTCTCTGGATATAAGGGATCCCATTTCTTTTAGCTAGGCCTTTCAGTTTCCCAGAGCCACACAATACCTAAGGAGTGGGGAAAGGGCTGAATGAGCCTGCAGGCCCCAAAGAATGAGGACCACAGTTGCCATCAACGCTTCCTAGCATGGCATCTGGGAACTGAGGAGAAAAAACAACTCTTGAAAGGCCTGAGATAGAGAAGCCTGGGTGGCTCAGTCAGTGCTTTAATAAACCACCGTTTTGCACCAAAAACGTCTCAAGAATTCTTTCTTGGTCGTTGGCTCCGGACCCCACCCCACTGAACCCCACCTGTATTCCAAAACCACATCACTACCAGCCGTTCCCAACGTGGAATCCGCCAACAAGGATGGGCTCCGGCTGGAACCCAACTGCCAGGTCAAGCGGACCTGCTCTGTTAAGGAAAGCCAGTTATTTCGGGAGCTTGTATGCAAAAAAAAGAGCTAAGCTCAACCCCAGGAAAAGGGGAGCACTCCATCTAGCAAGTAGAGGAATGATACAAAATGGAAGCCTCTTGTAGGAGGGAGGGAGGGAGGGTGGGGCAAAAAAAGTTATCAACAAAAGAGAACAAAGGGTTATTTCAGGCCAGGACATCGTTGTGGGGGGAAGGGACCACAGGGTTTTTACCAATGCAGATTACTTCACTAGTGCCAATCAGAGAATTTCAGATTGTTAATAAGGTCACATTCCTAGGAGAGTTGAAACTGTAACTAAGCCTTGCTTTGCCTTCATGGGGGGGCAAATGACTCCATTTTGTGCTTGTTCTTTCTTTTTTAACAAATGAATCAACAACATCCAAGCAAAAATTCGTACAGAGGGAGAATTTAGGTCAAGAAGCAACACAGTATAAAAAATTATGAAACACTGTGTGGCTCTTGCCCATGCATGGCATGTGTGTGTGTCTTGGGGAGCTGGGGAGGTGGCCTGCAGATGGAGAGCCAAACCAGGAAATTGACAATGGCAATGCAATTAACTAGATTACAACTCTTACTTGGATTTGACCATAACAATATTTTATAAATCGAAGTGTTGGCATTTGAACAGTGATATGTATACACATGAAGTATAATTGCTAGTGGGTTCTATGGACTATTATTCAGAAATAACTTCGGCGATGCCGGTGAGCATGCCTAAGTACATTTCCTGGTTTTGATAACTGTACTATGGTTTTGTAATTATTACTGTTGGGGGAAGCTAGGT
Organism: Ursus maritimus; assembly: GCF_017311325.1. NCBI lineage: Eukaryota > Metazoa > Chordata > Mammalia > Carnivora > Ursidae > Ursus > Ursus maritimus. Next base: position 87,197,101 of record NW_024423319.1, on the reverse strand, counting down.
GAAGGGTACCTAGGACCGTTTTTTGCAACTTTCTGTGAGTCTGTAATCATTTCAAAATAAAAGCTTAAATTTTTGGATTAATGTTTCAGTGATTCTCTTTGCTTTACATAATTGAGACCACACGCCACTTAAATTTTTCTCATGCTTTTTCATTCAATCTTATATCATAATAATTTTCTCATGCCGTGATAAAAGTCGTTGTAAATATAATTTTTGAAGGCTGCATGATCTCCAGTGGCATATTTATAAAATATTCCTCTCCATTTCCTTATTGTTGCATGTTCAGTTGTTCTGAGCTGTAGGGGTTCTTTTTTTGGAAGGGGTTATTATAATAAAAATGATTGAAACAAAGTCCTTATACATAAATGTTTTCCCTGTGTTTATATTTTCATGAACAAGTCACAGAAATAGAACAGTTCAATCAGTAGGAGTGAATATTATTAAGGCTTTTGATACACACCGCCAAAATGTTTTTAGTTTGTACCAGTCCACTTTCCCAAGAGTTAGGTGTAAAAGAATCTTTGGTCACCAGCTAGACCCCAAGACCTGAACTTTACTGCTCACCTGCTTGTCCCCACAGACCTTTGTCCCACATTTTTCAATTAGCCCTTCTTTCCAGCTTATCTCTTAACTCAGGGAAAAGACCCAAGGGGCATAGCAACCCTGATGGAAATTGATACTGTCTCTCAAGTGATAACAACTCCCTCTTTGAAGAGCTCTCCAGGCCCAGGCAACCCTGACTAGATGGAGCTAAACCCTCAACTCACACCTGCTCAGAGAGACCCAGGGAATGACTGATAGTTACCTTTAACTCATTATAATACTACATCTCACCTCACCAGGAGCACCAGGCTCATTCACATCATGTACAATGTACGGATAGGCATGGCTTTTAAGGCGCATGTGTGACCTTATGCCCGCCTCTACATTTTGTGACAAACTCCACTTTCTAAATAGTCATCCTAACCCTCAATAGAAGGAACCCATCCACCCTGGCTCAGGGAGGGCGGGCTTTGGAAGTTATCGCCAGAGATTTTATTTGCTGCAAATAAAGTTTGTGCAATAACTCCACCTGGTATAGTTTCTATCTGGGACTTACCAAGGAGAGAACTCATGTTAGTGTGGTTACACTTTTTCCACACTCCCATTGCCATTTCTGAAAGAACACATCAAGAAGCACTTCAGACAGCAGATTCCTGAGACCTGACTAAGCTTCAGTTCCAGAAGATACCACTTGGTCACATCTCAAAATTGTGGTTTTGCCAACTAAGACCGTTTACAGCGGGTGAACGACAGACAATCAGAGACTGACGTGGCTTGCAAGTTAAAATGTATTTCTTAGAAGAGCCTTAAGGGGCATCTGGCTGGCTCAGTCAGTAGAGCACGTGACTCTTGATCTTGGGGTTGTAAATTCAAGCCCCGCATTGGGTGTAGAGATTACTTAAAAATAAAATCTTAAGGGGTGCCTGGGTGGTGCAGTCGTTAAGGGTCTGCCTTCGGCTCAGGGCGTGATCCCGGAGTTCTGGGATCGAGCCCCACATCAGGCTCTTCTGCTGGGAGCCTGCTTCTTCCTCTCCCACTCCCCCTGCTTGTGTTCCCTCTCTCGCTGGTTGTCTCTGTCAAATAAATAAATAAAATCTTTAAAAAAAAAAATAAAATAAAATAATAAAATCTTAAAAGTCATTCAATCCTTATAATGACTTTAGTTAAAATTTTTTAAAAAATAAAAGAACCATAAATTTTGCACACCTGAAACTAATGTAACATTCTTAAATGTTCACAATTCTTAAATTAAAAAAAAAGAGCCATGGATTCTGCCTACTAGGCCTGAAAATGACATGATTCACAGTGTTGCTTTCACTGAAGGCTGCCTGTTCTGAACACCTTCCAGTTACCCCTCTGGATCTGCTTTCCTCTCTTCCACACCGCTTCCTGCCACGGAAGGCTGTCTTCTGTGGTCTGTAACAGGCTCCCATACGCTCTGGCTTCTTGTTGAGTTCGTCCAATGGGGAGTTAACAGGGAAAAGGGTAAGTGCGGGGTACTGACCCCATCACTCTTTCCCTGTGAGCTCTTCGGGGGCCACTTGTGTCCCTCAACCAGTACTCACTGCTTTTCTCTAGGGAGTCGTCTCCGTATGACTTTATCCTTCCAGATTCCTGGTCTTTCTGGCCCTTCCCGAGGGTGGTAACAGCTCTGCTATGATTTCCTCAGGGGTACCTCGCTGTGCTTTGTAGTCTTCCCGTACCCTGCCCCCACTTTGGTAACTATTCTGGTTACTAACCCTTCTTCAAATTATCCTAATTTGTGTGTGCCTTCTTTTTCCTGGTGGGGCCACAACTTTATTTGCCGCACACCCCACCACAAACTTTATTTGCAGCAAATAAAATCTCTGGCGATAACTTCCAAAGCCCGCCCTCCCTGAGCCAGGGTGGATGGGTTCCTTCTATTGAGGGTTAGGATGACTATTTAGAAAGTGGAGTTTGTCACAAAATGTAGAGGCGGGCATAAGGTCACACATGCGCCTTAAAGTGGAGTGGCCGTTCCGTCTTAACTTTCAGAGAGGTCATGGGCCCTGTGACTGTCAGTGCTGCGCTTCTGTTGGGAGGGATCAGGACTGGCTGGATGACAGAGGGCAGGTGCAAGTCTCCGAGGCTGATTTGGCATCTGTCAATGCCGTGTTCAAGGTTTTAGGCAGGTAACTACCTCTACAGAAATGACACAAGGACACAGACACTGACAGACGGCAGGCAATCAGTTTCCAAATGGTTTTTCTGTCCCGTGTAAGCACTCTAGATAACAGGGGGAGGGGCAGTGGGGAAATCTAAAAAGAATGTCCCATGGACCCCGGTGACCCGAACAGAGTGGTCCCTATGTGTGTCCTACCTGCTGAGAGGAGCAAAATCAATGAAGGGCCTATTGGCAACACCCAGCAGCAGTGCTGTGCCTGGCGAAAGGAAAACTCAGAATTACTAATCCTTGCTTCATTTAAAATGTGGATACTTTGTTCATGGTGAATTTTGGCATTTATTTTGATTTTTTTAAGCTGTATTAAAGTATTATTTATCTTGATTACTCGGTGGTACTTGGTACCCCCTAAACATTGCACCCCGAGGAAAGTGCCTCATTTTCCTCACCCTAGTTTGCCAGACCCGCTGAAGGAGTTAGCTTTGACTCCTCTCTTCCCCCTCGCAGCCTGTACTTGGCTTTACTCTCCAAATACTTCCAGAATCTGATGACAACTGGCCCCCTCCTCGGCTACCACCCAGGCTCAAGCCGCTGTCATCTCTCACATGGTATTCTGCTTACTAGTCAGGCATCCCACATTCCCCCCAAAAAGTGGTAGAATAAATAACAGCCACTTAATTTTGCTCACGATTTTGTGGGACAGGACTTCAGGAAGGCCTCAGCCGGGCAGTTCTTGCTTGGAGTTCCTTAGGCTGTTGTAGCCAGGTGTCAGCTGGGGCTGTGGTGATCCGAAGGCTCAGCTGGGCTGACCGTCCAAGATGGCTCACTCATGGGCCTAACAGCTGATGGCGGCTGCCAGCTGCGAGCTCATCTTGGGCTGTTGAGTGGAACACCTAACACATGGTGTCTCCAGCATGGGGTTCTCTCAGGTGGGGGCCAACTCCCACCGAAGCAAGTGGAAACTTCATGACCTTTTATGTTGTAGCCTCAGAAGTCACACGTTATCACATCCACCAAATTCTCTTGCTTGTAGCAGTCTTAAGATCACCCAGATTCAAGAATGGCCCTAATTGTCTAGCCATCACAAAGTAGCTAGAATCATCCTTCTAAAATGAAAGTCAGATTATTTTACTCTTCTGCTCAAAACTTTGAATGGCTTCCCATCATGCAGAAAAAATCATCCAAAGTCTGTAGCATAGGGGCACCTGACTGGCTCAGTCAATGGGGCGTGCAACTGTTAATCTCAGGGTTGTAAGTTCGAGCCCCACAGCGGGTGTAGAGATTACTTAAAAATAAAATGTAAAAAAACAAAACAAAACAACTCCTTAGCATAGTCCACAAGGTCCGATAAGATCTGTCCATCCCTGCCGCACACTTATTTCCCCCTATTCCCTACATTGTTCACTCCACTCCAACATTGCCTGACTCCTTGCGGTTCCTCAAACAAGTCAAGCATATTTCTAGATTTAGGTATTTGTACTAGCTGTTCTTCTGCCTGGCGTGCTCTTCCCCAGTTATCTTCTTGGCTCTGCCCCTCAGTTTGTTGTCATGGCTACTCAAATGTCACCAGATAGAAGAAGCCTTCCCTGCTCACCTTATACAAGATATTAAACCTGCCCTATTACTCTCCTTCCCCTTGCTGTGCTTGATTTTTCTTCAGAGCACTTGTACTACATGACATCCTCTGTAGCTATTTATTTATTTTTTATTTATTCATTCCTTCTTTATTTATTTATTGTTTCCTCTTCTTTTCCTTTTCCGTCTAACCCCATTAGAATCAAAGCTCTAGGGGCGCCTGGGTGGCTCAGTCGGTGAAGCGTCTGCCTTCGGCTCAGGCCGTGATCCCGGGGTCCTGGGATTCAGCCCCAGGTCAGGCTGCCTGCTCAGCGGGAAGTCGGCTTCTCCCTCTCCTTCTCCTTCTGCCCCTTCCCCCGCTCATGTTCGGGCACTGTCTCTCTCAAGTAAATAAATAAAATCTTTTTTAAAAAAATCTGGAGCGCCTGGGTGGCTCAGTCGTTAAGCGTCTGCCTTCCGCTCAGGGCGTGATCCCGACGTTGTGGGATCGAGCCCCACATCAGGCTCCTCCGCTATGAGCCGCTTCTTCCTTTCCCATTCCCCCTGCTTGTGTTCCCTCTCTCACTGGCTGTCTCTCTCTCTGTCAAATAAATAAATAAAATCTTTAAAAAAAAAAGTCTAAGCTCTATGAGGGCAGAGACATTATCTGTTCTGATCCCTGATGCATCCATACCATCAAGACCAGTGCCTAGCACGTAGGGAGTGCTGGATAAATCTCTCTTCTTCTTTTTTAAAGATTTTGTTTATTTATTTTAGAAAGAGAGAAAGAGAGAGCATGAGCTGTGGGAGGGGAAGAGGGAGAGAGAGAATCCCAAGCAGAATCTCAGCTGCGGGAGGAGTATGACGCAGGGCTCAATCCCAGGACCCCGAGATCATGACTTAAGCCAAAATCGAGAGCCAGACACTTAACCAACTGAACCACCCAGGTGTCCCAATAAATATTTCTTAATGAATCAATGAAAGAACATAGCCATGANTACTCCTGAATGAAATATACATTGTTATTTTTAATGGTTATAATCATCCATTTTATGGGTAATCCAAAATGTATTTAACAAATCCCCTTTATTTGAGTTCCTCTCAATGTATCGCCTGTATTAACAATGAACATGCTTATCGGTAACTCTCTTATAATTATTTCCTTAGGATCATTCCCTCAAGTAGAATTACTAAGTGAAAGAGTATCCATATTTTTAAGGTTTTTATTTTTATTTTTTTTTCCAAATTATTGCCTTAATTTGTATATTTTATTTTTTTTATTTTTTTTTATTTTTAATGATTTTTTATTATATTATGTTAGTCACCATACAGTACATCCCCGGTTTCCGATGTAAGGCTCGATGATTCATTAGTTCTGTATAACACCCAGTGCACCATGCAATACGTGCCCTCCTTACTACCCATCACCGGTCTATCCCATTCCCCCACCCCCCTCCCCTTAAGGTTTTTAATACATATTATCCTAAGATGGACTACTGAGATTCACAATCCTATCGCCAATATATGGGGGTGCTTTTTTCCTGCGATCCCAGCTCATGGCACTATTCCTTCATTTGTCTACTTTAGACACTGTCTATTGACTTCCCTGTATTTTAGATGAGGATTTAATTCAGTTACACCACTCCCACATTCTCTCTTCACTCCCATTTTTGCTTGTTGGCTCATTAATTTAGTTTCTCCTTTATATCTCTGAATAATACACTTAAACCCTTATTTCGGTTTCTACCAATTTTCTACAGTATCTCTTGACGCTTGATAAGTATTATGACACTTCTACATTTTTCTCTACTCCTTCCTCTCCATCATGTGTCAGCTGTTCCTTTATTTTTTATTGTCAACATTGACAACATTTATATTATTTTCCGTAACCGTAACTAAGTATTCTAAAAGTAGAAGAATTAATACAATTTTTTATATAATAACATAGTTAATTGTAGAGCTGAATTATGTGGCATAATTACATAGTGCTTTCTTCTATCTGGTTCCATGGTCATGACCCTCGTGCCAAGCAAAGGAGAATTTGCCTAGTGTCAAGATCAAATGGATTTACTTTTCTTAAATACAACAAATTGCTCAGTAATGGCGCTTTTTTGTTTGTTTCTCTGTTTTTCTTTAATTGAGAGGATAATAATAGGCTTTCGTGGGTGATGGGCATTAAGGAGGAGGGCACGTGATGTGATGAGCACTGGGTGTTATATGCAACTGATAAATTATTGAACACTACATCTGAAACTAATGATGTACTATAAGTTGGCTAATTGAAGTTAAAAAAACAAAAGCAACGATAATAAACTCAAGAAAACAAAAAACAAAAAAAATAATAGGCTTTCATTACTATACTCCTATATGGTCCAATTTATTCATTCTATATCTCCTTTGGGATCCACTATAGTCTTCTTAGAGCCCACCGAATTCTAATTTGTTCTCTTTGCTTTCTAGACTACCAGCCTGTGGTCACTCATATTTTACTGGATTTCCAGTTAGTTCCTTGCCATGGGATAGCCCTCTTTCTTAGTTTTCAGCCTTATTTTTCTAGAGTGCATACTAAAAAAATGTACTTTCAGAAAGAGAGGTAAACTTTCTTCTTTGCTTGTTTGATGAATTTCTTTTGCCTTCATAATGATTAATAACTTCCCTTAGCAAAGAACTTTGGGCTCAAAATAATTTTTCTTCCAGATTGTTTTCTTCCCAACACTTAATATGGAAAATCTTTCAAACCTACAGAAAATTTAAGAGACTATTTTCATTAACAGAGTGCCTGGGTGGCTCAGTCAGTTAAGCATCAGACTCAATTTAGGGTCAGGTCATGATCTCCAGGTCCTAAGATCGAGCCCAGTGACTTAGCATGGAGCCTGCTTAAGAGTCTCTCTCTCCCTCTCCCTCTGCCCTCCTCTCTGCTCATGAGTGCGTGCACGCTCACGTGCTCTCTCTCTCTTTAATAAAAAAAAAAAAGAATATTTTCAACAACGCTAATACACCCTTCACTAGATCCACCAAATGTTGTGCATATCACCACATTTTCAATATTTTTTTCTAAATTATTTGAAAATAAGTTGAAACACTCATGATATTCACCTCAAAGAATTTCTGCCTGCATCTCCTAAGAGTAAGAAAGTTCTCCTACAAAGCCGCAGTACCATGAGCACATCGAGGATGATGAACACTAATGAATAGCATCACCAAATATATAGCCCATATTCGAATCTTCTCAACTGTCACCACGTCTATAGATTGTTTATTTTCCAATCCAGAATCCAATCAGTTTTCTCAGTGTTCGGGCTTTATGCCTTTTTATTCTCTTCATCTTCAACAGTGCTCTTGCCTTTTAGTTTCTTTTCAACATTGACTTTTTTTTTTTTTTTTTTTTTGAGGATCCGTGCCAGTTGTTTTCTGAAATATCCTTTGTCTGGATTTGTGTGATTATTTCCTCATGATGATTCAAGTTAGACATTTTTGGTAAGAATATAGCACACATGAGATTGTGTACTTACTACACCACATCAAAGGACGTTTTATATTAGAATCTTTTTTTGAGTGAGCTCTACACCCAACGTGGGGCTCAAACTCACGACCCTGGGATCAAGAGTCGCATGCTCTACTGACTGAGCCAGCCAGGCGCCTCTATATTAAATTATTGATAACTGATGATCTTAAGTTTGATCATTTGGTTAAGATGATAACTACCGGATCTCTTAACAAAAAAAAAAAAGTTTTTCCTTTATAACTAATACCATGAGCACATGGTATTAGTCTTGCTTGGAGACCATGTGCATAAATTGCTTGGAGACCATGTGCATAAATTGCTTCCTAATAATCTTTCACTCAAGGTTTTTAGCATCTGCTGCGATCCTTGCTTAAACCAATTATTACAAGAGTTGAAATGGTGTTATTAAAAATAAATTTTCTATGTTTACAAGCTGATAGTTTCTGTAAAGAATAACTTTCCTTTTTAAAACTCCTTTCTCCCAATATTTTATTAATTTACGTTCTCATAACACAGCAGACTAATGCATTTTTATTCATCTTTTATTGATTATCATCATAATCCTTTTAATGCTCCAGTTTGATGAGGCAACATTACTTATGGCAAACCTAAGTGCCCTCTGATCAGTAAATAGCATGTGGACTGGTAGAAACTATAAATGAACTATAAATACTTGATGTAAATGTCATAAGCTGGGGTTTCCCTGGTGTGGTGACTGTTACAGTTGGGTATGTCCCATATGAGGGACCCTGGATAATTACGCCTGTGAATAAGTTATTGCCTCCTATGGGGCATGAGGCTGTTATTCCAGGTTAGGTTCCAGGCTTGGCTGATGTGAAACTTCTTCCCTTGTGCCTGAGCAACCACTTGCGGGACAAGAGAGTAGCTGATCGATGCTATGTGGACTGCTCTATGATCTGTCTGCTACTATCGGGTTTCCCATGGCAGAGCATTCTGCCCTGCTGGAAGCTGTATCTCTCTGAGCAGACTGATGCCAGAGGGGGCCCATAGGAGTTTTGTGAGTCTGAAGGTTTCATTGAGCCCATGGAAATCCATAATGGGAATTGCACTCTTTTAAAACAGAATACTCTCAGAAATCCTACTCCCATCCCTACCCCACCATTACATTGTCACACATTTCTCCATTTATGATTTATCTTACCTATGTTTCTGTTTGCAAATAAAGGTACATATTTTTCTTACACAAAGGTACACACACACACACACACACATACCTATAAAGGTATATACCCTGAAAATCACTCATATCAGTTCATAAAGAACATCCTCATTCTTTTTTTTTTTTAAGATTTTATTTATTTATTTGAGAGAAAGAGATAGTGAGAGACAGAGCAAAAGCAGGGTGGAGAGGGAGAAGCAGACTTCCCGCTGAGCAGAGAGCCTGACATGGGGCTCGATCCCAGGACCCTGGGACCATGACCCAAGCCAAAGGCTTGGTCAACTGAGCCACCTCAGGCCCCCTCTCTTTTTTTTTCTTTCTTTTTTTTTAAATGGCTGCATAGTGTTTCACTCTGTAGACAGAATAAAAGTTCATGCAACCAGTTTCCCATGGATGGACATGTAAATTGTTTCAATTATTTTGCTATTAAAAATAAGTTCACAGTAAATAACCTTGGGCATATGTTTGTCCTGTTTGTTGAGGTGTATGGTTAGGGTGAATTCCTAGAAGTAGGAATGCGGGGTCAAAGGGTGAATGCGTACGTGATTTTGTCAGATATCACCAAATTCATCTCCACAGGGGCTGCATAGCATTTTGCGCTTGAGCTCCCGATGAATGAGTGAGCGCTACGTGTCTGCGAAGAAGAGCATTTCAAACTCGGTTGATGTTGTCTGCAGAAAATGCATAAAACTAAGTCTTTGTGAAACAAAATTCGGGAGTCATAAGGAGAAGATACGATGAGATATAGGTGGCATCAGTGAAAAGTGAGCTGGATGAAATGAAAGCTTCAAGTTCAAGAAAAACCCTAAACTGAAATGGCATTGTCAATATCTGCTGTAGAAGCAATAAAAAATAGAATTAGAACTGCAGAGGGGCACCTGGCTGGCTCAGTCAGTAGACCACCTGACTCTTGATCTCAGGGTTGTGAGTTCGAACTCCACATGGGGAGGGGAGCCTACTAAAAAAAAAAAAAAAAAAAAGAAACACTTAAAAAAGAATTAGAACTGCAGAAAATTAAATCACTAATCCGAAGGATAAATGTGATTAGCAGTCTCAGAATTCAGAGGAAAAGGACAGAGACATGGTAATGATAAAGGACATAGAAAGATGCTCCAGTAACATAATTATAAGTGTTTCTCAGGAAGAAACCACTTAGAACAAATGCAATAATCCAAATCAGAGTAGAAGAAAATTGTCCTAGCATGGGGATTAATTAAACCCACAAATTAAAAATCCACAGATTGAAAGGAGTTATGATACCACATGCATACACCCATACACACACAGATCCCCATTATCTTCACAAAATTATTTCATTTCAGGGATAAATAAAACCATTTCCTATAAATATTCTAGAAATAAAGATATCTTTTAAAAAAGATGTTAGGAGCACCTGGCTGGTGCAGTCGGCAGAGCATAGGACTCTTGATTTAGGGGTTGTGAGTTCAAGCCCCACCTTGGGCATAGCATTTACTTAAAAAAAAAAAATAAATAATAATAGTAATAATAATAAAAAGATGTTAAATGAGACTGCCAAATATAAATTTCCTGGATTAATGTTTAGGAATAATCACCATCCCAGTTAAATTAACCAAGGGAGTTTTTAATTGATGAAATGATTCTAAAATTCATTTAAACATACAGGAATATATTAACAGAAACAATATGTAAAAATATCATAAATAATTTATAAAGAAGGGTATTGGGAAGGGACTAGTCCTTCTGTCTGGTGAAATCTACTATAAAGCAGCTGTAAGTAAATCAACGTGGCATTGGTAGCAATGTGGAGAGAATATGCATGTAAATATAATAGAAGAGATGATCCAAAGCCAGATCTCAGTATTTATGTTATATAACGTCAACAAATCCTTGGAAAATGGAAGGATTTTTCTTTTCTTCTTCTTTTTTTTTAAAGATTTCATTTATTCATTTTGAGAGAGCAAGACAGAGAGAGAATGAGAGAGTGAAAGAGCACAAGCCAGGGTGAGGAGCAGAAGGAGAAGGAGCAGCAGATTCTCCACCAAGAAGGGAGCCCGACACGGGGCTCTATCCCAGGACCCCAGAATCATGACCTGAGCCAAAGGCAGACGCTCAACCGACTGAGCCACCCACGTGCCCCTGGAAGGATTTTTCAATAGACAGTTTTGTTATGAGTGGTTAACTATTTGGGGGTGTGTGGGGTGTCTATTTATTTGGTGCTGAAACCCGCGATAGAGCGTCTATTTAAATCCTCACCTTATAACATAACAAAATACATCCCAGTAAATTAGGATTAAATAAATTCTAAAATAACCAACCATCAAAAAACAAAAGAAAATACAATTCATCCTTCAGAACTGTAAGTTTAAAAGCAATGGAAGAAATTACTAAAAGATAGACACAAGCACATCAACTTTAAATTTCCGCTTATCTCCAATGCCATAAACAATACTAAAATATAAATTGGAATAAACTATCTGCAGTGAAAATACAGTGAAGGGTTAATATCTTATTGTACAAATCACTTACAGAAATCAACGACATTAAGGCACGAACTGATCATTCACAACGGAAGAAACTGAAATGGCTAATAAACATCTGAAAAAAGTGATCAGTAATCAAAGAAAGACCATTGCAAATAGCAATGCCATGCTGATTTTTCACCTTTCATGTTAAGAAAAGTTAAAAAGTTAGCTTCCTTAATGGCTTAATGTGAGAGTGGGGGCCGTAAGAACTCAGACAGCAGTTTTTTTTTGTTTTTTTGTTTTTTTGTTTTTTTTTTTGAAGGAGCAATGAGAGCTTTGTTCAGATCCTAGGGCCCTGGACAGTCATTCTTAGACATTGTTGATGAAGTATAAATTTGTATGATCTCTTGGGCAAGTCATTTGGTAACTTCAATCATAGAGCTTTAGAAAAGCTCCTACTCTCTTACCCCATAATTTTAGTTCTAGGACTCTATCTCAAGGAAGTTCGAAAAAAATATGTACAATATTTTTTGCACAAAAATATTAATCTCCAAGCTATGCATTATATTTAAAAATTAGAAAGTATTACATGCTTCATGTTAGAGGATAATAGTTCAGTAAAGTACATCCACGACATGATTATAATGCAATTTTTGCAAATTAAAATGTGAGTATGTATTGAGTAATTATCTAAGTATTGTGCATTTGCTCATTGAACCCTCACTACAGGGATACTGGATATCTTCCCTTGGCCCTTCCAGGTGCACCCACCACTCTTCTCTTTTTCTGACTGGTAAGGGCTGCACCAACAGGATCCCTTGCCTTCTAGCTTCTGGTTGGGGTAGGTCAATGGAGAGGACCAGGGGGCGGCGGGCGAGGAAGATTGGGAATTATTTGTCCTGGCTCCCTCTCTGTGAGTTTCCTGTGGGCTGAAAGCCTCCCTGAACTAAAGGCCACAGCTTATGTAGGCAGCCCCCATCAAACACCACTGTCACCAGGTTCTGATAACTGTTCTCTCCCTTTCCCACTTCACAATGATGCCTTCTTGCTCTCACCAGCCTGGGGATACTGTGTGATTCCCTGTGGTTTCTCTTCATCTTGCCTACCTCTTTTAAAATATTTCCTTTATGATAATCTCTTCAAATGATCTAATTAGAGTTTGCTGTTTCCTACTGGAACCTGACAGATACAACGGCTTATGAGAGTCTATATTTGAGGAGATAGGCACAGAGAAGTCAAGTAATTTGCCCAAGGTCACACAAGGGAGAAAATAATAATTGTAGGGCATGTTGAAATTGTTCCTTTATTTCTCTATTTTAAAATAACTTTTATTGTTTTTATTACAAAAAATACACAAAATATACAATACAAATAAGATGAAGAGAAGAAAATACCCATATTTCCACTCATCTAACCCATCCGGTATTTCTTTAATGAGACTCCCACATTTTTGTCTCCAGCCAAACTTCCCCAATTCTTGTCTCAGGCTCTATGTTCAATTGTCTACTCTATAATCTTCATCTGGATGTCTCAAAGGCACTTGAAACTGAACATGTCCAAAAACAGGCTCATGATCTTCCAAATTCTAGCCACAACCAAGTCCTGTCAATTTTACATGTAAATGTCTCTAATATATCCACAGCTCTCCAGCTGCCACCACCCACCTTAGTCCAAGATGCTATCACCTCTTTCTTTGAAGAATTCCAAGCTTTGTTCTCCCTGTATCTATCTACTCTTGTCTCCTTTAACCCATTATTTACACAGCAGGCAGATAGACCTTTTCAAAATGCAATCTAGTCGTATCACCCCTTGCTTAAAACCTTGCAGTGGCTTCCATTGCTTTGAATACAGACCAAGAGTCTTACTTTGGCTCAGCTAACCTCAGCAGTTTTGTCTCCCCTGTTCCTTTCCTCCCTTTGCTTAGCTCCACTGTCTGGCTTTCAGCTGTGCCCGGGAACCATGCTTCTTTCTACCACAGGGTCTTTGCCCACATTGTCCCTCTTTTGGGGACACATTTTTAAAAAATATTTTATTTATTTATTTGAGAGAGAGCGAGCACATGCATGAACATGAGGGGCTGGGGGTAGGGGAGGGGCAGAGGGAGAGGGAGAAGCAGACTCCCTGCTGAGATGGGGCTTGATCCCAGGACGCTGAGGTCATGACCCTAGCCCAAGGCAGACACTCAACCATCTGAGCTACCCAGGCGCTTTCTGGGACATTTTTACACCCTTCCCCAAAGTTAACCTCCAGAGTGGTCAAGACACCCTAACACTTTATCACTAGGAACCTTTCCAACATAACGTCTATCAGAGCTTACATGAATACATCAAGCATGTGGCTGCCTGTGCATCCCCAGTACTTTGCCCCATGCCTAGTATGAAATCAAATATTTTAATGAAAAGAAATAAATGAAACAGGGATAAGGACAAAGTTGGACGAATCATATTAGAAAGGTCTGAATTTTTTACATTTATTATTTCCTCTTTCTTCGCTTCAGAGTCTAACAAGATAAAAATGATATGGATTTAGTCATGTCTCAACTACTTTTCTACAAAGTAAAAGCTTTTAAAACTGGATAAAGAGGGGCACCTGGGTGGCTCAGTCAGTTAGGCCTCTGCCTTCAGCTTAGGTGATGATCTCAGGGTCCTGGGATGAGCCCTGACCAGCTCCCCCTGGGTTCCCTGCTCAGCAAGGAGTCTGTGTCTCCCTCTCCCTCTGCCTCTCCCCCCATGCTCTCTCTCTCAAATGAATACATTTTTAAAAATCTTAAAAAAACTGGAAAAAGAAAAGACTATATCTCTATTCCTGTACAGTTTCTTCAACAAGATTATTTGATACAGAATTGGGGGGGGGGCAGGAGAAATATTTATAGGTGGGGACGGATCTAGTTGACTTCCTGGAGTTCTCATCACTTACTCTAGATGTTATATCTGTTTTGAGGGTTCTGGTGATGACAAAACCAGCTCTAGGAGGATAAAGTGGAAATTTGAAGAGGGGATAAAACCAGCAAGAGGCTGATTGTACAGTAAAATATATTCACTAAATATCTCTCTTTTTGGTAGGATGGGGAAACATGGTTTTTTTTTTCTTTTGTTTCTGCACCTTAACCAGCCCTTGATCTTCATTTTTTAAGCGTAGGTCTCACTTAATCTGATAGTTAAGGGGTATTGTTTGTTCGTTTTCTTTTTTCTTTTCTTTTCTTTTTTTAAGACTTTATTTACTTATTTGAGGGACAGAGTGGGCCTAAGCTGGGGGAGAGGCAGAGGGAGAGGGAGAAGCAGACTCCCGGCTGAGCAGAGAGCCTGAGGGTGGCTCCATCCCAAGATCCTGGGATCATGACCTGAACCCAAGGCAGAAGCTTAACTGAGCCACTCAGGCGCCCCCGATCATTACCTCTTTTGTAGAGTTCTATGTAAAGAGCCTATGTAAAGAGCCAAAATACATAAAAACTAATCTTTCACATATAAACTAATCTCCTACAAAAACGAATCCCCCTAAATCATAGACACACCCCTCTTCAGCATACCCTAATCCCACCCATTCATTAATAACCAATTTAATGCCACTTTCCCCATAAATTCTTTCTTGATCCTATTCTCCCACCCCAGCAGAAATATCTTCCCCTCTAGGTACTTATCTCTAACCTGTGTGTAGGAAAGTGTTAGCAAAGAATCACATCCCCTCACTCTAGACAATCTAGTGTGCTGAAGAGACCATGAGCTTTGGAGTCCAAGTAAACCCATAACTCCTCAAATACCCTTGTAACCCTGGATGCCAGACTTGGGATAAGTTATTGAAACCTTTTGACTAATTTCTCAATCAGAAATTGTCTCAATTTCTTCATCTATAAAATGGTAACAGTACAAGTACCTCAGAGGTTGCTTGTGAGGATTAGAGACAGTGTTAATTATTTCACCCTACCACCATGCCTGGAACTTAGGCACTCAATAACATTACTCCCCTTTCCTTCTTTTTCACTTAATACACAGCCTTATTGTATGCACAGACTACATTCTACCCAAATTTGAGACCCTCATAGAACCTAAAATCTTGCTTTATACAGGGTACATACCAAATATGCATAAGCAGAATGACTGAATTAATGGAAACGTACTGTCATAAAGACATCAATGTAGCCATTTGTGATACAGGAGCTGCATTTTTCTAAGGCTGATTGCAAGATACCTTTTGCTTCTATGTAAGGGACCTGCCCCACCCTCAGGCCCCCCTCGAGTGTCAGTACCTGAGTCCACCCCGCCCGCAGTGCTTGGCTATCCCCGAATATCAGTACCAGGATCTCCTACATCCACCAACTCTACCCGAGAGTCAGTGCAAGGGTCTGTCCCGCCCTTGAAGCCCGGCTTCCTCAGGGTATCGATGCCAGCACCTCCAGCACCCGGTAACACTCCCGAAGTGTCAGCACACGGGCTCGCCCCGCCCTCGGTGATGGGCTCCTCCTGGAGTACGGCGCAAGGACCTCCCACACCCAATAACTCCCCCCTAGTGTCATCGCTAGCGTCCTTGCAGTTCTCAGGACCCGGCTCCCCCCGACTATCAGCGCACGGATCTGTACGGCTCTCGGAATCCTCCCAAGTGTCCTTGCAAGGGTCTGCCCCGCCCTCAGTGCTCAGCTCCCCCCGGAGTTCGCTGGGAGGATCTGCCCCACTCTCGGACTCCTCCCGAGTGTCGTCGCAAGGGTCCGCCCCGTCCTCGGAGCTCAGCTCTGTCCCAGTTTCAACGCAAGTATCGGCCCAGCTCTCGGAGTCCTCCCGAGCATCGGGACAAGGGTCCACCCCGCTCTTAATGCCTGGCTTCCCCTGGGATTTCATACAAGGACATCTTACACCCAGGAAACCCGGAGCGTCGGGACAAAGGTCCACCCCGCCCTCAGCGCCCAACCCTGCCCGGGATTCTGTGCAAGGACCTCTTACGCCCCGAAACAACCCCGGAGGGTTGGCACAAGGGTCCATCCAGCCCTCAGTGCCCGGCTCCCCCCGAGATTCGATACAAGGACCTCTTACGCCCCGGAACAACCCCGGAGGGTCGGCACAAGGGTCCATCCAGCCCTCAGTGCCCGGCTCCCCCCGAGATTCGATACAAGGGCCTCTTACGCCCAGGAACAACCCCCGGGGGTCGGCACAAGGGTCCGCCCAGCCCTCAGTGCCCGGCTCCCCCCGGGATTCGGGACAAAAACCTCTTACGCCCAGGAACTCCTCCCGAGGGTCGGCACAAGGGTCCACCCAGCCCTCAGTGCCAGGTGCCCCCAGAACATCCGCGGAAGGATCGGCTCCGCCCCCGGACTACCCCCGGCAATCGGTAGAAGGGTCCGCCCCGCCCTGGGCACGCTCCACTCCTATACCTACGCCCCGGGAGAGTCACAACCAGAGCATGGCGAGTCGGGAGAAGGCGAGTACCGCTGGCCACATGTTCGACGTAGTCGTGATAGGAGGCGGCATCTCAGGTCAGTATGGACCGTGGCGGTAACCTGAGGGCCCCTGTCCGGCCCGGGGTGGGGGGTTTACAGTAGTGCCGCGGCATTTGGGGATCTCTCTTGTGCATGCTGGAGTGCAACAGTGCCCAGCCCCGGATCCTGCAAGGCGAGAGTGGGGGTTGGGCCAGTTTTGCTGGTGGTGTGAACTGGGGGAGACAGAACAATAATTTTACTACTACTGTTAAATACTAGCATTTAATTAGCTCTCGCTGTGCAGTTATATTCTGTTCTTTACTGGCATTTCCTCAGTCCTCAGCAGTCCTGTGAGATGGGTACTAGCCCCCATTTTACAAAACCAAGTAACTGAGGTCTGGAGACTTGCAGTAACTTTCCAGAAGTCAAACCACTTAGCTAGAAAGTGGCTGAATGATTTTTTTCCATGTAGGACCTTCACTTCTCATCTCTGAGGTGGCTGCTTTGCCTCACTGATTTCACGTCCTTTGCCCTAAACAGACCATCAGTGTTGGGATTTTTGTAGTATTGAGGTAGTGATAGTGTTATTCCGGTTCTGTTCTTCTCCAAGCACTTTTCCTTAGAAAATTTGGTAAGTGAAGAGGAAGGAAGAATCGTTGAGTAAAAGGTGGGTTTTTTTTTTTTCTCTTTTCTTTCCTTTTTTTCTTTTTTTTTAAAGGAGAGAGGGTGGGCTCTTAGTTTTAACCTACTCGGGCTGTTTTTTCAGAACTTGCAGGAAGATGTAGGGCATGTGTTGTCCAAAGGGAATCCCTTGGTGAAGCAGAGGCCCACAGCCGGTCAGAGAATGCCTTGTTGCGTCCTTTCGTAAGAGCTCCCAGTGACCGAATCCTGTCCTGTGTGGAGCTGGTGAGCCTGGGTTCCCCTGGTCCTGGCTTAGGTTTGCAGCTGACCAAGTGTATGAGGCTTGCCTGTATCTTCCTGGAAACCTCATCATGACTGATAGATTCAGTTGTCACTTTGAGCTGTCATAATTGCTAAAATTTGAAATTCAGGAATTGTGTTTCAGCCCTAGCTAGAATCCCACATGAATCTGCCCAGGACCTGGGAGGGTGTTAATTTCTAAAATATACCTGCAGGATCTGATTTAGAAAGAAGGAGAAAGAAGGGGGAAGGGAGTAAGTAGGATGGCCCCACAGTAGCCATTTGTATAAATTTGGGGGGGGAAACTTAAAAATTAATTTTGAGTGGAGATAGCTTTTGACTTGGTCTCGTGAGGATCAACTGTCTGAATCTCCAGAGGAGAGGCCGGCCTGAGCTGTTGCTCTGGCACTCCAGCCAGTGCCAGCAAAAACATGCAGGTATGTTGGAGCGTCGGAGGAAAGCAGATAATGGTGGAGAGTAAGAAAAAGAAGTGTATTTCTCTTGTTTCCATTCATTCATTCATTCATTCATTCCTTCGTTCATTCAACAAACACTTGCCGAGTGCCTGCAGTGAAGAGAACTGTTGTTTCCAAAAACCTAGTCCTCCCATGCATGCTCCTCATAGTGTGATTGTTGATCACTGGGAAATAAATGTTCCGATTGTGTGGTCTATAAATTGATTAGTTCTCTCTCTTCCCCCATCTCCATACCATCCGCATTTCACAATTTGGGGTTCTTTCTGGGATTTTATCTTTGTCCTTTTCTTGTTCTGTGATCCAGTATTCCTTAGGGAGCATTTTGTCTTTCATTTTCCCTCTGCGCGATTACCTGCTGTATCTCCGTTTCCGCACCTTATTCCCAGTAGTTGGTTGTGAGCAGAGGTGGATTCACTATATGGCTGGCGACGCTCATGCTTTATGGCCTTAGAACTGCAGTTGCCTTCTGGTTTTCATTCTGAATAAATAGCTTCATACCGTGTCTTGTATTGGTAATCTTGCAGTTTTTTTTCTTAGAGGACACCCAAATCATATAAGCTTTGGGCCCCTCGAAACCTGGATCTATGATTACTATTAATTATTAATTTGTTTGTTTCATTTGGGGGAAAGTAAGGGGCCTTTCTTGCACAGTAGTTCACACACCTATTCCAGCAGCCAGCTTCCAGTCCATTAGTGACAGTGGAAAAGGCACGGGGCTTTCTCTCATATCATCTCTGTCACTCGATTGGAGTGATTTTAACACGAAAACTGACCAGAAACATTGCATTTGGGCTGCGGTGCTTTTCCAGATGGTTCACAACTAAAATCAAAAGTAGATGCAAGTCCGGCTCAGGCTAAACCCTGCACACCGACTGAGTATTTCATGAGCAGTCCTACTTAATCCCTATATCAGTTTTAAATGCTTTGGGATATTTCTTATAACTTTTGTCACAACTTGCACACTTTAATATGCTACCCACACACTTAAATATATGGCCAGTACTCAGCATCTGCAGTGTCATTACTTTTGTATAACAATGTAGCTCCCAGAAGAGTACAAATTCCAAATGACATTCCTCAAAATCAATCCATAGTAACAGAATTATCTTTCATTTTTGATAACTCTCTTGGCTGTACAAAGAATGGCAGCATCTTTTTTAATCTCAATTTTAAAGATTATTTGTTTATTTATTTGACAGAGAGCACAAGCAGGGGGTAGTGGGAGAGGGAGAAGCAGGCTCCCCGATGAGCAGGGAGCCCCATGTGCGGCTTGATCCCAAGACCCTGGGATCATGACCTGAGCTGAAGGCACACGCTTCACTGGCTGAGCCAGCCACCCAGGCGCCCCAAGAGTGGCACCATCTTGATATAGCTCCCTCTTGTCATTTAAAAAACCCCATAAAACAGGGGTGCCTGTGTAGCTCAGTGGGTTAAGAGTCTGACTCTTGGTGGCTCACGTCATGATCTCATGGGTGCTGAGATCAAGTTCTGTGTGGGGCTCCATGCTCAGTGGGGAGTCTGCCTGAAGATTCTCTCCATCTGCCCCTCCTCCAATCATGCATACATGTGCATGCTGTCGCTTGCTCCACCTCCCAAATAAATAAATAAATAATCTAAAAAAAAAAAACCCGTAAAACAGAGCATGTCTTGTAGCCACAAAACCCCTTTTTCTGTCCACTAATCAATTACATAATTGTATGTACTGTAGCAGTAGTGGAGAGGGGGAAACCCTCTGCTCATTTGTAAGTAATATAATGGTGTCTTAAACAGACTCTGGCCCTTAGCTGTCATCCATCATCTATCACCAAGTCCTCCTTGAAACTCCTTTCATTCTGTGACACTTGGATCCTGAATTTTTCTGTTGCTTTCTTTGCACCCATATTCTTTTGAACTTCCGGTTTTGAACCGGCCTCGAGGTTCAGCTGTTGATCACTGTTGTGCTCTTATGCACTTTTCCCCTCTCTTTCTCATTCTAGGACTTCACATTTCCCTTATCTATAGAAAGCTCTTAAGTCTCTAGTTTGGATCCATTTCTTTCTCCGAGATCCTGTTCTATATAAGTTCTATAACTTATCTGCTCCTGGATATTTCACCCTTTAATGTCCTGTTCTTAGTTCATATTCATCATGTCCAAAAGCCTCCTTGCCCTCCAACCCAGCTTGTCTTCCTCACTTCCTTGGCTCGGTTCCTGGCACCACCGTGGTGCTTTAGACCCAGTCAACCGATCCTTCTAATTTCTTGTTTTGGCTGTTCCTCTTTGCCTTTCCCAGTGACTCCCCCATCCCCAGGATAGACCCTGGATCCTTTTGGCTTACCAGGTTATGATTGTCTTTCCAGTGGCCACCCTTTACTTCGGGGCTCTCCTTTCATGTCCATCCTGCAGTGTTCTCCCAGAGCTGATTTTTTTTTTTTTTTTCAATTTGAGCATAGTTGACACACAATGTTACATTCGTTTCAGATCTACGACATAGTGATTGGATAAGTCTGTATGTTATTCTAGGCTTACCAGAAGTGTGGCTACCATGTGTCCCATTACACTGCTAGTACAGTACTATTGATTATATTCCGTGTGCTGTACCTTTCACCCCTGTGACTTATTCATTCCATAACCAGACTTGACTTTTTTAAACACTTCTTTCATCACCTTGTTCTCCTGCTCAAGACCTTCCTTCATTGGTCTGTTACCAGCCCCTCAAGCTTCCCTCCATACCCTCAATTATCTAGCCCCACTTTGTTGGACAAGTAGCATCCCCCACTGTCCCCAACATGGACTCACACTGCTGTCTTGTGATCGGTACTACACCATGTTTATTTTGTCCCTTCACCCCTTCCTTGTTTTTGTCTTTCTTAACATGGGAGTGCTTCTCTCTGACCGTTTACATCTTATCCATTCTTCAACACCTGATTAATGACCCTTTTTTTTTATTATGTTATGTGAGTCACCATACAGTACATCATTAGCTTTTGATGTAGTGTTCCATGATTCATTGTTTGCGTATAACACCCAGTGCTCTTTACAACACATGCCCTCCTTAATACCCATCACCCGGCTACCCCCTTCCCCCACCCCATCCCCTCTGAAACCCTCAGATTGTTTCAAGGAGTCCATAGTCTCTCATGGTTCGTATGACCCTTTTTTAAAAAAATATTTTATGTATTTATTTGAGAGAGAGAGTCTGTGCACGCGCGCGCAAGAGCCGGGGAAGCAGAGGGAGAGGGAAAAGTAGACTCCCCTCTGAGCAGGGAGCCCAACGCAGGCCTTGATCCCAGGGCCCTGAGACCATGACCTGAGCGGAAGGCAGACGCTTAACCATCTGAGCCACGTGGGTGCCCCTCATGACCCTTTCCTTTTTTTTTTTTTTTTAAAGATTTTATTTATTTATTTGACAGAGAGAGACGCCAGCGAGAGAGGGAACACAAGCAGGGGGAGTGGGAGAGGAAGAAGCAGGCTCCCATTGGAGGAGCCTGATGTGGGGCTCGATCCCAGAACGCCGAGATCACGACCTGAGCTGAAGGCAGACGCTTAACGACTGAGCCACCCAGGCGCCCCATCATGACCCTTTCCTTAATCACTCTGCCTGCCCTTGATTTTTCCCTGTTAGTGCTTGTCATCTGTAGCTAACAGTCCACACTTATTTTCTGTGTCTATTTCTTGATGTTATTTTAACTATAGCCATTCAGTCACTGACCATAGATGCTAGTTCTAATTCAGGAGCTGACACAGATATAGCAAATGACAGAAACCCAGTGGCATGCGATTTTAAAATCTGCCCCGACCCGAGAATTTCTGAATTGGCTCTCTGTCAGGGGAGAAAAAAAGGAAAAGAAAAGAAAAAACAAAAACAAAAACCCCATCTCCAGGGGTCAATGTATACTTCAGAGTCTTTGGGCCAAAGGGGTTTTTGCCAGGCAGTCCAGTCCAATCACCTAAGATTTTAAGCCTCTCCACGGCATCTCCTTGGTGATGATCTGGCTGTAGCTTTGAACACATCTAGGGAAGGGGAATGCTCTGCCCCTCAAAGCAACTCATTATGAGCAGAGGTGGACCCACTGCCTGGACTCATTCAAGCCCTTTGGGAGCCTCTACCATACGCCAGGCAGTGGCTAGATCACCAGGGGAAAGGTCTGATGTTGAGTAAGTAGTTTCCCTGTCCATAGGGTGCCCCGTCCTCGTGCAAGAAGGAATCGAGTAAGAGAATAATCGATATTCATACAAGGGAAGAAATATTATTGTCATGAGTATGAACAAAGTGCTGGGACCTTGAGAGATAAGTTTCGAAGTGAAAACACTTCAGTCATAGCGCTGGAGAGTCCTGGGTAGTGAGAAAGTTTTTCCATGGTTTTAGAAATTTTTAAGGGCCTGGGGTGCCTGGGTGGCTCAGTCATTAAGCGTCTGCCTTCGGCTCAGGTCCTGATCCCAGCGTTCTGGGATCGAGCCCTGCATCAGGCTCTCTGCTTGGTGGGAAGCCTGCTTCTCCCTCTCCCACTCCCCCTGCTTGTGTTCCCTCTCTTGCTGTCTGTCTCTCTCTGTCAAATAAATAAATAAAATCTTAAAAAAAGAAAAAAGAAAATTTTAAGGGTTGTGTGGAAACAGATCATTTCCAACTAGTGTCTAAGTAGTGGGAATCTCCCCCCCCCCCGCCATATTTTTTATCCACGAGCCAAGCTCTACTTAAAGAATTGAGCACACTAGCCACGTCGAAGTCGGGGCTGTATAAAATCAGTGGGGATTGAATCCTTTTCATCCTCTGAGACAGAAAAGCCATTTTGCAAGAAGGTTGACTACTGTTCTGAATCCCGACAATGGAGTCTACAACATACCACGGTTTCCCTTTTTGCTGAAATACATCACTCTGAAGAATCATTTCTGCTGAGAGCATTTTTGGCATTTTAACCCAGAACTTGGCAGCAGACACTTGGGGCTTTGTAGTGATTAAGAAAAACATTTAAAAAATGCTGCTTATTTTTGGTGCCTTACTTATTTAGATACTCTGAGGTTCAGTGCAGACGGGGCATTAATGTTCTGCCTTTTAGGACAGTTTTGTATTTTGTTCTCAAACTAGGATCCTTTCACTTTAGAAACTTTTTTGATGATGAACAAAGAACACAAGAATATCTGGGTTCTGACTTTTTGAAATCTTCGTGGTTGAATGAGATTTGGGGTTTAGCTGACATTCAATGGGCCGTTTTCTCATTTAGCCAGTGCTAATTGGCTTGACCCAATACGTAATCCTCAGCTAATGTGAAAAATATATTTAACAATAGATTTAAGTACAGTATAATTATATATAAGTATAGTATAACTCTAGTGTAATTGCATCACAGAGACCCATAATTGAGAAAGAGAAAGGTGGAAGCTTGTTATTGGCAAATATGGGTCATACAATCTTTGTGTAGGTGTGACATACACAGATTTTATATATAACTGATCTTGCCAGTATTTGGATTCAGGTGTACCCAGAAAGACTGAGGTTCTGTTGTAGTTTTATTTTTGTTTAACTTTTTAAGAAGATTTTTAGTTATTTACACAAGCAGAGGGAGGGGCAGAGGGAGAAGCAGGCTTCCCGCTGAGCAGGGAGCCCGACATGGGGATTGAGCGCGCGGGGCTCAGTGTCAGGACTCCCGGACCCTGAGCTGAGCCGAAGACAGATGCTGAACTGACTGAGCCACCCAGGCGCCCCCTGTTATAGTTTTATATCACATACGAGAGTTTGCAAGAGCATAGGCATCCAGTCAGCACTTGTTTGAAGACTTTGCTTGTGTGTACGACATGGGTAGATTTCATAATGACAGCTCCCTCCTTTTCCTGTTAGGTTTGAGTGATCAAAACTGCACACAGTGAGCCAAAAGAAGTTTCGTTACATTTTTCACTATTGTAAGGTTTGAGACAAGCTGATTGTTAAGGACTGTTTTTTGCCTTTATGGTGAAAATTATTTTATAGTTTTGCCAGGAATTTGTATTTTCTTCTGGATGATCTGTTCCTTATTATGTTGTTATTTGGCATTATGAATTAGGGCAGCTTCAAGTTTTTTTTCACGTTTAAAAACTTTTTTAAGTCATCTCTCCACCCATTGTGGAGCTCGAACTCACGACCCCAAGATTAAGACTGGCACACTCTACCGACTCAGCCAGCCAGGTGCCCCCAGGGCAGTTTAAAATGTTTAAACTATGGTTTTGTCTTCTATAAAATGAGAGGTTGGGTTAAGTTGGATGATGTTACATGGGATGTATCTTCCAGCGTCTCTTTTAGTAATTAGTAGTCGTCCTACTGTCTGTCTCTTCAGCTTTCTCTTTTGAATCCCCTCCTCAACGTGTTTTTCCTCCCGTGTTGTATTCTGGAAATGGCTTGCACGATCTCTCATGCTGACATCCTACACTAACTGAAATCCGAGTCTGGGGCTCTCTTGCGCATGCTCATTCACACCTCCTCCATGACTTCTCTGAGCCTTAATTTCAAAGCCCTTTTGTAGTTGTTGTTAAGCCAAAGTAAACAAAACCCCACTTTATAGTAATAATCAATTGATTAGGTAAAAGTGTCAATAAGAACATAAACATCAAATGATAAGCTTTGAGAGTTGAGTTTATTACATATTAACCACGTTCAAAGGTCACCGAATTACAAACCGTAAGGGCTCACAGGGACCAGCACAGAGGCACGCAGGGATCAAGCGAATTACCAAACGCCACAAAATTCTTAGCAGCGTAACTTGACTTTGGTCCCTTAAAATGTTGACCACCAGGGTGGTGCTGCTTCTGTACCCCGCCTCGCTGGGCTTGCCCTATAGTTCCATTCCTAGAACTGCAGTAAACTTTAGTTGTGCTTTACTTTGATGCTTGATGCTCTAAAACCTGGTGACTATTGTTTCACAGTAATTTATATTTTACAGTATGTTACATGGCATGTTACTGCTTCACGAACATTTATACTTAAAAAGATGGGACACCCTGTTAAGGTCAAGTGACTTTCATATGAAGAATTTATTTCCTTTTTGACAAGTCCATACCAGGTGTGTTTAGGATAATGTGTAGCAATTGTTCGACTAGTTTCCGTCAGTGGTTCTTCACCTTTTGGATCGTATCTCCCTTTGAAACTCTCCCTTTGAAAGCTACTGAACCTTTCCACCAAAAAAAAAAAATGTGTATTTTTACTCATAGAATTTTTCCCCCTGCCCCAGGCCAGCATCAGATGTTATGGAAACGTCTTCAGTGTCACTGTCCCTGTAGTATAAATATTTGGGGCTGAGACTAAGACTTCACAGAAGTGGTGAAAAATAAGAATTCAAAGGATTCATTAGGTCATTAGACAGTTACAGGTAATGTATATGCAAATAGATAATGATAAAAACAGTCAAGACATCTAGGCTGAAAAATAAGGCACGTGTATCTCCTATATTAAGTCCATGATAAATCAAACAGTGAGCCTGACATGTTTTGGAAAAAAAGAATTTGGGGAGACGACACAGATGAAGAAAATGGAAGGCTGTGGCAGTTGATGTGATTTTTTAAAATAGTTTACCAAGATCGGTATTGACAGATTTTAGGTATTGAAATGAAGCCATTGATATTAAATATACATTTGTTATTTAACATGCATTTGTCATGGCTTATGATCCTCAGTCATTGGAAGCATTTGACAAAATTCAGACCCAAGTAGAAGAGTGAACTTCTGTAGTTTATCTGAGAGTCCACTTGTCTCTCCAGTGACCGTGTGAGGCCCAGAAACCTTCTGTGGTTTTCCAACTAGAAACCTGAAATGCTCTTGGTGTTTGAGGTTGGTTCAGGGGTTCAGTGGTGGCACAGACAAGGGAAGCAGGAAATGACAGACAAGGAAAGGATTTCACGGAGGAAGTAATACCTGGCAGAAGCGTTGTGGGTTTTGGATAAATTCTGAAATGCAACGAAAACGACTTTTCTTTTCTTTTTTTTGCCGGTAAGTCATTTCTTTCGTTTTTAAAACTAGAAACATTTTTTTAATTGAAGTATAGTTGACATATCAAAGATGACCTTTAAGGTGACCGTTTCCAGATTAAATGGGTTTGCTTTGAGCCGTGGCTTAAATTCCAGACCTTTTTCTTGCACACCTGCCTGTGTTTGTTCATTCATTAGCTCATGCATCCATTCATTCAATAAATATCTGTTGATTGAGTGCTCACTGTGTGCTGTGAGCAAAATTTATGTTTTCTTGCTTTGGGAACATTGCTTCCAAACCTCCAGTATGAGCTGCTGTTTGACCATACTTTTTATTGTCCTGGGAGTTTGGAGACCAAGAGTCCTAATGTGCAGTTATGTAAGAATTCTGTTGGCCAGAGATCACGTCACCGAATAATAGAAAGTTAACTTTAAAAACTTAATATGTGATACACATTCTACACGTCCCTAGGTGGTGATGAATGTGGAAATGGAAGAAAAATGTCACTTTTAGGAATTAAGAGGAAGAACTAGGAGAGCCAGCAGATTTTAAGCCGTAGTTGCACTAATGTTTTGCTTCAAAACTCTTGGCTTGTGCTCTAGGCATTGTTCACCTGGGTCCCTGTCCAGGAGAGTTTATTACTGTCAATATTTGGACACTCTTATAAGAGATGAAACCAGCTTTCCCAAAGTGTGTTTTGAGGAGTAGTTTTTTTGAAAAGGCAGAAGGTGGAGAAATGCTGAATTGAACAGGTCTTTTCACTGCAGGACTTATTAGGGCCCTTTAATACACCAGTGTGGGCCACACATTTCCCAGAAGGAGAAAGGGCGTATGTCGCAACGTCCGTGAACACTGATACTTTTCCCCTGAGCATCTTGAGGACTAGTGTTCCCATAAAACATTTTGGAAACTATCTCTTTAAACCACAGTGCAGCTTAGTGTGCAGAATCTAGGGATAGCAGTGTGGAGGGCCCTTGGTGTATTTTTTTTTTAAATTTATTTATTTGAGAGAGAGAACATGAGCGGGGTGGTGGGGGGAAGGAAGAGGGAGAAGCAGACTCCCCACTGAGCAGGGAGCCTGATGCGGGACCCCATCCCAGGCCCCCGGGATCCTGACCTGAGTTGAAGGCAGACGCTTAACCGACTGAGCCACCCAGGCGCTCCCCACCCCGCAACCCTTGGTATATTTTTAAAGTGTCAGTGAAAGAATGGGGTGGGTCGTGAATTAAGGGGTAATTGCATTCCCCAACTTGGGTGAGATCATTTATTTAAAGTGAAGATGAATGCTGAACAATAATCAAATAAATTAGGACTGTCTAGACAACCAGTCTGTCGAATTCAGGGTAAATTGAAGTTAATTGTTAGCTTTCATCTATTTATCATTTGAGACAGCCCTGTCTTTTTAGCTTATCAAAGGGATTAGAAGACTTGGCATTTTCAAAAGCAGAGAATTATTTCTCTGAAAGGAAGCACAAGCTACAGATGGCTATAGGGATGGATAGATAGATCAGAATGGTTAGATGTATGGGGGACGACTTGTGTGTGCGTTGATACTGTCTGTTCTCTTTTGCTAAAAAGTACAGTAATGGATCAGAGACCAGAAAATGTGCTAGTCGCATAGACTCTGCTGACTTAACGTAGGCATAAAGGTTAAAAATGATGCGGCACCCTGTCCTTGTCAGTCTTTCTTAGTTGCTCGAGAGAAATATAATCGAAGCATTAGAAACTTCCTTGTTGCCCTCGTCCAGCTGAGCATTGTTTCGTTTTCCCAGTATGTGGTTATTCTGTTCATTGCAACAAGTATTTCAGCACCTGCGACATGGCAGGATCTAGTCTAGGGATGCGAAGATGTACAACACATTTCTGTTCTCAACAAAGTCCTAAGACACTAGTTAAAAGTCAGATCTCTGGGCAAGGGCTCATGGTGCCTTGGACGAGGGCAAAAGGCCCCGATGGCTTGGACTGGAGTGGCTGTGGTGGCAGTGGGAAGCAGGCAGATTCAGAACATAGTCTGAGGCCACAACCAAGAAGGACCTGGCCCTCGAATGGATTGAGGTATATGACGAAAGGAGAGAAGAGTCAGGAATAGCTTCGAGAGTTCTGACCCGAGCATCTGGCTGTACGGTGGAGCCATTTCCTAAGTTGCAAAGGGGCGGGGAGAGGAATGAGTTCTGGGGAACTATCAAGTGTCCTGCTTTAGACATATTGAGAGGCCTCAGTGACCCGACTTTCTTGGGGACGTCACGGTTTGTTCTAGTGAAGGAGTGGAGCCACCAGGCCATTCGTTGTGGCAGGAAAACCAGAAATTGAACTGGAAAGGGTAGCACGAGCCCCCCCCCCCCCCAAATAGAGTAATATGAAGGTACTTGAAGAAGGAAGGTGAAGGGAAGGGCCCTCGGCGAGGTAGGGAGGCTGGCAGGGCCAAGTGTGAGCCAGGTTCCACGGTCACAGATTTGTATCCCAGGAAGCAAAGGACCATTTCTTCGAAGGCTTCATGGCAGATATTATGAATTCCTTCTCCAGGCACGCTGTGTGGGGTAGGCCCTTCCCCGTCCCGTTTCTATGGGGAGCTTAGCCGCCGCAGCACGCTGGAGACGGGGCAGAATCTGCGAACACGGTTTCCACGGGGCCGGGGCTTGGAGAAGCTGCAGCTTGCTTTGAGGTTGCCATGGCAGCGCTGCTGCCGCCTGCATACTTCCTTGCATCCGGGCCCTCCTGCTCCACCAACCAGCAGTCACCAAAACAATAAAATAAAATAAAATAAGGACAATATTTTGCTTCCATTTGCTCTATAGTAGTTCACATCGAACATGATTTCTTAGTAAGAACAAAACAATTGCCTCAACTCTCCGACGACGACGTGTGCTTTGAAAAGCAGACTTGCCTTTTTTTTTTTTAAGCCTGTCTAATACATCCTTTCACCTATTTTATTTTGGTGTATGTGAAACCCAAATGATGGAAAAAAAATTGGAAGAGGAACTGTCTTGGTTTTTTTTGTTTTTTAAAGATTGTATTTGTTTATTTGACAGAGAGAGAGACCCGACAAGAGAGGGAACAACACCAGCAGGGAGAGTGGGAGAGGAAGAAGCAGGCTCCCTAGCGGAGAGGCCTGATGTGGGGCTCCATCCCAACGACACTTAACGACTACACCACCCAGGCGCCCCAAGGAACTGTCTTGTTTTAAACACCTCATTCCTCTTTAAAATACCGAATTGCCAAGCGATTAAAGATTTGCGCATGCCCTGCTCCTCTGATTTTCCTGTTTTTCAGATTTTTTTTTGCATTTTGAAAGTGATCGGATCCTTATTTACACCATAAGTCCTTTATGGAACTCTTCGGGTATGGGGCTTCTCTGGGCTCTCTACTCTCATTGAAAACCACAGGACATTTGGGAGTCGTGGGTTCTTTTCCTCCTAAGGAGTTTGATTCAGGAGAGGAACAGCTCCTGGTGCAGGTGCAACGAATGGTAGATTTTACCAGTGCCCACTTAGACCTCTTCCCTCCAACGGACCCATGGGAGAACCAGAGCCTTTAGACAGGAGGACACCTGAGCGTCTAGGACACCTTTCCAGGGTGGCCCTTCATCCCTCACAAGCCAATGAATCTCATACACCTGCTGATTTAATACACACTTTCCCCTCCCTGCCTTTATCTCTCTCCTCGAAAGTCTGAGGCCAAGAGTTTATACCTCTCACAGTGTGTGTGGGAGCCAGCTTCTACTGGCTGGAAAGGCCTCTTTCCAATTCCACATTCAGTGATACCACATTGGTAGCTTGAAATAAGTAGTTTAAATCAGACATGATGAGAGTGTCTGTATACCATGGAAACCCAAATGGTGCAGATCAGGTGCCCTCTCCCTCC
Organism: Ursus maritimus; assembly: GCF_017311325.1. Classification (NCBI taxonomy): domain Eukaryota; kingdom Metazoa; phylum Chordata; class Mammalia; order Carnivora; family Ursidae; genus Ursus; species Ursus maritimus. Next base: position 87,167,160 of record NW_024423319.1, on the reverse strand, counting down.
CTGCAGCCCAGAGGTGGTTGTTAACCATTTAGCAGCATAGCACTATATCAAACCCTTTCCTTATTTTGGTGGGGGTGGTGGTGCACACCAGGAGGGCAGGGTGGGGGGCAGGTCTCTTCTATCCCTCAGAATTCCATGTGGCAATGAAATGATGGAAAATGAGTGAAAGGAGGACCTATAGTGTTCAGTGCTCTTAGCTTTGGCTAATCTATATTTGTTTGGAACAAGATGAACAGTAAATCTCCATGAGATTTATTGTTCTGTTCATAACACATGAAAATTAAAAAAAATATTTGATTATAAAATCTTTTTACAGAAGGAATGAGTCACAGAGACAAAAGGTCCAGCACAGGGAATATAGTCAATGGTACTGTACTAGCGTTATATGGTGACAGATGGGGAGTTACCCTTGTGGGGGGCCCTATACTTCAATTTAAAAAAATAATAAAATGAAATCCATTTTGTAGTAGCTACGTTATATTTGGTGACTTGCCTTCAGGCTTAAAAGCCTTTTCTTTTCTAACAATTTTATCCCATTTACAAAAAAAAAAAAAAGCTAAATAAACATTTTGAAAGATAAGGCAAAAGCCCTTAAGCTAATCCGTGGAGTTGACAATTGAGATATGACTTTTTTCTGTAAATGATTATTGAGTTTTGTGGCGACGAGGGGAGGGCAGAAAGCATAGCGACACACAGAAATGAGAACAAAGTAGGAGTTAAGGAGTGTAATCCAAGACTTAACACCTTGAAGCAGCCGTTGGCTTCATTTGTTTCATTCAAATCAACAGTCACAGAGTAGAAAAACTTTTCTGGACTGTAAGAATTTGCCTGTGCTTTATTTTCAACTTACCGAGTTATTTATTCAAAATTAGCTATTAGTTATTATTTGAAAATAAACACTCAGTCCGTTAAGCATCTAACTCTTGATTTAGGCTCAGGTCATGATCTCAGGGTCCTGGGATCATGGGGTGGGGGCTCCCTGCTCAGCAGGGAGTCTGCTAGAGACTCTCTCCTTCCTCTGCTCCAACCCCCTGCGCATGCGCGCTCTCTCTCTCTCTCATGAATAAATCTTTAAATAACTTTAAAAAAATGGCACCTTGCTATTATTTCCATATTCAGTATTTTCTAATCTTCCAGTTATCGTGGAAGTTCCTTTTTAAAAAGCCTTTTTTAAAGCATTTTTTTCCCACAAATCCTTTTAAAATGTTTTAAACATTGTATTTCTTAAACTAAGGGTTGCAATTTTCCTTGCTGAGATAGGGCCAGTCGTTTTCCTAGAATGCAGAAACCGCCCTTGTGATCAGCTTTTTAATTTTGTTTATATCCTAAAATACCCTTTGTCACTGGTGTGGTCACTGTCCCAACTCAGCTCCCCCTGCTCCCCCCACCCGCTCTAGCTTCCCAAGTGGTGCTTATTCATTATTTGGCTCTGAACGCCACTCACCAAACTAGTAGAGCGTTACACGTTAGATTTGATTTTGCTCAGGCTCCAAGTGAGGGTGTGAGAAATAAAATCCTTCACTTTTCAGGAGACTTTGGTGTAGCCATATTGGGGGCGCGGCTTTCTCACCCAGAATAGGGGGATAATGAAATCGACTCCAAGTGATGCGAACAGGAAAGGCACATGCACCTGACGCTGCGGGACACTGGGGCTGGAGGTCAAGGCCACCTCTGCTGCTTCGTAGGCAGCATGCAGAAGGCCACTTTCTCCTCCTTTAGAAGAGGAGCTACCGATTAATTCGAGTAAAGCCTTGACTGTACTTTTCTAATTGCTTTATAGTTTGATTGAGTAAGGCGAACTGGGAAGAAAGTAACCTTTTTTGTATCTGAGTTTCTGTGCTTTTAAATGTAGAAGACATATAGACATAAGAAGACTGGTGGATAAATATGCTTTTAATAACAACTTCGTCCTTTTTTTAGTGACCCTCTGCAGAAGCGCTTTGGCTCTGTCCCAGAGAACGCATTGCACCAATGCAGACATTTGCTGGCATTGGTTTGAATTTATTTAAATGTCACGGGATGGATGCTTTCTTTATGAGGGGATTCCAGAGATTCTTTGCATACCTAAATCTTTAATGAATGTCAGCAATGTAAGATTACAATGTACTTGAAGGGGCCAGTACTGGTTATTATGGTTTAGCCTCACCACATTCTGGATCTTCTAGACCCCAATTCATCCTTGATTCTGTATAGGAACAAAATGCTGTGTCGGTCTGCGTCCTCTGAGAGCAGACATCAAGACAGAACTAGCCATGTAAGAGACTGACTGTAGGAAAAGCCTGCAACGGAGAAAGGGGGGAGGGAACAGGAGCAGGCAAGTTGCTAAAAAAACCCAAAAAACAAAAAACACAGGGTAGTCCTGTATGATTTCCTACAATCTGGCTTTTGTTGATTGCATCCCAGTAGTACTATTTAAACATGTTCCTCTGGCCCCTAAGTAGAAGATCTAGAGGCTTGATGACATTAGAATTTAGTGTTGGCTCGTTGTCTCCCTCCCCTTCCTTCCTTCCTAACAGCTTCCTAGGTGCTGGTGTGTTCTTCCATCAGGAGGCAGATAACATCTGGTTATCTCTCTTTCTTTGCGTGATGTTAGCAGATGTTGAGGCTTATTACACTAGGTCCATCAATTGATTAAGCATTGCAACATGCTGATATTCTGATTTTATTTGTCTTCACTGATGAGCCAGCATACTTTTATACAGCAAAACCTCCCTTTGTTAGCTCTTTGGTTGCCTTGCAGTTCACTGCAGGTAGAAGTAGGATGAATGCCAGATGCTTTTCTTTTCCTTTAGGCATTTCCAGACTGGTAAGGTGGTTCTTTACCATTCTCCAAAGAACCGGTGAGAGTTTTTTTATTTGTTTAGTATTATTATGAATTCATGGATTTAAGCCATTGCAGTTGTTTTGTGTTTGTCCCCCTGCCCCATCTGCCTCCTGCAGTTGTTATTTTGATTTGATACTCAAATCGTTTCATCTTTGGCCAGTGGGAGTTTCAGTAGGTAGGTTCCTGAACCTTTTTGTCTCAATCCTGGCGGTCTCTGATAGCCTCCTTGCTTTCTGTATGACTTGATGTTCATACTTTTTTGTAATGGGAGTTTGAAGATACCTAGGTATAAGATAGCGTTGGAAGTACAAATAAATAGGGACGCCTGCGTGCTCAGTCAGTTAAGCGTCTGCCTTTGGCTCAGGTCATGATCCCAAGGTCCTGGGTTCGAGTCTTGCATCGGGCTCCTCGCTCAGCGGGGAGCCTGCTTCTCTCTCTGCCTGCTGCTCCCCCTGCTTGTGCTCTTTCTCTCTCTCTGACCAATGACTAAGTAAAATCTTAAAAAAAAGGAAGTACGAATAAATGTAGATTTAAAAATAAATGTGTACACACATAGATTTCCTTACTCTGTGAGCTGAGAGATCCCAGAAGCAATGACACCCCAGTGGCAAGCAGTGCACCTAGAGCCCAGATCTTGGTTTCTAAAACGTTTTTCAGGGCCGCCTGGATGCGCAGCGGGTTGAGTGTTTCCACCCAGGTCATGATCTCAGGGTCCTGAGATCGAGCCCTGCATCTGGCTCCGCACTCAGTGTGGGTCTGCTTGTCCCTCTCCCTCCCTCTCTGTCTCACTCTCAAATAAATCTTAAAAAAAAAATGCTGTTCCCCAATAAAAGGAACCAAGGCTCGTTGGAGACATGGCTGATTCTGGGGCTGGGCAGTGAAAGACAAACTCAGCCTGGAACATCTTGTAATACTAGAAAGTAAGTGCCCAAGCGCGAGGGCGCGCGTGCGTGCACACACACACACACACACACACACACACACGCAAAACGATGGGGGACACAGGAGCTGACTGAAAGAACTCCCAGTGAGCAAAGCTGGAACAATTGGAGCAAAAAAATAAATAACGTAATATTGGATTATAACCCCAAGTATAAAACAACTATCTATGGGTCCATACTGATATAAATAAAATGACTGAATAAGTAAATAAACAGGAGAGAAGAGAGAAATCTCCTTGTGGGAGGATTCCTAATAATTTATGTAGATACTTCATCCTCCAGGAAGTGGAATGTAACTCCCTGCTCCTTAAGCGTGGGCTGTGTGTAGACTTCCTTCCAAAGCATACAGGATGGAAAGGGAGAAGGGAGAGTAGTAGCTTTAGAGTGAAGAAACCTGGCAAACACCACTTCAGCCAGACGATCAGAATTAACGTCAGTGACAAGTCCTGTTGGTAGCATGCCTTGACGTAATGTTAACCCAAGCATTTCCCCTCCTTTTCTGGTATCACTATACTGGGTTTTAAATCTATCTTGTAGGACAGTTTTTATTTACATGTAAAAACCCTGTTCTCAGCTTTGAGCCAATGAATGAAGTGTGATGCATGGTTCCTACCTTTGGAAGCTTTGAATCTAGTGGGAAAAAACAAGCTCTAGCAAGCATGTAATCCAGATATAAATCAGAGGATGTGATTATAAGGGTTTTGTTTTGTTTTGTGTTAAGTAGGCTCCACACCCAATGTGGAGCCCAGCGTGGGGCTTGAACCCACAACCCTGAAGTCAAGACCTGAGCTGAAGTCAAGAGTCAGATGCTTAACTGACTGAGCCACCCAGGCGCCCTCACAAGGGGTTTTTAAGCTCAGAAAAGCACAGATATACTGAGGGCTGGTGTAGCCAGGAGAAGTTTGCAGGAAAACATACTCTTCTGTTTATGCAATTAGGTTTTCTGGAAGAAGGGCACAATAAGGGTTGATTTAGGGGCTCAATACATTCTCTTAAATAGGATTTCATTATCACCAAAAATATATATATTTTTAAAATAATTACATTTTGTCAACCTTATGAGAGATGATAAAATTATGGTAATGTAATACAGGATAGATTATCGAATTGGTGGCCCGATTAATCACAGTGTGGTCAAACTTTATTGGAAAGAGAGCAAAATCAAATGGATTATGTATGATGCCGTGCGTTCATTTTATGGGTAGATCTGGCTAAATCTTGGCTATTTCATGTTCACGTCTTAATATGTTCTTGATTTTGTTTTCGTGTTTGTGTTTGCTTTCTTTGTAGGACTGTCTGCTGCCAAGCTCTTAGCTGAACATGAGGTTAATGTTTTGGTTTTAGAAGCCCGGGACAGAGTTGGAGGAAGAACGTACACCGTGAGGGTAAGTGCTTTTAACGCTTACGTGTAATATCTCACTCACACTGTAAAGGGGGGCACTGGAAGTCACAGAGCTCGAGGTGATCTCAGGGGTTCATGCAGGGAGGCCATTTATCCTTCAGAGCCCCGAACTGCTCCAGCAAGTAAGGGTCCACGCTTTTCAACAAGCACCCGCTGAAGAGCGACAGCCTCTGACCTTTTAGTAGCTTGTATTCTAGTGATGAAAACAAACATGAACAAATAACTTCAATGCACTGTTATAATTTCCATTCCAGAGACCTAAGAGAGTATGTAGTGTCTCCAGTGGGGTTACAGTTTGGCTGGACTTGAAGTGACTATACACCCAAAAGACATGCACATGCGCGCGCGCACACACACACACACACACACACACACACAGAATATAGGTTCCTTATTTATTTATCCAAGGATGCACAACTTAAAAGTTGTGTGGCTACAGTAAGCAGCAGCAGATGTAGTGTATTTTTGTGCAACTTTGTCCTTGGTCCTTGTTCCCTAAAGGAGTGTTGCTGCCAGAGACTCTCTTCGCTCAGGTAAGGCCCGCTAGACACTGAGAAGCTCAGTTCTTGCTATACCGACTGCCTTTTTATACTTGGGCTAACGGCACCATTCTAGAAAAATGCACGCTAACTTTTTTTTTTTTTAAGATTTTATTTATTTATTTGACAGAGAGAGAGACAGCAAGCGAGAGAGGGAACACAAGCAGGGGGAGTGGGAGAGGAAGAGCAGGCTCCCAGCAGAGGAGCCAGATGTGGGGCTCGATCCCATAATGCTGGGATCACGCCCTGAGCCGAAGACAGGCGCTTAACCGCTGTGCCACCCAGGCGCCCCCACGCTATTGTTTACTGTTATTCAAGGACACTGTTGCAGGTGGTCCAGCTGCTGGGAGCTGATGAAAGTGCCCAGGGGGACGACAGGGGGTAGGGAGGAGAGGGCCAAACATGGAAGTTTGGGGAGCATGCAGCTTTAATGGGGGGCAGCGGCAGAGGAGCCAGAGAGAAGCGGTGGAGGCAGAGCAATGCCACGCAGATCGGTGGAGGAAAGAGGAAGGGAGGATGCACTCAGCCAATTCCAAGGGCATCTGACATAGGATGAGGGGCCGCGAAGAGGCCCTTGTGTTTGGCAGTTAGGTCATGAATGAGAGCCTTTTCTCGAGCACACAAATAGACTGTTTTAAAGGCTGGGCACCGACAGGACAAAACCAGACAGTTGCAGTGACTGGTGAGAGAGGAAGCATCTATCTCATTAGAAGATGTATCAGACTTCCAGCGAAATGGCTTAGGCGGTGCTCATTGCAACGGCTCGAGCAATATAAACATTCAGTTATTTTGCGTGAGAAGTCTGGCGGCAGGGAGTCCAGGCTGCTGCAGGCGCCCAGCTTTGTCGTCAAGCCTTTAGGCTCTTCGTGTCTTTGCTGCTCAGCCGTTCTTCGCGTGTTGGCTTATTGCCTAGCAGTAACCAGATGGCCGCTGCGACTCTAAGCATCGAGGCCTCATTGAAGACCGGAAAGAGCACGAAGAGGCCGTCCCGGTTTGTATTTCGATTCCAGCTGGTTACCATGCGGTGTAGTATTCGTTTCCGGTGCCATAGAGCGATTCAACACTTCCGTCCGACACCCTTTGCTCATCCCGGCAAGTGCGCGCCTTAATCCCCAGCCCCCGTTTCACCCATCCCCACGCAGCTCCCCTCTGGGGACCATCTGTTTCTTCTCTAGACTTAAGAGTCTGGTTCTTGGAGAGGCGCCCCCAGTTTGCTCTGCAACAAAGCTTTTCCTTTACGAGAAGACCGCAGCAGACATTCGCTAGTCTCCTTGGCCAGAGTTGGGGCACACAGCCAGCTACCCTGAGCATCTTGGAAGCAGGCGTGGGCCAGGCAACATGAATGGACATGGAAGAGGCAGCCAGGCTCTGAACTACAATAGTGTACCGGCTCTTGCAGTCATACCACGCCATGCTCTCCCTGTCATTTGCTCCCTACCTTTTTTAGATGTACGGGGATGTACCATAGGTCCGTTTTCACTCGGCTCAGCTCTGAGAGTGCTCACCAGCCTTGCTACTCTACAGCGTGGCCCGTGGCCCAGCAGCCTCAGAGTCACCCGGGAGCTTGATAGAAATGCAGAGTCTCGGGGCGCCTGGGTGGCTCAGTCGTTAGGCGTCTGCCTTCGGCTCAGGGCGTGATCCCGGGGTCCTGGGATCGAGCCCCGCATCGGGCTTCTCTGCTGGGAGCCTGCTTCTTCCTCTCCCACTCCCCCTGCTTGTGTTCCCTCTCTCGCTGGCTGTCTCTGTCAAATAAATAAAATCTTTGAAGAAAAAAAAAAAAAGAAATGCAGAGTCTCAGGCCCCGTCCCAGACCCACTGAATCCAAATCTGCGTTTCAACAAGCTGAGACTACTTCCGTAGCATGCCCTATGGTGTATGTTCACTTGCATGCTTGAAATTAATGTAAATCCAGATTAATTGTATCCAGAGAATTTCTGAGTGCCTCTTCAGACGTAGTAGTAGTAGTGGAGTGTAATTCCCTGGGATTCTGGCCCCTGTACTGCCTGCCACGCCGTCTTACCTTGGGTAAGTCCTGTTGGCCCTTTACATCCCAGTTTGCCCATCTGGGCGGCGAGATACGATCGAAATGTACTCGAAGCTCCCTTGCAGCTTCAAGCTCTAGTTGAAGACAGTGTGTTGGAGTGCAAAAGAAGCATTGTGTATCCTGCGTGTCTGACCTTACTAGATAGAATTCTCCTGTCATTTTCTGAAAATTAGTCCTTCACTTTGGAGATGATTATTAAGTTGTTCCTTAAGCCCCACGTTTCTTATCTCTAAAACCTTTTGGTTATTAAATAGGAGCATCAGTCATGTTACAGATTCTTGGTGAAGAGCAGGTTTCTTGATCTAAGGGAAATGAGAATTCCAACAGGCCTGTCCGCGGCTCCGTTATTGCCCAGGCTGATTTTTCACGCTGCATCATTTATATATGTCAGCACCATACGGGAACTATTGTGTATTAAGCATGATACCGTAACTCCTTAGGTATCTGAGGAAGGAACTTTGAAATGCACTTTGCAATACTTACAAGCTAGGACTTAACATTTATAAGATTTCAAATGAATAGGAGGAGGAAAAAGGGCTTTGCGAAAAAGGGACAGAAATGCTATTTCAGAAGAAACTGAATTGAATATTGTTAGAATTGCTTCTAAGAGCATAGTCGGTTAGGATAATTTGGGGTGGTGTTGCCCTAACAGTTACTCTGAGTCTTTAAGTACCGAAATGTTAAATTTGGTGTTGCACTTGGCAGCTGTTTGGGGAGATCCCCGATGAGTTCTGAACTTCCCAATTTTTCGGGTCGCCTGGCTGGCTCGGTTGGTGAAGCGTGCGACTCTTGATCTCGGGGTTGTGGGTTCGAGCCCCACAATGGGTGTAGAGATTGCTTAAAAATAAAATAAAATCTTTAAGGGCTCCTGGCTGGCTCAGTCGATAGAGCACGTGACTCTTGATCTCAGGGTCATGAGTTCAAGCCCCATGTTGGGTGTGGAGCCTACCTAAAATAAATTAAAAAAAAAAAAAAGGAACTTCCTAATTTTTCCTTAGTGTGGTTCCTTTATCATTCTTCAGGACCAAATTTATGAAGTCGAAATGCCTGCGGGGCTATCACAGGGATGGTGTATTGGTTTCCTAATATAGTTGCGTGTTTGTGGCCTCTTCAGAGACTGAGAAATAAGATGAGAATCAACACCCTCAAGATGGAGGTGCAGCATAGCAGAATATGGTGTTACAGTTCCAATATCTTCACGCTGAACCTGAGGCACCTCCTTGAGAATCTTTCACCTTTTCACTTTCTTTCTTTCTGTAAAGAAACATTCTGTAGAAGAAAACAAACGAGCACAAAGACAACAAACAAAACCAGAAGCAGACTAAGTACAGAGAACAAACTGGTGGTGGCCAGAGGGGAGTTACCTGGGGGGGGGGTGAGGGACAAAATAGGTAAAGGGGATTAAGAGGTACAAATTTCCAGTTAGAAAATAAGTAAGTCACTTGAAAGGATTGAAAACTACAGCCTAGGGAGTAGAGTGGATAATATTGTCATCATTCGTGTGGTAAAAATAGGAACTAGTCTGTAAAATGCCTCACACTTTCTACTACTTCACTCAGGATTATTTGCTTTAAAGAGAGTGTCAGTATTCTAAAGACCTCACGTGTCAAATTCCCATGAGTCCTCTTGCTGCCTTTGTTAAAGCCTAGAAATGTATTGGAGTACTGACTCCAGTTTTGTTTTATATTTAAAGAGGGTACTGGAAACTAGAGAAGGTTTGGAGAATAGTACCAAGGGTTAGTAAAAGATAAGGTAAGGGTTATATAAGGGCCAGGTGAAAGAAAGTCAAAGGCACACCTCATTTCTGGTGTTAGGGCAGAATGAAAGCCCTGATTAACGCTCTCCACTGGAATAAGTAGAATGCTGAATAAAATATACACTGGAAATCAGGAATTTGCAGATCTCCTGGAGGTTGAACAGACATCTCAGATTTCACACACCCAACCTGATCTTCTGATCTCTCCATCAAGACCACCATTCCAGAAGCCTTCCCCCATCAAAGGATGGCAACTCCAAAAAACTCAAGCATCACACTCAACACTGTCAGGCCCCACTTTCATTCTGTTGGCTCTGCCTTCAAAATATATCCAGAATTCAGCACTCTGCACTGCTTCCATGGCTGCCACCTGGTGGGAGCCACCATCATCTCTAGGCCAGATTGCTACAGTGGCCTCCTAACTGATTTCCCTGCTTTCACCCCTGCCTCCTAGAATCTACTTAGTGCAGTACCCGGAGCGAGCCTTTCAAACCGAAGTCAGCTTTTGGCACGTCTCGGCTCAAAAGCTTCCACAGGCTTTCTTTCTCACTCAGAGGCCAGGCCAGTGTCCTTACAATGCCCTGTGAGGCTTTCTGTGACCTGCCCCTCTAATAACCTCTCTAACCTCATCTCCAGTTCTCTTTTCCTTTTTTTTTTTTTTTGAGGGGAGGGAGGGACAGAGGGAGAGAGAGGGAAAGAGAATCCCTAGAAGGCTCCACAGCAGGGTGGAGCCTGATGCGGGCTTTGATCTCACCCCACCCAGAGATCATGACCTGAATGGAAATCCGGAGTCGGACACTTAACGGACTGAGCCACCCGGGCGTCCCCTCCAGTTCTGTTTTCCTTGCTCACTCTGTTCTAGCCACACTGGCCTCCTTAATTCTTGAACACACTACTCACCCTCTGCCTTCGAGTCTGCCCTGGCTGTCCTTTCTGCCAGGAATGCTCTTCTCCCAGCGGATGGACACTTCCTCCATTTCCTTCAGGTCTTTATGCAAATATTACCTCCTCAAGGGGGCCGACTTAGCCATTGTATTTTGAACTGCAGTCTTTCCTTTTCTCCCTGCCCTTTCAGTCCCCTTGTCCTCCTGTAGTTTTTTGTTTTTCATTGTTCTTATCAACTTCTGAGATAGTTATCATGTTTGGGGTTCATTCCCAACGGGTCTCTTCCCAGTGAATGTAAGTTCCTTCAGAGCAGGGATCTTTGTTTTGTTTACTGATATAACAGAAGCTCCTTGAAGAGTACCTGGCATCTTGTAGGAGAGCTCGATCTATTTGTTGAATAAACAAGTGAATCCCCAACGCAGAAATAGACTCAAATCCTTTCCACCCAGGCCTCAAATTATTTACACAGGAAAAGTTCCAAAGAAAATAAGTAACTCATAGTTCAAAGTGAGAAAAGTGAGGAAACAAGGCACCAAAAAAGGATAAGCATAAAAAAACGATCCAGAAAGATTTTGTAACAGTCTTATTATGCAAAAGTAAAAAATTACGGTTAAGCGTGTTTTTGTTTTATTTTTAAACTTTTAAATTAATTTATTTTTTAATCTTTGGTTTTTCTCTTCAGCATGTTTTAAAGAAAAGAAGTTCTTAAAACTAAGAGCAGGGTAAAGAAACTAAAAAATGATCAAGTAAATTAAACAATAATTTCTAGATATGAAAATATGCTAATTAAAATGAAAAACTTCAGCGGGCAGATTTAACAGCCTATTAGACACAGCTGAAGACAGTAGATCTGGGAAAAATTATCTACCATGCAGTTCTGAAGCAAAGATTGGAAAATATGTTTTCAGGGGTGTCGGGCAGCTAAGACATGAAAGATAGTGTTATTATGGTATAAAAAAATAATAGCTGATGATTCCCAGCATTGTTGGAAGACACGAGGAAACCTATCAGTTCCAACACACGATAAATGAAAAGAAATTCTCACCCAGGCACAGAGAAGCTGCAGTATACCAAAGAGATCTCACAAGCAATTGTTTTTATTTTATTTTATTTTTTTTATTTTTTATTTTTTAAAAGATTTTATTTATTTATTTGACAGAGAGAGAGACAGCCAGCGAGAGAGGGAACACAAGCAGGGGGAGTGGGAGAGGAAGAAGCAGGCTCATAGCAGAGGAGCCTGATGTGGGGCTCGATCCCATAACGTCGGGATCACGCCCTGAGCCGAAGGCAGACGCTTAACCACTGTGCCACCCAGGCGCCCCAAGCAATTGTTTTTTAAAAAACAAAAAAGGCAAATCACACATACTCTTAAAAAACCCAACAATTAAATTTATGAGTGACCCTTGACTAACAAAAACAGAAGCCAGAAGATAATGTCAGTGTTCTGAGATAGAGAGAAAGAGGAACTAAGCTGAATTCATTACCTGCTTGAACTATCTTTTTGCCAGATGGACAAAAACAGAGACTTTAGGACGCAGATTGGAGGAAATTATAAAGAAAAATGTATTTCAGGCAGAAGGAAAAGATTACAAATAAAATGTCTGAGATTCAAGAGGGGACAGTGAGCAAAGACGTTGGTAAATATTTAAATACAACTCAGCAACATCAAAACAATAAAACAAAGTAATGTCAGATTTGTTTTGAGACACATCTGAACCAAGGTACTTTTATAGCTTATAGATTGGAAAAAGGGTGATCACAGTTGATGCATGAAGGTTTTTGTATTTTTCAGTAGGAAGATAATCTCCTGATAAACTGTAGACTGTATTAGATATGCATGTTAATATTGCTAGGAAAATGTCTGAAATAGGCCTGACTGTTTAACTTCCAAATAAGTACAAGGAAAAAATTAAAAAGAAAAAAGAAGAAACCCCTCATTCCAGAAGAAGGAAAGAAATCAGGGGGAAATGTATTTGAAAAGGCATAATAAAATAAGTAAGTTAAAATATTTAAAAAGAAATAATAATAAATATAAATGCTAAATTTGGGGCGCCTGGGTGGCACAGCGGTTAAGCGTCTGCCTTCGGCTCAGGGTGTGATCCCAGCGTTCTGGGATCGAGCCCCACATCAGGCTCCTCCGTTGGGAGCCTGCTTCTTCCTCTCCCACTCCCCCTGCTTGTGTTCCCTCTCTCGCTGGCTGTCTCTGTCTCTGTCTCTGTCGAATAAATAAATAAAAATAAAAAAAAATGCTAAATTTGTCAGTTAAAGGAAAGCAATTGTCAGACTAAAAACTCTAACTGGAAGTTAGAAAAAGAGATAGACAAATATTAAACTAAGCTGTTATAACTATATTAATATCAGACAAAGTAAACTTTGAACAAAAAAATGTCATTGAAATGTCAGTGCATAATGATAAAAGACCCAGAAAATCAAACAGTTCTGAACTTGTATACAGTGAATAATGTGGCCTGAAAATATAAAGCAAAAATTAACAGCAATCAAAGATAAATGCCCAATGGAGTAGGGAATTTTTTACATAATTTTCTAAGTTACTAATAGATTAAGCAAACAAAAAAGGCTGAGGACCATCAAGCTCATTCTCATGGACATGTATAAACGATACATATCATTTTTTAGACTATATTTTTTTCAAGCAAATATGAAAGTCTTTGAAAATTGATCATGTGCTAGGTTATATAACATGAGCCTGAAGAATTGTTGTCATAAAAACCACATTCTTTGACCACAATGCAGTTATGACAAAAAGATAAACAAAAAAAGTCCCAGCTGGAGAAGTTAAAATACAACAAAGGTTTTAGGAATGCAAGTCTAAAGAGAAATTGTAATGGAAACATGAAAATACTTAAAACTGTACAATGGAAATATTAAAATAAAGTTGTCTGTATAGTTAAAGCAATATTTAGAGGAAGATTTATAGCCCAAGTTCTTCCATTTAGGAAAGAAAAAAAGGCTCAGTATGAATGAATTAAGCATGTAAGGAGTTTGAAAATTAAGAATATAATAAATCTAAAAGAGAGGGGAGAAATAGCATACATCCATGATACAGAAGATAAATATTCAATAAAGAGGATCAATGAGACCAAGGTTGATTCTTTGAAGAGACTAAAAATAGAGAAGTGTCTGGTAAGATTTTTTCAAGAAGAAGAAAAAAGGAACATCTCAAATAAAAGGGATGAAAATGTAGATATAGCTACTGATTCAGGAAAGAATAAGTGAAAAAAGGATATCATGAAATTTAAACCAATAGTTTTGAAACATACATGAAATGTATAAGGAAAAATATGTTTATCAAAATTAACGCTGATTTAAAAAGAAATAGAAAATATGGGTCCTGCGTTAGCCTGGAAGTAAATTGCATCTCGTAGTTTAAGATTTTTCCACAATGAGAACAGCTAGCCTAGATACCTATAGGGTTATATTCTACCCAATGTTTAAAGAATAAATCATTCTGTTTATATACAAACACTTCCAAAGAATAGAAGAAAGTATGATCACTAATTTATGAGATTAGCGATACTCCACTGCAAAAGATAGACAAGGGTTGAAGAAGAGAGGAGAATCTCAATTTCAGTCATGAACTTGGCTACAAAAATCCTAAATAAAACGTTAGCAAAGCATGTCCTGCAATAGAAAGATAATATCAGATTGGGTTTCGCCAGGAAGGCAAGTTGAATAATATTAGACAATCAGTTTTCTGGAAATAACACTTTAGGTGAATTGTCCCAACCCTCCTACTAAAAACAAAGAGATTGGACAAATTGCACTATACACACGCACACAAATCTTCAAAGCATCAGAGAGCTAAGAATGTAGTGAAGAATCACTGGGCCATCTTTTTTCCGGAAAGAATTGACCTACTTTTCCCCTGGAAGTGGGGGGTGGGGGGTGGGGAGTGGGAGTTTTCTGACCACCCAAGAAGCAAGTGAGAGGCTGAGTAGGGCTTTCAAAAGTCATCCAAAACTAGAGCAACAGAAGGTCAAGTCCGGAGCCCACCAAAGTGTGTGCATATGGAGGGAGGTATTGGTAAAGTCCTCATGCTTTGCCTTGGCCTGTGTCCTTGGACCAAGGGTGAACTGTAAGAAAACCAGAGCATGTGTGCATTTCAGCCCAGCTTCGAATCATCTCAGGCACAGGAAATGCAATAAAGTTATCTAGGATTATAAGGGCCCCCAGGTGCTGGACAGAAGCAGACAGAAGTCCTCTCTGGGAAAGATATCATCCTCTTAGGATTCAAATTACTTTGTAGTTTTTCAAATTCAATGAGTGCCACGCAATACAAATTAATCAGGCAAACGAGGAAAGGCAGCATGGATGAGAACGGGTATAAACAACAAAATAGAAACGGACCCAGAAGTTATTACAAACACATGAAGGAAATTAAGTCACCAATATTCAATCTGTTGATTAAATTACCAGGAAATGCGTTCATAAACAAAGCTGGAGAAAATGTAGAACTGCACATTAAGAGGGGAAAGTAAATTATAGTTTATGAAGGAGGGTTTGTATATTTATAAAATAATTTGTTAGGTATACGAATCTTTTTATAGCTTTGTGTGACTTTTCCTGTGATATATTCTTCCCACCTAGTATTTTGTCTTGTTTTTATTTTTTTTTTTTTTAAGATTTTATGTATTTACTCAACAGAGAGAGAGAGAGAGCATAAGCGGGGGTGTGGGGAAGGGCAGAGGGAGAGGGAGAAGCAGGTTTCCCACTGAGCAGGGGGCCCGACACGGGGCTTGATCCCAGGACCCCGGGATCATGACCTGAGCCGAAGGCAGATGCTTAACCGACTGAGCCACCCAGGTGCCCCACTCTTGTCTTTAAGTGAGACATAGAAACTTTTTTCCCTGAGTTTTAACTAAAGTCTTCTGGCCACTTTTTCTCTTTCTACAGAATGAACATGTCAATTACGTAGATGTTGGTGGCGCTTATGTGGGGCCAACCCAGAACAGAATCTTACGGCTCTCTAAAGAACTAGGGCTAGAGACTTACAAAGTGAACGTAAGTGAACGTCTCGTGCAATATGTCAAGGTAAGTCTGACATTTTACTCAAGTCATCAGCGGGAGAGCACCGTACTTGGGAAAATACTTGGTTTTGTTTTTAGTTGTTGTTTCTCAAAGCAATTGTACCAATAGGCTCTCAGCTTTACGGTAGTGTTCCATGTTTTCTTTTTTCTTTTTAAAAAATCCTTGTGGACTCTGGGAATCACTGCCAGGGGTCAGGTCTCAGCTTGTCCCTCCTCCATATCACCCACTGTAACCCTTGAAGGCTGCACCCTCACCCCCAGTCCAACTGGAGTAGGAGGTGCTCAGGTGTTTGGTTTTTTGTTTTTGTCTTTTCACCGTTTATGGAGAGTGGGGGGGGGCGGGGAATTGGGGGGAGCAGGAGTCACCTGTGGCAGACACACACACACAGAGCCGCAGGCAGCCCCCGAGGCACCTATGAGGCAATTCTAAGGCCCCAAGGAGCACAGTAGGCTGAGGCCAGTTCTTAAGATTGAACAGGTTATTCATTCTCATTCTTACCTGACATTTCTTTGCACACTTGATAATTTCCTCTGTGTCGGGCCTTGTCTCTTGGGGAGTCTGGCTGGGTTGTGCAGTTTCTCACTGTGGAAACAAGGTTGTTTCAACTCTGCTGATAATCCACGCAAGAAAAGGGAGCTATTGCCAGTGTTATTCCTTCTTACCGAAGCCAAACATGGAGCATCTGGAGTCTGGAGATGGGCCTTGAGAGGTCAAGTTCTCTGACCTGCCATTGCAGCCCATTTCCTGGAACTAGCATCACGAGGGCAGGGCTCATTTACTCTTTTTTTTTTTTTAAACATTTATGTATTTATTTGAGAGAGAGCATGGGGGGATGGGAGGGGGTAGAGGGAGAGGGAGAGAGTCTTAAGCAGACTGGGCGCTGAGCAGGGAGCCCGACGCGGAGCTTGATCTCAACGACCCTGAGATCACTACCTGAGCCAAAACCAAAGGTTGGAGGCTTAACCCGTTGCACCACGCAGGCGCCCCTCATTTACTTATTCTAATGCCAGGATTCCCACACCAGTAACCACATCATTTCTCAACAGCTTCACCCCAGGCTCCAGACCCTTGGGGAAATTCTGCTGGTTTGGGATGCTTGGGGGAAGAGTCTGGCAAAACCAAATCCAGAAATCCAGGGACGAATGAAGAAAGTGTAAGAGTATAAAAAATTACACGAAGTGTTGATGAACGCTGGCTTCCAGAGGCTTCACGATCACAAAGGGAAAAACCCCTTTGCATCCCCACTTTCTCTTTTCTGCAAGGCCTGGTGTTTCCCTGAACTACTCAATAATAACAACACTGAGAACGATAGCTACTAACATTTGCTGAGCACTTTTACGTGTATCAGCATACGTAACGTATTCGCACTCAACTACTGATTACACAAACGTTCATGGACATTCACTCTCTAGTCCAACTGGGAAGCAAATGAGTTGATGATTGTCCTGGAATCTGAGCAGACTCATGCTTCTCATCTCTTCCTCTCTAACATTCAGGAGCTGAGAGATTTTTCTTTTCCCTGGAGGCTCCCAGTAAAGAACCAAGTGCTTTTTTTATGCATGAACTCATGACATCACCTTGTTAGGCAGGCTTGATTGTCCTCATGTTACAGAGGAGAAAGCTGAGATTCAGAGAAGAAAGCAACTTGACAAGGCTATGAAACTAGTAATGGTCTGCCTCCCCCCGAGCTCCTACTGTTCATGAATCCGAGGACTGACTTACAAAGAAGCATATATTTAAGGGAGTAAACTAAATACCATTCTTTTCATTTAAGACATAATCTCATCTAAAGAAAAGATGGGCTCTAGAAATACTATTAAACCATCCTCTCACATTCTTTAACCTGCCAAAGAACACATATTTCCCCCCAAGATAGACAGCAATGTTAAGGTCAAACAATAGTGGGTCAGTGAGAGGTTCATTTATGTTACCTGAATGAGTGCCTTTCTGCTAGTGATTCTAATAAATTGTATTATTTCTGCAATGAGAAATGGTGTGGGAGATGTTTTTATAATGACCAGGAAGCTGTAAAGTGAAGAGGCCAGATTAGAGAAATTTTATAGTCCATGTAATATTATTAATAAACCATACAGCAAAAAATAATTCCACTTATTTAAAAATATCTCAACCCTTACTGTTCCGTCCACTTCTGGGAGAAAACATGGACTTTTCCCATCACCATAGGGCATTGGGCTAATAATGCAAATTATCTTTGTGACATGCTCTGCATTGGCTCTCGTGACAACCCCAGCTTTTCTAATTTCCCACAGTGCATTCTTTTCAGTAAGTAACCCCAAAATGGTGGTGGGTGAATCACCAGAAGATTGCCATTGTCTAGTTAAAACTAAGCCATATTAATTTTCCCAGTGTGCAGCCTTTTTTTTTTCTTTTTGAAGATTTTATTTATTTGAGAGAGAGAGAGCACAGAGGGAGAGGGAGAAGCAGGCCTCCCGCTGAGCAGGGAGCCCGATGCGGGACTCGATCCCTGGACGCTGAGACCATGACCCGAGCCGAAGGCAGACACCCAACAGACTGACCCACCCAGGCGCACCCCCTGCCCTGGCCGTGCGCAGCCCTAAAGAATGCCTCAGTTATTTCTTCTGTCAGCAGACTGTAGTGCATCCGTTTCAGTGTATTCTAGGATAATTTTAGTATTCACCAGAGAATTATTCGTGACCTTTGGTAGATTGCATTGACAGGGCACACTTTGACACGACAGTGTGCAGTTCCAAGCCTGAGCCTTTGAGCTGAGCAATGGGGCTAGACATCCAGGGGCGTTTTTCACCCTGTCCCTTCCCAGGGAGTCTCTGTCTGTCTACTTCATACATAGAAGGTTCACGTCATTCTTGCTAAATTCATTCATCAGTTCAATAAATAGTTCCTGTATAGTCTTCTCTGTACAAGATATTGTTCTGGGCTGGAAATGGTGGACACAGGATCAAAGTTTCTGCTCGCGTGGAGCTCACCATTAGCTAACATGTCTGCCCGTATCCTTCATGGATCTTGTGAATGGAATACCTATTCTGATTCTTTTTTCTTCAGTTTATTTATTTTTTTAGTAATCTTTACACCCGACGTGAGGCTCAGACTCACAACCCCTGAGATCGAGAGTTGCATACTCTACCTACTGAGCCGGCCGGGTGCCCTAGTAGATCCTGATTCTTCTAGAATAGGTTTTTGAACAGGTTTTACAAATGTGGTGAATTTGATATGGGTCTGTCTAGGAGATCATATCTGATTTGTGAAATTAAATTAACCATGTTGTCTTTACCCTAAACGGTGGATTTGATGTGGCATCAGCTAGGTGTGTTTAATTTTTTTTTTTTTAAGATTTTATTTATTTATTTGACAAAGATAGAGATAGCCAGCGAGAAAGGGAACACAAGCAGGGGGAGCGGGAGAGGAAGAAGCAGGCTCATAGCGGAGGAGCCTGATGTGGGGCTCGATCCCATAACGCCAGGATCACGCCCTGAGCCGAAGGCAGACGCTTAACCGCTGTGCCACCCAGGCGCCCTGCTAGGTGTGTTTAAAACATTATCTCGTCTTTTCCTCTGGATGGTTGTAAGGGAAGCAGGTGGACTTGAGTGCTTCTTGGATTGATTGATCCATGACTCGCATTAGTAAATTGGATGCCCCATCACGATGATTATTTTTATGAGTAAGTTTCATGGAGTTGTGGACACTTTTGGTAAGTTTTGCAGTGCTAAGTCTTGGAGAGGAAGGAAGAGATGCTTGATTTCCTTTTTCTTTTTTCTTCTTTTTAAAGATTTTATTTATTCGAGGGAGAGAAAGAGAGGGAGAGCACAAGTAGGCAGAGGGAGAGGGAGAAGCAGGCTCCCCGAAGGGAGACGCTTAACGGACTAAGCCACCCAGGTGCCCCCCCTTTTTTCTTTTAAAGGGTTCTTCCAGATCTTAATAATGCATGTATGCTGTAGAGAGAGGAACACTGCCTCCAGAGATGGAGGAAGGCATTTTTCAGGCGCTGCTCTGCAGGAGAAATTGACACATTTATGCATTCCCATTTTCTCCCCGCTTTCACGCCGTAAATAAAAATGGAGACTATAAATATATACCACACATTTCTTTTTAGAGAATGGTGTGATACAAATTTATTTAAAACAACATAGGCTTTCCTGATAGTAACAGCTCGCCAAGCAAGTTTTCCTAGTATGGGTTCTTTTCTTCCCACAGCCGTTTACTTGAGGTTTCTATGCCAACGACTGAAATCAAAGGCTTTTCAGAATGTGTGTGTGCTCTGGAATACTAAGTAAAAAAATTTTTTGTTGTTGCTAAGAGGTGAACTCTGTTTTAGCCAGTAGGCTGTGTTGAAAGCCGGGGATTTCTTTTTTTCTTAGTTTGTCTTAATGCTTGCCAGAAATAACGGCATTATGTGGCCCCTTGCTTTATGATGGAGTGTTTCTTTGGGATTAGGGACATATATTTTTAAGCTTTCAACCGTTCCATACCAAGTCACCGAAAGTTATGCTTTCGCTTTCAAGTCTGCTCAGTAGGACAGGCAAGAAACCAAAGGCGTTCGGCTCTTGTAGGGATGTTGCTTACTGGTGTCTTTGTCTCCTTTCCTTCCATCTGTAATGGGCTTCTATTGGTGTCACCTTATTTGAGTGATCCTATGAGGTAGTAAGTATTTCCCCCCATCTTACAGATGAGAAAACTGAGGCTGAGAAAGCTTAGGTGCCAAAGGAAGGCTTTCCAGGTCTTGAGTCTAGGGTCCTGTGGGTTGCATCACATCATTCCGTATTGTGCAGGCAGAAAGTCAATGTGTAAATCCCTTTAAGAAACCGCTGTGAGGTATGACAAAAATCACCTCACCCAAGAGGGTTCTGGACTCCTAATATGACACTCGGGCAGTAGGGACTCCTGTGGACCTGGCCTGCTGTGGACACAGGCACTGGGAGCCCTATATGGTGTCATTCACCAGGGTGGCGTCTTCTCTCACACCCTGAGCCATAAATCTGGCATCGCTCTGGCCTTCAGTGAGCTCTTGACTCCTGAGCAGCCCCCAGGCCACCCCAGTTAGGCACAGCAGGCTGAAGACTACAGATGGGTTCTGTTACTGTGTGAAAATACTAAGTCTAGAGGTCTAGGGCATGGTTTGGAATTGTTAGCCATATATTCTTTTTGTGAAGTGATTTATGTGAACTCATTCGTCAAAGTATGATCGAGATAAGAGTATCTTATTTTATGCCATTATGTCCTCCCTGGCTTAAAAAGAAAAAAAAAAAAAAAGAATAGAAAGGAAAAAAGAGTGGGGCACCTGGATGGCTCAGTTGGTTGAGCGTCCAACTCTTGATTTCGGCTCAGGGCATGATCTCATAGGTCGTGGGGTCGGACTCTGCACTGGGCTCTGTGCTCAGTGGGGAGTCTGCTTGAAAATCCTCTTTCCTTCTCTCTCTGCCCTTCCTTGCCCTTTAAAAACAAATGAGGCTTTAAAAAAAAAAAGGAAAAAAAGAAAGGATTTAAAATAATTTGTATAAATCGGGGTAGAGATGAAAAAAAAAACAATTAGATAAGAACAGGCACATGGTAAATGGGCAGGTGCTCATGATAAATTCTGTTTGATCATAGATTATTTGCTTTCTTCTCTAAATTACAGTTATACATGGGTTTTTAAAAGCAGAGAGGCTAAACATGTTCATATATTCTCACCTTGATCTGTCAAGGGTTTAGTACAGAGATATATGGATGTTGCTTGTAAAAAATAGTTTTTAGTAACTTCCATTCTTTTCCACCTTCCCATTTTAAGAAGACTTCATGTCTTTCTTTTTTTTGTTGTTGTTTTTGCTTATTTCTTGTGTTTACAGGAAAGCGTAATGACAGAAATTCCTCTTAAAGCCTTGTACTGTTTGGAAAGCTAGGTCAGCATTAGCCATTTTCTCTCAAAGCCTCCTTTCTTTTTCCTATAAACTTTCAGGGAGAAATCTCCGATCTAGTTTGTAGAGCATAAAGCTTCTATTTGGTTGAAGTGACAGCCCGATATATAGAAAAGTCAGGTTAATTGTTAGATTTTTTTTCCTTTCTGTTTTTTTTTTCTTTTTTAAAAAAATTGTGGGGGCCCCTGGGTGGCTCAGTTGGTTAAGCGTCTGACTCTTCATTTCGGCTCAGATCATGATCTCGGGGTCGTGGGATCAAGCCCCGCATCAGGCATGGAGCCTGCTTAAGATTCTCTCTCTCCGTTTCCCTCTGCCCCTCCCTGCCCCACATGCGCGCGTGCGCACGCCCTCAAAAAAAAAAAATTCTGGTAAAATGCACATAACATAAAAATTTATCTGCTTAACCTTGAGGTGTACAATTCAGCGACATTAGGTACAGTCACGTGATTGTGCTCCCATCATCTGTTCACAGAACTCTTTTCATCTTCTTGCTATTCATTTTTAATAGAGGCCAGTTCATTACAGCAGTCCTTTTCTTTTTTTTTCCTTTTTTTTTTTTAAAGATTTTATTTATTTATTTGACAGAGATAGAGACAGCCAGCGAGAGAGGGAACACAAGCAGGGGGAGTGGGAGAGGAAGAAGCAGGCTCCTAGCGGAGGAGCCTGATGTGGGGCTCGATCCCATAACGCCGGGATCACGCCCTGAGCCGAAGGCAGACGCTTAACCGCTGTGCCACCCAGGCGCCCCTAGCAGTCCTTTTCTAAGCATTCGTTGAAAAGTGGTCTAGAGTCAGCCTCTGTGACTCAGTGAACTGGCTTTCAGTGGCAGCGCAGAAAGGGGATTCGGTCACACACAAAGGATTTCTCTCAGGCTGTGGAACTTTGCAGTCATCTCCTCAAGTGGGGCCTCGGCGTTGCCGTTAGTGGCCAGTGGAACGAAGCGTCCCATAAGCGTTTTCCTCAAGAGAAAATGCTCTAGTCTCCATGATAACCCAACTGCTAGAGGTTCTGAGCTTTCAGGTTCAATGTTGCCAGTTTGAGGTCAAAATCTCCTTTTTCCTCCCCTTACTTTCTACTTCCTCCCTGTTCCCCCCGCTGCAGCCCCTACTTTACCCCCGACCATGAACCCACTATCCGAGCCCAAAGACTTAATCATTGGTCCTGAAGTTTCAAACTTGTGTAGAGTAGCCTTCTAACCGCTGAAACCTGAAACACCCTTGAACAGCCTTGTAAGTCCCATACCTGGTGCATTCTAAGGTATGGGATTTACAAGGACGTTGAGCACACACTGACCCACCAGAGAGTCTTTGCTTTCATTGCCCTGTTCTGCCGTTTAACGGGATCGATGCTGCCACATGTAGCCCTCTATTTCAGGCCTGGACTCTAAGCTTTTTCACTTCTGTGTCAAGCTCATTGAACAAATACCTTTTGAAAACCGGGTGGACCGCCGAGTTTTAGTAAGTGGCAGTTTTCCTCCCTTTAGAGATGGGAGGAATTTGTAAGGATGCACGTGTTTGGTTCAAGGTCCTCCAGAAGTGTGTGTGAGAAAGAGAGACAGACAGATTTGAAAGCCTAGTCGATAACTAACCTTAGCAAACACAGACCTTGAAACTGGAGAGACAAATGAGGATCGTAATGTGAATACCTCCTATCTGAGCAGTCCAGTACTGCTTTCATACCACTTCCTTTTGTTGTTCCCTTTGTGTTTGGGTCTCATGCAACCAGAAGAAGAAAATTCTAGGTGGAATGGCAGAAAATGTGAATGTTAATTACAGTTAAATGTAATGAACGCTTTGACCCCGAATGCTGTGGAAATGAGTCCTTTCCATTTAAAGCCCGTTTCTCATGTCAGGTTTTTCAAACAGGGGGATCGATTTCTGAACGACTAGTCCATTTCCTTTTATTCTGACAGCGCTCGTGCAATTTGTCAGACTCAAATGATACACTGGGAACCTCAGGCTGAGATTTAATTTTGTATGTTTGCCAGAGTACCCAGTGGCCTAGTTTCCACAGCCATATCCTGCAGATAAATGTCTCTGAAAAAACCTCAGGCTTCAGAGACAATGGGAAGAAAGCGCCACTGGCCCACACTTGCTGCCCAGGAGTCATACGTACAAGCTGACTGGAGGCCCGGAAGTGGGCACAGTCGCTAATCTACATAATCATAGGGGCCAGCGAAGTCCTGAGTATCGGTGACTTTTCCCAGTTCGTAGATTTTTTAAAAATCCTTCTCTGATGTTCAGACGTGGGGAAGATGGTGCTGAGGCTCTAATGGCTCCCGGTCCCCTCTCCCTCCCACGTCTCCCCATCATGATCACGGGGGCCCCCGCTGATGTAACTCCGCGCGGTAGGACGGCAGGCCTGCGTCTGCCCCGTCGCTGGGATACACGAGGTGAATGCGCTCAGTTAACAGCCAGTCTGGCAAGAAGCTCTGCTTCGCGCTTGACCGTCTCTACCTGCTCTGACGTACCTCTCTTTGTACTGCCCGGTTCCTGTTGACTCACTGGTGTGGGATGACGTACGTTCTGGTTGAGGAGACGTCCACATGAGGCTGTATTGCCATTAGGAGCATTTGGAAAATAAATCCTCTGGCTATCACGGCTCCTCTTCCTAGGCCCTGTCTTCCTGTGTTCCCTTGGGCCCCCGAGGGTGCCAGCCAGAGTAGGAAGAAAGCATGCCTAAGGGAATATTTTCTAAGCGACATTAATCCCAACAGTGCTTTGCAAGAGAGGGGGTTTCTTGGCCAGATACACTGTGGGAATGCTTCATGTTCTGTCCCTATCGTTGAGTGCCAAGATGTCTGTTAGCAACTTAGGGGTCTTATGAGGATGAGCAGAAAAAAATTTTTTTAAATTAAAAAGAAAAGCTGTTTCACTGTAAGTCGGGATTTCCCGGGTTCATGACCATGGAACCCATTTTTATATAGCATCCATAAAGAGCAGAGTGAGAAATGCGCACATAGGAAATGGTTTTAGACATTTTCATCTTTTTCTCTTCCCTTCAATACCTTACACATAGGGAGTTCTAGTAAATCTGATGGTAGTATTGATTATGGCTATTTTAGAAAAAATGATGATTAGAAAAAAAATGATGAATGGAGTTCATCATTAAAAATCAGCGCAAAATTGCCATTCATTAGAAGATCTTGTCTGAGGTGAGAAAAGAGGGAGTCATTTGTGTAGAAAGAGGCTGGACTCTTTCTGGAGCCTGGAGGAGCTAGATGTGATATCAGATGGGCTATACCTGTAAGAATTGTATTCTCCTCCCCTTTTTAAAAGATTTTATTTATCCATTTGAGAGAGAGAAAGCAAGAGTGAGAGAGGAGAGAGCACAAGCAGGGGGAGAACAGAGGGAGGGGGAGAAGCAGACTCCCCGCTGAGCAGGGAGGCCCACTCGGGGCTCATCCCAGGATCCTGAGATCATGACCTGAGCCTAAGGCAGACACTCAACCGACTGAGCCCCCCAGGCGCCCCTGTATTTACCCTTTTATTCCTCCATTTAACGAGCGTTTCTCGGAACCTCGGTATATACAAGGCAGTGCAGGAGATATAAACGTGTGTGAGGCATAGCCCCTCTCAGGTGTGTTGAAACTAAGTCGGGAAAGTTCTTACATAAATCAGTTTAATAGGGTAGAAAAGAGTGGCGTGCCATGGGCAGCAAAGTGCTTTAGTCTGCCAGAGGAAGCAGAAGTCATTTCCGACTTCTGTTGCAAGGTAGGATCTTTGGGACCATGTTTCTCTCAGAGCTGTATTTACTCACGCCGACAACATCCACACCTAGAAAGTACATCCTAATAGGCTCCCAGTGGAGGGTCCAGCTCAGGGGCGCTGCAGGTCCCATCTTCCTGACATGGAGACTGAGGCACAGAGGGGGCGGACGGGGGAGTCTAAACCAAGAGGGTGGAGTCATGAACTCTGCTTCTGCCTCTGCCAAGGCACCAGCTGGGATTAATTATACATGTACACGCATCTAGCCACATATATGTTATCCACGCACACCCACCCACATATATGCCATACATGTACATGCATCTACCCACACATGTTATCCACGCACACCCACCCACATATATGTCATACATGTACATGCATCTACCCACATATATGTTATCTACGTGCACCCACCCACATATATGTCATACATGTAGATGCGCCTACCCACATATATGTTATCTACGTGCACCCACCCACATATATGTCATACATGTAGATGCGCCTACCCACATATATGTTATCCACGCACACCCACCCACATATATGTCATACATGTACATGCATCTACCCACATATATGTTATCCACGCACACCCACCCACATATATGTCATACATGTACATGCATCTACCCACATATATGTTATCCACGCACACCCACCCACATATATGTCATACATGTACATGCATCTACCCACATATGTTATCTACGTGCACCCACCCACATATATGTCATACATGCACATGCGCCTACCCACATATATGTCATCTACGTGCACCCACCCACATATATGTCATACATGTACATGCGCCTACCCACATATATGTTATCTACGTGCACCCACCCACATATATGTCATACATGTACACATATATACCCACATATATGTTATCTACACACACATACCCACATATATTATATAAGTACACACACATATACCCACATACATGTCACAAATCTAATGTAAACATAACGTGGACCTCTGAATATCTCCAAAGACGTAGTGAACTTACTAAATTCATCAAAAGCTGCCCAAAGATATTACCCTGTGATGCATCTCACTTAGGATGATCACAAGATTTTAATTAGGAGCAAGGAAAACCAAGAGAAATCAGACGTGAAACCCAGGAATCATAATATCAAACACGTAACAGACAAGAATAAAACAAGTAAATGATTTTTTTTTAAAGGTTGATTATTTATTTATTTATTTGAGAGCGAGCGAGAGAGGAAGAGAGACAGAGATAGCGACAGAGCCTGATTTGACTGGCCGTCGTCAGTCCTTAGGGACATGCAAGTCAAAACTACAGGGAGGTACCCCTCTGCCCCCAGCAGGGTGGCGAGGATCACAAAGTCAGTGACGAGTGTTGGTGGCGAAGTGGAGCTATGGAAACCCTCATCCGACACTGGTGGGAACGTAAAATGCTGCTGCTGCTTTGCAAAATAGTTGTGGGCTCTTCTTCAAAATGGGGTGGGGGGAGGATGGAGAGTGACTGTTAATGACTAAGGGTTCCTTCTTCAGGTGACAAAAATGTTCTAAAATTAGATACGGCGAGGGATGCGCAACCCCATTGAATTAGACACTTTAAATGGCTGGATTACCGAGTATGTGCATTTTTTAAAAGATTTTAGTTATTTATTTGAGAGAAAGAGCAAGCACGAGCTGGGGGAGGGAGGCAGAGGGGGAGGGAGAAGCAGAATCCGTGCTGAGCAGGGAGCCCAATGTGGGGCTCGATCCCAGGACCCCGGGATCATGACCTGAGCCACCCAGGCGCCTCTTGAGTATGTGAATTATGTCTTAATAAAGCTGTTCTGGAAACACAGCCACTCATCCTCACAGTGTAACATTTTCATCTTTTTTTCTAACTGCCTGTTTCTCCTGAGTTAGTGGCATTTGTAAGAGGAGAAAGGTCTGTCAATTATCTTTACTTACCCAAGAGCCTCCGGAAGAGCTCAGGCTGCTGCTGTCTTAATTGCTTTGTTTGTAATTTCTGTATAGAACTAGAGTCCCTTGGGAAAGGCAGCTTAACTATTCATTGGAAACCTTTCATTCTTGACGCCGTGGCGTCATTTGTACGTGAGCTTACTGGTTGTCTTTTTGCCCCGAGATGGGACTGCACAGCACACATGCTGCTGCATCGGCTCACAGCCGTTCAAGTCCCGAGAGAGGCACTGAGAATAAGATGAAGTATCAGGTCATGAGCAAACACCCGGTAACGTGCTGCCAGCCCTTGAAAGTCGTGCAGGAAGTTGTACATTACAGTTGGGAAGTTCTCTTCAATATGGAGGGAGCAGAGGCATGGAAAGTGCAAACCACAACGCTGTGCAAATAGAACAAATCCCTGTGTTGGCTGAGTTCCCCCGGGAAATGGGCGGGCGCGGGGCGGTGGGGGGGGGGAAGGCTGAGGATCAGACCCTGGGGAGGCAGTGGATGGAGGAAGGGTTTTGGAAAGAAGAATGGACACTGGCTGGAGACTTGGGGCAAGCTGCACAGTACGATGGGCTAGATGTTCCCATGGTAGGGTAGCTTGTTTTCGGTAGAGTAGAATGATGTAGGTTTGAAGAGAGCTTGGCTAACCTGCATTTGGAAAGGGGAAGAAAATGATTTTTTTTTTAACTCCTAATAAAACACAGTGCTGCCATCCTATTTAATTGGGTGTCTTTTCAGATGATTTCTTTAGTTAAAGCGTTATTAAGTACTGTGGAAAAGAAACCACCAAAAGATTTCTCTTACAGGCTTGTCAAAACACTGGGACAAGAAGGATGCCAAGAAATTCATAGGAGTTGGGCAGGCTTGTTCCTAAACCAGTCTAGAACATATCTGTTTATTTTCAAGATGATTAAAAAATATTTGGCAGCTTTCCTCAGGAGCCTGTGTTGCTCTTTAATAACACCCACTTCCTTTTGTTTAACTAAAACCTAAAAGTACAAAGAGCTGAAACTCTCCAACACGCCAATCAGTAAACGTTACTCGCTTACTCTAAACTTGGGTTTATTTTCTAGGACCAACAATAAAGAATGCTGTGGGAGCTGTAAACTGTCGTCTCCTGGCGATAGTGTCTTGTTATTAGGAACATCAGTACATTGAGGATGTGGTTTCTCAAAGGGATTTAAGTATTTTGGGCACAGTTCCAGGGACATTGTGTCCTAGTCGACCTCAACAATTTCTACTGTGTCAGAGACACTGTGCTTTAGAGATTAAAGGCCACTTTGGAAGCGTTGGAAGGCTTCAGAGTATAGGTACAAAATGAACTTGACCTTTACTCAAGATTTTTTTCCTTTTATTTTCCAAGAGCAGTAGCCATTTGGAAGTATCTAGAAAGTACTGACCCCTTTGTCAGAAAACTGTACAGTCACATTTACGAGCTTGAGAAGGTCGGGCTTGCAGGCTGTTCTCACTCCATCAGGAGACAGCTCCAGGCCCTGCCACTGCACTGCTTTAGGGATTCACACGCGCAAAATGTTGTCTTGAGTTGTCTAGTTTAGAAGCAGGCCATGGACTATGAGAAACAAACTGAGGGCTTCAGAGGGGAGGGGGCTGAGGGAATGGGATAGACCGGTGATGGGTAGTAAGGAGGGCACGTATTGCATGGTGCACTGGGTGTTATATAGAACTAATGAATCATCGAGCCTTACATCGGAAACCAGGGATGTACTGTATGGTGACTAACATAATATAATAAAAAATCATTAAAAAAAAAAAAAAGAAGCAGGCCATGGAGGAAATAAGCCTTCCAGGGTTTCTGAGAAAGCAAGAGGTGACATAGGTGCCTGTTCCCACATATATGCATTTCTTTAGCAGACTTAGGTTTTCTTTTTTTTTTAAGATTTATTTATTCATTTGTCAGAGAGAGAGATAGAGCATGAGCAGAGAGAGAACCTCAAGCAGACTCCACACCAAGTGCAGAGCGCGACGCAGGGATTCGATCTCACGATCCTGAGATCACGACCTGAGCCAAAACCAAGAGTCAGACACTTAGCCGACTGCGCCACCGAGGCTCCCGAGATTTAGGTGTTCTACAGAATAAGAGCAGAGAAGCCAGACATGAAGAGTGAAACTGACTGATGAAATCCCTTTATCAACTTGGTGCCTCTGTCAACGGAATAAAAATTAATGTTGTACGGGGCGCCCAGGTGGCACAGCAGTTAAGCGTCTGCCTTCAGCTCAGGGCATGATTCTGGAGTTCTGGGATCGAGTCCCACATCAGGCTCCTCCGCTGGGAGCCTGCTTCTTCCTCTCCCACTCCTCCTGCTTGTGTTCTCTCTCTCGCTGGCTGTCTCTCTCTCTGTCAAATGAATAAATAAAATCTTAAAAAAAATTAATGTTGTAGTTGGCCTTTATGATCTTCTTTAGAAATTTCCATGGCTCCCGTTTCTAAAAAGATTGTCAGGCTGCACTCTTCTCTCTCCTTGGATTCTTTACTTCTCCTGCCACCTCTTTGTTTATCAAGGCTCAGATCGTGGGGTCTTTAGGCCATGTGTGAAATGAGACTCCGGTTGGCATCATCCTGAGAAGAACTTTATTAGGAATGTGGGACACATTTTGTTGAATTATATTTATGATACTTTTCTTAATGTCCCCAGATGATTGAGCATGTTTGTTTTTATAAAAAAATATTTCTTCTCAAAGCAAAGATCAGTTTTGTATGAGACTGTTCCTTGAGTATAAATACATTTTACAGAGGAAAATGTAGATTTTCCCCGATTTCAGTTAAGGGAAGAACTGTAATGAAAACCTGATGTTCTGTAGGCTGTCTGTGAACTGTTAGCCCGTCGGCCTCCTCTCTGTAGCTAGCATAGCATTCTGGGTAAAATATCTGCCCATTTTTCTCCAGACGTGCTTCCTCATTTTCCAGGGTTGCTGCTGTTTCCTCAACAGCCAGCTTATACCCCAGAGCTTCTTCGTCTCCATTTTTACTGCTTAGAAACATAAAGATGGTGTGGAAGATTTCTAAGTTTCACATTTCCAAACTCTCCTTCATCCAGTTGGGAAGGTTAAGACGTCTCTAGAACAAAGCTATCTCCGCATTCTATCAACCCTATAGGAAGGCCAGAAAGCTTAATTAATGTTTATGAGCTAAGGCTTCGGGAACAGGAAATTTCCGTTCTACTATTTTCCAGCTAATATCCCTGGGCTTTAGTTTCCTCGTTTATAAGATGGAAATATTAATAGTGCTTGCCTCCACAGGGTTGGGTGAGATAATGCATACGAAGAGCTTAGCCAGGGCCAGGCATGGAGAAAGATCTCAATAAATGTTAGTAATAATGGTGGTGATAGGGGTGGTGGTGATGATAAAGGTTCGGAGTCTTGGCGAGTCGTATTGCAGCATTACAGCAGGGCATGTTGCAGATAAGAAATCAGATCACATAATCTGCCAAGGTTATTTGAATTTGCTGCCGTGGCAGGCAAAATTACTTGTCACTTAATGGCTGCCGTATATCGTTACTCAGTTGAAGAGTGCGTGTGTGCACGCGTGCGTGTGCAAGTGTGTGCACACGCATGCAAATGCTGTTAGCTCTGGTGTCCCTGCCTTGATGGTCAGGAGTTTGGCTTTAGCTCCCCTCCCCCCCCTTTTAAAAAAATTCAACACAGTTCTTAATATTGTGCGGTACACACAGTAGGCTTTCTGCAAATATTGAGTAAGTTTTTATTTGATAAAAAGTAAGAATTGAATGAGTAGACACTATTTTGATCTTACGAATGTTTTAGTTTTAGAGGAACTAAACTAGGAGTAAAACGTTTGAAAATACCTGGGCCTGGTCTCTTTTCCCAAGGATTCGCTCTTGCCTCACTCCAGCGTTTGCCTAGCAAAGGACTTGTCACACGATGGAAATGAAGTCAGTGTGGCAAATAATTAGCTGTCTTTATGTTAGAGGTCTCGGTACCAAGCAATAGAAAGCCGACTCCGGCTAACAAGAGGGGATTTAGCGAAAGGATATCAGAGGGCCCACAGAATCAACGGGAGGCTGGGGGGCCACATTTAGGAATAAGCAGTGATCGGGGGAGCTCTGGCAAGTTAGGGGCAGGAAGCACAGCCATGGCCTTGAGAACAGGAAGCATCTGCACAGAGAGATCCCAGAGTTAGCTTGCTTCTGTTGTTGGGTGACTCATTCCAGGGTCAGAGGGTGTGTGTGATTGGCCAAGCTTAGCTGACAGGCTCACAGCCTGGCTGCACCAGAAGCCAGAGGGGGTGGAGAAAGGATCTAGCCCATCGCCTGCGATAATAGGAGATGATACCCAGGACCATCCTCCCTACACATCTATCCACAGACGAGGAGAAGCAGTTTCCCAGAAAGGAACCAGGATAATATTGGAAAAGGAACATGGATGCTGGGGCAGCCAAAAAAATGTCAAATGCCCGTTGTTCTGTTTCTCATATTTTGCATATTGACTTCCGGCATGGTTGGTAGTCTAGCCAGTCCTTATCTACCCTGTGTGAACCCTAAAACTCAGTCTGAGCTGTTCTGCTTTGTTGTTGCAGTCTTCTTCTTCTTCTTCTTCTTTTTTTTAAGATTTTATTTATTTATTTGACAGAGATAGAGACAGCCAGCGAGAGAGGGAACACAAGCAGGGGGAGTGGGAGAGGAAGAAGCAGGCTCCCAGCGGAGGAGCCTGATGTGGGGCTCGATCCCATAACGCCGGGATCACGCCCTGAGCCGAAGGCAGACGCCCAACTGCTGTGCCACCCAGGCGCCCCTGTTGTTGCAGTCTTCTGCGTAGGCCAAGGACAGTCCTCTGTGTCATCGTCCTGGTCTCATCGGAGTGGGAGGATCCCTCCAAAGAGATGAGCTAGGAACTCAAGGGTCGAGAATATTGTGGCATCAGCATTAGCTATTAGGACGAGCTACCTTTATTTATTTTTTCTATATAAGTAGAAGTAAGTTTGCAGCTATTATTTCCTGTAAATTAAAAACAGCACAATGCCAGGGGGATTTTGCTAATCCAGTTGAAATTTGGGGCCTGTATAGGTGAAATGTATTTACTCCCCACCAGAGGTGCTGCTTCTGCAACAGGAGAGGATACTGTTAGTTTGCAAATGGCTCTTATGTTGGCTGGGTTTTGTTTTTTAGAATACCACCCTAATTTAAGGGATTCTCCTTTGCTTTTATGTTGTAGGGGAAAACTTATCCGTTTCGGGGAGCCTTTCCTCCGGTGTGGAATCCCATTGCCTATTTGGATTACAACAATTTGTGGCGGACAATGGATAACATGGGGAAGGAGGTAAAGTGTGTGTTCAGCTTACACATGACCTGTTACTAACATAACAACAGCAGCTGTTTAATATCCTTCCAATAGTGCAGGGAACATTGCTCTGGACACTCATACATATCCTTTCCAATGCACCCAGCTACTCTGGCGACTCGGTAGCATTTCCACTTGCAAAGAAAATGAGTGCCGAGGGGCAATGGTAATTTCCCCAGCACCACACAGCGAGAGAAGCAGGATTCAAACCCACATGTCTCTGATTGTAATGCCTTGTGTGCTTTCAACTCTATGCCACTGAGAATTTGGGTGACATATTTTCGCCAGGTCTCCTACTCATAGTTGCCTTATCTCTGTGTGATGCCACTTTATATAGTAAAGGAAAGAGGGATTTATTCCCTCCAAGTTTTTTTACTTAGGCCTAGGCTCCATAAGATCATTCTCTCACACTTCAATTGGGGACTTAAGATGGGTGTTGGATTTCAATAATAGGGATCATCATCATAATTACATATTAATTTATACATACATTTATATGTAATTCCTGCTCCCTTTTTTTTCATCATCATCATCATTATGGCGACAGCCTTAAGGCATAGAATGCAGAGTACCTACCCATCCCAACCCCACCACTACCTATATTAGAATTCCGTGCCAATCACACATTCCAACACAGACCCAGAGACTGGTTTTCAGAGGTTCTCCTGAAGGCCTCTTGGCAGGGCAGTGGGCAGTAACCATCACACCTGAATGTGGACCTTCTTCCTCTTCAGATTCCAGCAGATGCACCATGGGAGGCCCCACATGCTGAGGAATGGGACAAGATGACCATGAAAGATCTCATCGATAAACTCTGCTGGACAAAGTAATCTTGACTATTTAAATTTTACTTTTCATCTTTCCTTTGGATCCTTTCTGTCCTATCTTGAACTGCAGTGTTTTTCTTTTCTTTTTTTTAAAGATTTTATTTTTTAAGCAATCTCTCCACCCAACGTGGGGCTTGAACTCACGACCCCAAGATCGAGAGTCACATGCTTCCCCAACTGAGCCAGCCAGGCGCCCCTGCCGTGTTTTTCTTAATAAGTTATAAGAAAAAAGTTAAGAAGAAACCTAATGATCTTTCAGTCAGTAGCAACTTAGAGGGAACTTTAGACACTTGGGGGAGGATTTGAACGTAAAATGAATTTAAAACATTAAAAAAAAAGGAGGTGAATGAAGTGGAATTTTTTTAATGAAAGGGCTATGTGATTTGCAATAAAACAAGTAATTGTGTATTCAGATTATATAGCAGTCAGCTACAGAAGCAATTTGGAAAGATATTAAGGTAATTCCATACAGATGTAGAAAAACATGGAACTGAAGGCAAGCTAGTCTATATTAATGAAAAATATAAATTTTATAATGTTTTCAATGAGAACCTGTGTAATGAGTTGAGTTACTTACAGGTTGTTTAGTCAGCTTTCTGGGCTTGCTATGTGAAGTCACTGTAGCCATTGGTGAGGAATTGTGGTGAATGTGTTAGGCATGGCCCCAAAACTCATGGAGTTAGTATTCTTCTAGCAGGAGAGACTGACATTATGTACATAATTCCATAATGCTGCTAGAGTGACTGTAACAGGGATCTTCACCTGAGCGTAAGGAAAGATGCAGCCATCTTTAAACATAAACCAAGGACTTAGTACATCAACTAAAAACGAGGCAGAGGATGCGAGGAGATAGGGAAGGGTGGATGGTTTGGGGGACAAGGTATCTTCCAAGAATGCCACAAAGTGTATGAGGGAGAGAGAGAGGAAAGATGGATGGTGTAGAAGGAAGCGTCTTCCAGAAATGAGCCATGGTATTTGGGGATAGACAGGAAGGGAGGATGATGTGGGAATATGAAATCTACAAGGAATGTGCCACAGTGGATTGGGGGAGACCAGATGGATGGATAGTATGGAGATGACATGTTCCATAGCAGACGGGGAGAGACAGAAAGGGTGGATGGTGTGGGGGAATGGTATCTTCAAGGAATGAACCACAGTGGAAAAGGAAGAAATGAAAGTTGGATGGTGTATGTGGATGGTATTGTCCACGGATGAGCCACAGTGTATGCCAGTAGACAAAAAGCCTGGATGGTGTGTGTGTGGGGAAGGTATCTTCCAAGAATGACCCAACTGATAAGGGAGAGAGTAAGAATGAAATATGTGAGGGGATGGCATCTTCTAGGTATGAAACACAGTGGACTGGGGGAGACAAGAATGGATGTTTGGTGGGATGGTATCTTCCACGAGTGAGCTTAATCCATGGAGTGAGACAGGAAAGGTTGATGGGGTGGGGGAATGGTATCTTCCAGGAATGAGCCACTATGGATGGGGGAGACAGGAAAGCTGGATGGTATGGGGGTGGTATGTTCCAGGAATGAGGCACAGTGGATGGTGTGTAGAAATGGTATTTTCCAGAGATGAGCCATTTGATGGGGGAGACGAAAAGAGTGGAATATGTGAGAGGGTGGTATCTTCCAGGAATGAGCCACTTGGATGCGGGGGTGGGAGATAGGAAAGCTGGATCATATGGGTTGATGGTATCTTCCAGGAAGGCGCCAAATGAATGGGGACAAAGAAAGAGAGGATGATGTGGGAGGATGGTATCTCCTAAGAATGAACCACAGTGGAGGGGGGCAATAGGAAGGCTGGATGGTGTGAGGCAATGGTAACTCCCAGGAATGAACCACATGGATGGGGGGAGAAAGGAAGGATGGATGGTGTGGGTATATTTTATCTTCCAGTAATGAGTGACATGGATAGGGGGGACAGGAAAGGAGGATTGTGTGGGGTGATGGTCTCTTCCAGGAAGGAGCCAGTGCAAGTGGGTAGGCTGGAAGAGTTGATGGTGTGACCAAATGGAACGAGCCACAGTGGATGGGGGAGGAAGAGAAGATGGTGTGGGAAGATGGTATCTTCCAGGAATAGGCCATGGTGGATGGTGGGTGGGGGAAGATGACAGTAAAGATGATTGGATGGTGGGATGGCATCTTCCAGGAATAGCCATTGTCTATGGAGGTAGATAGGAAGATTGGATGGTGTTGAGGGGTGGTATTTTCCAGGAATGAGCCATAGTGGATTGGGGGAGATAGGGAAGAGAGGATGGTATGAAAAGATGGTATCACCGAGGAACGAGCTACAGTGACTATGGGGTGGGGGGAGTCAGGAAGGCTAGATAATGTGGAAGCAAGGTGTCTTCCAGGAATGAGCGTCAGTGGATAAGAGAGACAGGAAGGATACATAGTGTGGGGGGGAATGGTATCTTCCAGGAATGAGCCAGTTGACTGGGAAGACTGAAAGGATGGTTGGTGCGGTGGGTAGTATCTTCCAGGAATTCACCAATTGATGGGGGGTATAGGAAGAGTAGAAACAGTTGAGGGGTGAGGGGATGGTATCTTCTAGGAATGAACCACTGTAGGGGGAGAGAGGAGGGATGGATGGCTAGAGGGGAAATTTATCTTCCAGGAAGGAACAGTAATGATGGAGATGGGGGAGGGGTACTGGGAGACTGGATGATATGGTGACAACTGTCATCTGGGAAACAACACAGTGATTGTGGGAGACCTGAGGGAAGATAGAGGTTGGAGGATGGTATCTTCCAGGAATGAGCCACAGTGTACGGGGGAGAGGGGAGACAGGATGGTTGGTGGTGGCTGAGAGGATGATATTTTCCAGGAATGAGCCACAGGTTATGGGGGAGACATGAAGGTTGGATTGGTATCTTCTAGGAATGAGCCATATAAATGGAGGAAGACAGGAAGAGTGGGTAGTGAGGGTGGATGGTATCTTCCAGGAATGAACCACATGGATAGGGGGAGTCAGCAGAGATGGATGTGGTGGGGAATGTTATCTTCCAGGAATGAGCCATAATCCATGGGGGTAGACAGGAAGGATGTAGGTATGTGTTGGGGCGGAGGGGGGGCAGTGACATCTTCCCGGAATGAGCCACAGTAAATGTGGGAGATGAGAAAGCGCTGATGGTATGGTAGAATGGTATCTACCAGGAATGAGCCTTGGTGGCTGGAGAGGAGAGAGGAAGAGGATGAGATGGAACCACCCAGGAATGAGCTACAGTGACTGTGGGGGGAAATAGGAAGGGTAGATCATGTGGGAGCATAGTGTCTTCCAGAAACGAGCCTCCGTGGGTAGGAGACACAGGAAGGATGGATGGTGCGGGGGGGATGATATGTTCCAGAAGTAAACAATAATGGATGGCAGGGGAGAGGGTGAGTGGATGGTGTGGTAAGATGGTATCTTCTAGGAATGAGCCATTATGGATGGGGGAGGCAGGAATGTTGGATGGTGTGGAAAGATGGTATGTTCCAGGAATGAGCCATAGTAGAATGGGGGGAGACTAGAGGTGTGGCTGGTGTGTTGGGAAGGTTGCTCCCACAAATGAGCTACATGGGTGGGGTAGATGGGGGAGAGTAGACGGTGTGGGAGGATAGTATCTTCCAGGAATGAACCACAGCGCATGGGGGGAGACAGTAAAGATACGTGGTTTGGTGAGGTGGTATCTTCCAGGAATGAGCCATAGTAGATGTTGGGGAATAGGAAGGGTGGATGGCCTGTTGCGTGATGGTATCTTCCAGGAAGGAACCACAGTGACTCAGGTATGTGGTGGTGGGGGGAGCTACAGGAAGGATACATGGTCTAGGGGATGGTATTTTCTGGCAATGAGCTACAGTGATGGTGGATAGGAGACAGGAATAGGGATGATATTGGAGGCATGGTATCTTCCAGGAAGGAGCCATAGTGGTTGGAGGAGACAGGAAAAGTGGATGGTGTGAGGGGATGGTACCATCCAGGAATGAGCCACAGTGACTGTGGGAGGAGACAGGAAGGGTGAATGATACGACAGTTAGGTAACTTCCAGGGATGAGGTGCGGGGCATGAGTGTAGACAGCATAGGGGAGTGATGTTGAGGGATGGTATCTCAGGAATGAGGAAGGTTTAAGGGAGATACAAAGAGTGAAGGTTGGTAGGGGAATGGTGTCTTCCAGGAATGAGCCACTGTGGATGGGGGAGACCACAGAGAGGGATGGCTGTGATGGGTGGTATCTTCCAGGAGTGAGCCACCGCGAATGCTGGGAGATAGGACCGGTGGGTGGTATGGGGGGTATCATGTTCCCTGTAGTGAGAACAGGAAGCAGCTCTTGAAGGCCCGAGATGGGGAGATGGGCATGTTTTAACAATATGACAGTGTACCTGGTATGACTCTAAGGGTGCCACGAGAAAGCGATGTAATCAGAGGGCGGAGAGCTGGTTGAGAGGCTGATGGTGGAAGACAGAGCGGCCACGGTCAAGATTTTTGCCTTTTGCCATGAATGCCATTGCAGGGTTTTATGAAGAGCGGTTTGGTTTGGTTTGGTTTTGCGTTGTCCAAAGACGTCATTGGCTGTAATGTGGCGAAGGATCAAAAGGGGCTGAGTCATAAACCAGGTGGGGGGGGGGCACGACCGTTGTGACCCCAGTGAGGGATGTGGGTGCACTGGAGCAGGGTGGGGGCAGTGGGGGTGGAGAAGAGAGGACGGTTGTCCAAATAAATGAGAACTGTATCTTTAGCCATCCCTCACCAGCATCTTGACCCTCGCAGACGGTACCAGAATGTATATATTCGGAGCGAACCCATACCTGCCTCAAAACAAAGGGAAAGGTGGTGTTTCACCAGGAATTAAAATACGCATTCCTTCAGAGGCTGAGCCCGTGAGGGTTGGTTGGTTTGTTGGTTTTTTCCCTCAAAGCAGCGCGAATGCTTTTGAAGCACACTGAATCGTGTTTTACAAAGTTGCTGTGCTGTGAAGCGTGTACGCGTCTATGCCTGACTGTCGCCTTTGTCACGTGACCAGGACTGCTAGGCGGTTTGCATCGCTCTTCGTGAACATCAACGTGACCTCTGAGCCCCACGAGGTGTCGGCGCTGTGGTTCTTGTGGTACGTGAAGCAGTGCGGAGGCACCACTCGGATATTCTCTGTCACCAACGGGGGCCAGGTACGGAGTGCCCGTTCTCAGCCTGTAACTTCATCTGTGGTGCTGCCCTCGCCCTGGAAGCCAGCTTCGTGGCCGCTTCCGTGTCTGGAAACGTGGGTGGATT
Source organism: Ursus maritimus (assembly GCF_017311325.1). Taxonomy (NCBI): domain Eukaryota; kingdom Metazoa; phylum Chordata; class Mammalia; order Carnivora; family Ursidae; genus Ursus; species Ursus maritimus. The sequence continues at coordinate 87,128,796 of NW_024423319.1, read as the reverse complement.
TCAAATGATTTCAACAAACGTGCCCCAAACCACAAGCTCCCCTTTCCTTTTCTCGTTCCTGGAGATCCGTTCACAGCTCAAGAATGTTTTGTTTGGAGCGAATTGGGTTTTGGGAATTCGGGTCCCTCCTTTTTTGGGAGGTAGGTAAAGTTAGTCTCTCTCTGTGGGAGGAGCTAAATGACGACGCTCAGCTCATTCTCAAAAACTTCTAGAACTGGTAAAACGATGGTACTTCAAGTCCTCTCTGTTGCGGACAGGCTGTGTCCCACAGTGCAAAGTGTAGTGTCTTTCTCCACTAAGTGAAGAATTCCTCTCCTCAGGCGACCTCCAGAACTCCCTAAGTTGGTCTTGTGGCCCCAAGAGGTGTCGGCCCCTTGACCCGTAGCCTTAGGAAATGCGGGACAGTTGCATCTTGGAAGTATCTTTATACTTAGAAATTCCACATTGCTTCGTTTGGCCTGTATTTTACTTTCCGAGCTATGGTGACCGATATTTGATATTTATAGCCCCCGTTGCCCGCCTTCTCCTACAGGAACGGAAATTTGTGGGCGGATCGGGTCAAGTGAGTGAACGGATAATGGACCGCCTCGGGGACAGAGTGAAGCTGAGGCGTCCTGTCACCTTTGTGGACCAGTCAGGTGACAACATCATCATCGAGACACTGAATCATGAACTTTATGAGGTAATGCAGCCGAGGCCCAAGGAGCGTATATTGAATAGGCTTCGTGTCTTCTGCAGCTTCTAACCAAATATAATCCAAGCAGCGGTGTGATTAACGTTGGTGTGTCTCCAACTCCGTTTTCCAAATTACCATTTTGAGTTGACCTGCCTTGTTCTGTCGTGCTGCCTCACAGTGGCCTCATTTTGTATGTGGTGACTGCTCGGGGTCATTCTAAATGATAAATGTGGTGTCTCTCCCCCTCTGTGAAGACCGAGACTCACACGTTTGAGGTGGTATTTTTGTGTCTGTGTCTTTTAGTGCAGATACGTAATTAGTGCCATCCCGCCAACTTTGACTGCCAAGATACACTTCAACCCCGAGCTTCCACCCGAGAGAAACCAATTAATCCAACGTCTTCCGATGGGGGCCATCATAAAGTGCATGATGTATTACAAGGACGCCTTTTGGAAGAAGAAGGGTAGGCTGCGCTTACGCACGTGTAAATTGTGTTAAGTGAAGGGACCCCACTCTCTTTAGGGACCTTCTAGTAGACCCCGAACAGAAAAAAGATGACAAAGATCAGTATTTTTAAGTTGGCAGAGAAAGGATCAGAAATGTCAGTCTGTCCATCTCTTCACAGCCCCTGGTGTGGCACAAAGTGACCCCAAGAGCACTTGCTGTCAGTGAAAGGGAAGGGAGAGTTCCCACTGAGTGGAGGGGGCACCGTTGCCCTGGTTCCTGGCGTATGTCCTGCCCCTTACTCTAAATGAGACAGGGACCCAAGGGGTCCAGTGCGAAGAGTGTCGCTCTGAAATCCCGCAGTCCTGGGCTTCACTTGCTTACTGGCTGAGCGGCCTTGGCTGCGACACTTGACCTCTCAGCATTGGTCTCCTTGCGTCAAATGGCGACAGGGAGACCTACTGTCAGGATGTACACAATTAGCCCAGGCAGGGCCTGGGTGGATATGGTGACTACGGTTTCGTAACCCTGCCCCTCCTCAAAGGATTCCTTCCTCCTGCTTCTCCCCTGGGCTCCCGGGGTGATTCCCTCCGACGCAAGGCAATTCCTCTCTTCCCCCATGTATTGCAGGGCTCTAGGGCCATGGTAGTTTGAGCCCTGCATTGGTCCTATGTGACCTTTATGTAAAGGTCATTGAGATGGGTCGTTTTCCACGTGTCTGGGTCAGCAGACATCCTTGTGTAGTTAATGTGCGTATTTAATAAGGAGATATCTTCTAGGGTTGGGGCAAAGACTATTTGAGATTTGCCTTCCTCTTAGCAAAAAAGTTTTATATATAGCACACACACATACATACAACTTTTTTGCTAGGCAAATCTCACATATAAGTATCTATATATTTATTTTACATATGTATATAATGCTTTCCCTAAGTTTTTGATGACGTCAGTGTCAATCTCCTATTAATTTTCTCCTTGTTAAGATTATTGTGGTTGTATGATCATCGAAGATGAGGAAGCTCCAATTTCAATAACCCTGGACGACACCAAGCCAGATGGATCGCTGCCCGCTATCATGGGGTAAGTTAGAGCTCGATGCTCTGCATTTTCTTAGTCGCGTTCATGTCTAGGTGTGGATGTGGCCAGAGCCTATGGAATCAAGCTCAGGCAATCGTAAATAACCCTGTGGAAATATATCCTTTTCCATGTTTTAAAATATTAATGTTTTGTATGTGGCACGAAACTCCAGGAAACTTTACGAAAACTGAACACTGTTTTGAACTTGTGCCCATTTCTCTCTTTCCCCCACGGAACTATTGAGGACAGAGTGAAGGAAGAAGCTAGACAGACAGGCGGTGTGGTAGACAGCCCCGCCCAGGGGCAGAATGTCCACACTCACCTAGAATGAGAATTGACTGTTTAATTCTGTAAAACCGTTCAGAGCTAGCATTTCTGGGCTGTAGGCTTTTCTCCATTCCAGACATCACTACACCGCAAACTCGAATACACTAATCATCACCCAGCGATAGGAGACCAACGACCAGTGAGGAGGGGCCTTTTAGGCAGAGCCGGGCCTTGAGTGGATGTCCCTCGTTGTGATGGATCGCGCCGCAGCTGTCCTTCACTAGGGATGGTCCAGGGTTTGGTTCTGTGTCCGGAAGAGGAGAGCTCTCCCTTCTCCTCCCAGCCCCCCCCAGGGGTCCAGACAACCAAGCAGTGCTTTCACAGAGGAATTGCTAGGGAGTGCCTCCGCCTTCCCAAGTGCCCTGGCTTTGACCCTTCCCCAAAGCTCCACAGATAAAAAGGCTGTTGATTCTACCACATGACAACAGAAGAGCGCAGGGTCTGTAACAGCCAAGTGACTTCAGACACTGGCGGTTTTCCCCTTCCCCCTTGGGAGAGTGGAGCTCACGCACATTGCATCAGTGAGGGGAAATTACAAAACCAGAAGCAGACCCATGACCCGGGACTTAGCAGTCAGTGCCACTGGACTGGCCACGAGACATTTTGTAACCACGTCTCTGGCTGCAAAATATCAGACCTAGCACCGGCCTCCCTGGGAAGGGCGGGGGCTCACGGCGTCGTGAGCAGAGGAACAGCGCATATGCTCTTCATCTCCAACCGCACTGGGCAAGAAGGGACACGGATCGTGTGGGCAGTTTGCCATCACCTTCTGAGTGCCAGAGTAAAAACCCTCAAGACCAGTCCCACTGTGGATGGAAGGACACCGATGTTCTTCTTGCCCTGGGGGTTAGATATTGTGGGAATTGCCTTTCTGGGCTTTCTCGGGCTTTATTAGTCAGGACACGTATGGCAGAGGTTTTCCAGATGGGAATGGGGTTATTTAGGCAGTTCCTAAAAAGTGATACTCTAATCTGTTTTATCTGGACAGTTGCTTACGCCCTGCCCTGCTCTGGGACACTGCATGGTCTCCACCCTGCTCTTTGCTCTGGGCCATGAAAGCCTTAACGACGGGGGTGGTAATTGTCCAGCGCTGTATTTGTGATGACTCGTACCTTTTGGCAAGTAGAAAGGACCTTGTACTTTAGAGCCGTGAAACGTCCCCAACCCAAAGCCAGCGTGTTTAATTTCCTCAATAAAACCGCAAAGCAAGTTAAAGAATAGTTGTCCATAGTTAGAGCTGGATCAAAGGGGTTGTTTCATTCTCGATTTGAGATTTGGCAGGAATGGCCACCGAGAACTGCCCTTTAGGAAAGGAGCTTTAAGAAGCACCCAAGATCGAAATCATTTAATGTTTCATCTGATATCGGTGATGTTCACTGAGGGCCTGTCTAAGCCTCAGATAATTGATTCCTGCATAAACTTAAAATTTAACCAGAATCATTACTAGCAAGCCACAACGTAACAGTGTTAAATCAAGCAAAAGTAGGACTGTACCCCATCAAGTTCACTATTCAGATTTCTTCGGTAGTCACAGATTCCTCTGGATTAACGCAAATACCTTGCTTCCCAGAATGATCTCGAATAACAGACAGCTCTAAAGGAATTGCCAATCAAATTGAGGAACAGTTTAACTTAGGGGTGAGGGAGAGGACGAATTGTCTGTTGGGCTCTTGCATTCTCAGTCCCGTTCTGCTTGTCTTTTTGGTCTAGAACAAAAGAAATATAAGTGTAAAATTTTTTTTACAGATAAACTATAACTGAGTTTCACTGAGTTACTGAATTTGGGGACTGTGCTAGGCCAGTTTCCCGGAAGCCAACTAGGAGATGGAGATTTAGGTGCAGGGGTTCATTAGGGTGTACGCCGGGGTCACTGCCTGTGGGGAAGCGAAGGAATCAGGATTGGGGAGAGAGAGAGGTTGGGCTCCAGTGTTGTCATCCATCACATAAGGAGCTCTGGAACTGGGATGGCCCTTTAGAGGTGTCATGCCCTGAGGTGAGGGAGTGGACTTTGGTACTCACCGTACCCCAGAGCCGATCATTCTGGGGCGGGGCGGGACCTTGAGCCGGGCAGCCCTCTGCTACAGAATGCCGTCACTGGGGGGGAAGGGTGCAGCCCTGAGCTCAGGGTAATGACTGCTTGGTCCTGAAGAGGGATCTGGGGGGCCCACCATGGCATCCACTACAACTACTTACTTTGATTTGGATTTCCAGCTTTTGCTAAGTATTTGGCAGAAGGCAACTGTCAATTACCAGGATATCATTTAACGCGTTCAACTAACATTTGATTTGTCACTCCATGCCAAGAACCGTGCTGAAATTTGGGGGCAAAACACTGGTAGGAGGCGGCCAGTTACATAGGGGTCTGCAGCCTAGATGGGTTCTGGACACAGGCAGACGGAAGGCAGCCTGGCGTTTGCTCTAATGGAGGGAAGTAATGGGAGTGCGGGGGAGAGTTCCTGAATGCTGAGTGGGCGGAGCCAGGAACATTTCCCAAAGAGGAGGCAGCTCTTTCTCTCACCTAATCGTTCAAATGTAACCTCTCTCTGCAGCTTCATACTTGCCCGGAAAGCAGACCGACTTGCCAAGCTCCATAAGGAAATAAGGTACGAAGCGACGTCTGAAACACATAGAAAAGCTGAGCTTTATATTGTGCTTCTTACACTAACAACAGTATAATGGCGTCGTGAGAAACACCACGATTCACTAATAGTCTTAAGATCCCAATACATCCACCTTTTTGTCACCATGGCAACCTTTGTGTTACAAGTCCCCTCGACTCAGTGCTTGCCTGTATGCATAAATTAATTTAGGTTTACATATTCGGGTTTATCGTACAGTGGTTGAGAGGTAGGGTTTCCCTGTGGGGTAGATGGAGAAAAATTAGAGGAAATGTTAATGGTGCAGAAAGCTTTAGAGGCTGAGTCCTGATCGCCTTGCGAGACCATTATCCCTTTTGCAAGGTTCTCCAACGTGTGCTTTTTCTGAAGAGCAAAGCCATACGTGTGGGTTTCAACCTCTTGCCACTTGTGTACGTGGAAGTGTTCCCCTTTGATTTTCTAGGACACAGCTCTGACGTTCCCTTCTCCTGGTAACCTCCTAGTATAAAACAATCATTTTAGTACAGTGGCTTTTTTTTCTTCCTTTCTCCCTTTCTCTTTCTGCCTTGTATTTGTTTTGTTTTGTTTTGCCTTGGAATCCTTTCCTTTGTTCAGAGAAAATCAAACCAGGAACTCTTAACCTGGAAGCAGTCGTTTGGCTATTGGGGGCGGGATGCCTCTGGGAATTTCTGGACTTCCCTTCCGGAGGGTAGCCCTAAATCCTTTGTTAGCTTTTGAAGAGGACCAGGACGCACACAGACATGCACTTCTCTCTGCCTTTAATTAAACAATAAATCCGCAAGCAGCTCTTGCTTTGAGAGTGACTTTGATGGCTTTGGCAGTCAGGCTGCAGAAGTTCCCATGTTTGCGCATGAAATTGTTTCTTTGAGCTACTCCGAGGTCTGATTTCGGGAAGGGAACTCTTTGTCCGTCTCCTTACTCAAAAGGGAATCATGGAACACTACATCAAAAACTAAGGATGTACTGTATGGTGACTAACATAACATAATAAAAAATTATTATTTAAAAAAAAAAAAGAATTTGGGGTCTGGTGACAGGGAATGGTTTGCCCAGGTCTCCACAGCTAGCTTGTGACAAAGTCAGGAATAGGATTCAATGCAAACTTGTTTTTCATGACGCCACACTAAGCTTGACATTTTCTTTTGGATTTCCTGCTTTCCCTCTTTATTAATAGTAAAATAAATACCAGCCTGGATGTAGACATTTGGTTATGATTCCACATGGTGGCTGAACTTCTCAAAAGTTTTTATAAGGCAAAACCCTTAGAACTCCGAGTGTGTCTTTGACCGGAGCGAGATTCCCAGAACTGACCGCGTCAGCATCTGCCAGAGAATCTTTGGAAAATACTTTTTTTTTCTAAGGCCCATAGATTATGATTTGGTAGGTTAGGGGTGGGGCGTGAGTATTTTGTATTTTTTTTTTAAGATTTTATTTATTTATTCAATAGAGATAGAGACAGCCAGCGAGAGAGGGAACACAAGCAGGGGGAGTGGGAGAGGAAGAAGCAGGCTCATAGCGGAGGAGCCTGATGTGGGGCTCGATCCCAGAATGCCGGGATCACGCCCTGAGCCAAAGGCAGACGCTTAACTGCTGTGCCATCCAGGTGCCCCAGTATTTTGTATTTTTTAACAAGCTTTTCAAATGATAATGAGGGGCGGCCAGATTTAGACACCAGTGAGTAAGCACAACTACGCGAGATCTGCACAGTGATCTCTTTTGGCCATCACTGAAAATATGTTCTATTATTTTTAGAGCCCAACTAACCAATCACTGCATTGCTCTAACAGTTTTGACTTACATAACTTTTCCAAAAATTACATTTTCAGGGAGGAAGGGATGGGGGGGGAAGGTACTTTCCTGATGGATTTGTATGAACTCATCCTTGACTCCTCTAATAATTATAAAATACAGTAAATAATGACTTCCATTTCTATTATAAGTGGCTTATTGTCCATGCATGAAAAATTAACTGCAAGGTAGGTTGATTGGATTTTAGATTTCATTCTGTTTTAATAAAGATTTTATCACATGTCCCGAAAATAAGCTAAGCATCATTTAAACCTTCAGAATAATGATCGTCCATACTTTTGTTTTCTGATTGACTCTCAAATGTTGGAATTTCCCTTGTAACACTCACTGGGAATAGGTAAGAATCTGTCATCTCATCATAGAATAGGAAAGAGGCTACCATACTATGCTGAGGATAAATTTTGATTCAGTACATTTTTTTAAGGTTTTACTTATTTATTTGACACACACAGAGAGAGAGGGAGAGAGCACAAGCAGGGGGGAGCGACAGGCAGAGGAGAAGCAGGCTCCCCGCTGAGCAGGAAGCCTGATGTGGGGCTCGATCCTGGGACCCCGGGATCATGACCTGAGCCGAAGGCAGATGCTTAACCCACTGAGTCACCCAGGCGCCCCAATTCAGTACATTTTTATTGAGCTTCAGCCTCCTCATCTTTGACATAAGGGGCTTGGATTGGGCAGAGAGAGACAGTGGCAGACAGTAGTCTGGAAACTTCTTCCATTTCTGCCTTTCCTTTATGGTTATTGAATCTGCGGTAGCAGCACCTCCTTCAAGGAAACCAAACTTTTCCTGTTTGTACTGGAACTTATAGAGCCACCTGATGTTCTAGGACATCACCTCAGCAGTGGCCTTTTGTCTTGTTTCTGAAAACTGTCCGTGGGAACATGGTGACAGTAAGCCGCCATGTTTATGATTTCACCTCCTCTTCCTGACTTAACACTGTATCTCCATGAAATGGAAGTTCTGGGAGTTATATAAGTGGCCTAAATGTGAGCATTTGGACAAATTTATAAGGTTAGATTTTGTCCCCCATTGTTCAGAGAAATTGATGATGTGTTTTAAAAATGTTTTCTAATGTAATTGGCAACATAAAATCATCATTTAAAAAAACCACTCTTTCTTTTATTACTATTAAGTATCACTGTCCCTCCCTTCCTTTCCCCCTGCTGTCATTTTTGGCCATTTGTCTCTTTACCTTTCAATACTTGTCTTTCAGATTTGAGGTAAACCCTGCACCCCATTTTTTAGCAATTTTTTTTCCAGTCGCTCATTAGCACATAACAAATATTTTGGAGCAGTTTCAATGTTTAAACTATATAAAAACTAAAGAAGGTAAATACCAAAGTATATAACTGGCTCAGCATGAACCTGTTCAAACAAATCCTGAAATTGAACCATTTATTTCAAAAAGGGATGATTTTAGTAAATTAGCACTTTTTAATTTCCCCAAGAGGGGTTGTGAGTTTAAAAATACCTGTTTCAAGAAGCGCTTAAATCAATGAAGCTACTGATTTTTTTTTAAGACCTACCACGTGTCATGTGCTGTGATAGTCATTTACATAATGAATTAGGTGGGTAGCCAAAGATTGAGGTGACATCGTGTAGCACATCCCTTGGAAGTACCGTGTCTACAGACCATTCTGTCACGTGCCCGATGACTAGAGTCGCACGACCATAGGCCTCTCATGGTGTGGGATATTTTATGTTACACTTAAAAGATTAAATGAGCTTCAGATGTTCATAGATCTTTAGAACATAAGTGGAGGATAGTTAAAAGATGCTGTCATATGAACTCTGGACTTCTAAAAGGGATTATTCTAGAGTTCTACGTGTTCCAGAAAAGTGACTTAGCATCATTTCCTAAACGGACCGCGCTTAATCGAATCTTATTTTCCCCATTTGAATCCTGAATAGATATGCTATCGGGTAGTAAAAGAGGCAAAAACGTAAAAGGGAAATTCTGTTGCGTCTTCAAATCAAATGACCGCATTGAGGCACAGAGGGCTGACCTGAGTGCAGAGATTCATGGAACTGTTCGTGTTGTGTAGTTACCATTGATGTTAGGTTTTCCTTAATACATCTGGCTTATTAGCGAGAGCCCTGGAACTCACTGTGTTTATTCTCTACTCAGTTATCACTTCCTTAACATTTTTTTTTACTCTTCTTTATAGGAAAAAGAAGATCTGTGAGCTCTATGCCAAAGTGTTAGGATCCCAAGAAGCTTTACAAGTAAGAAACCCTCAGCTTTAATCCCTAGAAGGTTCTGCTGTGTTTGCTGTAAGTGGTAAAGCAAAGCAGAGTCTGGTTTCCTGACAGTCTTATGAAGAGAGTCTTATGAGGGGATATGCTTACTGGAGGATTAACTTCGGTCACAAAAAGGCCAATGAAAGCTGCCGTCAGGTGCATACAGTTTCTGATGCCGCAGATTCTTGGGCTGTTTCCGTGTTCCCTGGATAACTGGCAGCCAATTGCAATCAGGGCCTGGAGTCACAGGTATTAGCTCCGGGGTGGGTGAGCCCAGTTCCCAGAACAGAGGTCCTGCCCTTGCGTCAAAGCCAACTGATTACTCTGAAGCGAAATCCCAAATACTTCCTCATTTGCTGGTGAGGGCGAACTAGCGTATACGTGACAGGATGGGCAGACTCTCTCAGGTCAGAGCCACACTAATTGATTTTTCCATCCATAGACTCCATTCACAGCTCGTGTAGGGATTTCAGTGCTTTCAATCCACCACTGAAAGTGAGGATGGGAATGAAATTCTATCTGAAGATCCTATTAGCTAGCTGGGGGCTCTTTCAGGGGATTATCTCTGAACTGGTCAAACAATAAACTTGCAGACTCTGTTAGGGAAAAACTGAGAGAATGTTCTCTCATGTCTCTTGGAAACCATTGCTCATCTTTAATTGTCCCCATTTTAGCAGGATTCCCATCATTTACTTTTCCAGCTCAGAGAAATGGCTCCAAAAATAGCCTTTCTTAGACATTGTGTTTATCTTTTTTTTAAAGATTTTATTTATTTATTTTAGAGAGAGACAGTGCAAATGGGTGGAGGAGTAGTGGGAGAGGGACAAGCAGACTCCTCGCTGAGCACAGAGCCCGACTCGGAGCTCCATCCCAGGACCGCGGCCTGTGCTGAAATCAGGAGTCAGACACCCAACCGATTGAGCCACCCAGGCGCCCCCACATATCTTATGCCTCCTCCCTTCCACCCCTTGTTTTTTTCCCAGCCGTGGTAGATGGGGAAATAAAGTCTGTTATTCAGAGAATCCAGAGATTTGAGCAGATCTTTCCAGAATGTGATTATTGATGGGGTTTCCCCTACGGGAAACTTAGTCTAAAGATTTCAGAATCTGTGCGGCAATGCCCTATCTCCCAGATATTGGAATACTCCATGCCTCCCCTCGTCAAGGGGTCGAAAAAGTCAAAGTATACGTGTTTTGTCACTTGGTACCTCCCCGAAGGCCATTTACTTGGTACTGTCGTTTCCCCTAAAATGAAATAAAACAGGGCCACTTTTTTTTTTTTTTAACATAAACTTTTTGTTAAAGTAAAATACATGAGAGCCTTCATGGTTGACGGGTAGCATTTCAGCTTTGTCTTCCCTTTGGAATTCTCTCCCCACCGAATACAGCCGGTGCATTACGAAGAGAAGAACTGGTGCGAGGAACAGTACTCCGGGGGCTGTTACACCGCCTACTTCCCCCCTGGGATCATGACTCAATATGGAAGGTACTACCCAGACACCATCCCAATTAATCCAAGACATGCACCAAACTTTTTTTTTTAAGATTCATGTATTTATTTATTTGTCAGCGAGAGAGAGAGCACAAGCAGGGGGAGCAGCAGGCAGAGGGATAAGTAGGCTCCCTGCTGAGCAGGGAGCCCAATGCAGCATTCGATCCCAGGACCCTGGGATCATGACCCAAGCTGAAGGCAGACGCTTCACCGACTGAGCCACCCAGGTGTTCCGACATGCATCAAACTTAAACTCATAAGCAAAGTTCAAGGGGAACTGTAGAAATAGTAATCAGCATTCTGATTTCGAATGCCCCAGGTAGTCAGCGTGTAGATTTCTGGGTGTCCGTAGGAGAGTAAGGATGTCAGTACGTAGAAGGTTAGCGCAGAGAGCAGTAGCAGAGCACCGGTGAGGGTTTCAGATGTCAGTGCTCCCTGTGAGCACTCCGCGAGCTGCAGTGTCCTCCAGCTGGCCTTCTTGAGCTCAAGTAGACATTGAGTTTCACATGACTGCCCTGGGTAGCAGTCTCCCCCTAAGGACGTTGGCTAAACGCATCTGGCTGCAGCTGCTCCCCTTCGGGCGAGCCGTCCCTTCCCTGGACAGCTAACCTGTGAGGAGGGGATCTCTGCACCAATTCGGGGAGTCCACCTTGGCTTCGAAGCCCCATAGGCCCCAGAAGAGCCATTGTCTCTTGTAACGGCCTCATAGGGCACGGGGGCTGTCCAGGGACATGCTCAGCTACAAGAGGCGGGACACTCGGGGAAGCCCAAAGGGAGAGCGTCCTGCTGGGTATTTGTAGCTCCTGGCCGTCTTCCCAGCCCCGACGCAGTTGCCAGTGGGAGGCCGGGAAAGGCGTTTTGGCATGAGCAGTGTCGCTTGGGAACGTCCGCGGTGGGTTACTTCCATCAGATTCCCAGGGGAACTGACCTGGAAGGTTAACTCCAGCTCACGTGTGTCCACAGAGAAACCCTTCCTTACATGAGATTTTTCTTTGTTTTTAATTAATTGAATCAAATAGTCTTTGTTAGTGATAACGGGACTGATGAACCAGAGTAGTTCCGAAGGCAGACTAGAAGCCCAGATTTGCAAACTAGAATCAAGGACAGGTGAAACCAAAGATTCCTGAATTGGAAAAAGGAGAGAAGGCCTTGGGGGTGGAGGGTGTGCCGTTCGGGAGATTGTATGAAAATGGCAGCAGACATGACAGGAGTCAAAGCCGACAAGCTAGGAGAGGACGCTTGCCCATTCAGCCCAGCCCTTCCATGGCTTTCTTTTTCAAGACCTCTTTGGAAGAGAAGGCCCATTTCCCTGTCCTCAGCCAGTCTCCACATAAATTCACAGAAGCCAACTGTATAGAGGTGGTTATTTTGAGACAGAAAGACATCTAATCCCTCGGGTCCCTCCTCTGCTAGAAATCAGTTCCTCTCCCCGTCTTCCCACTCGCCACTGTTGTTCCTCCTGGTACCCTGGAGTGCCCACATGGCTGGGGCCTGCTGCCGGGTCCCCTCTCATGAAAAAGGCACCCCTTTGGAAAGATGGTGTCCGGAGCACAATGGACCGCAAATAGGAAACCTACAGCCAAGAAATCGATTGTGGATTTCATGTGTGCTCTTGTCTTCTGATCCTGGCTGGCTAGGAAAAGGCCCGCGTCCCCTTTAGTGACTGGTGATCTGATAGCCTGATTCTCTCTGGCTTGAAAGTTCAGATCCTTGGGCACAGGCCCAGGGAATGGGGAGGGGCCTTTCACCTTTGGCTGAGCCACCAGGGAGTTCTGGAAACTATCTGAGTTGCGCTGTCTTGTCTGGGGCAAATGAGGGCAGCGACAGGCTCTTTCCCCCTCTGCGCCTAACCAGGTAACTCTGTGTGACCTCTCTGTTCTCTCGAAGGGTCATTCGAGATCCGGTTGACAGGATTTACTTCGCTGGCACAGAGACGGCTACACACTGGAGCGGTTACATGGAAGGGGCAGTAGAGGCCGGTGAACGGGCAGCTAGAGAGGTAAGGGAGGGAGCCACGTCACCGTGTCTCGCGAGGCCGGTGGTGGTTTTGGCATCAGGCCTTTCCGGCTCTTGACACGGATAAATGTGCAACTCCGCCTCTGTGCCGCTCAGTCCTCTCCTGGGGGGGCTCCTCGAGGGCGAGCAGGGCCTTGCGTCCGTCGGAACTTTCGGAGCTCGCTGCATAATACCCCGGCCACTTTCTTGCAGGTCTTGAGTGCTCTGGGGAAGGTGGCCAAGAAAGACATAAGAGTCCAGGAGCCCGAATCAAAGGTGAGTTCCGCGGCTTCTCCCTGGCCCAGTAATCGCATGCAGAGCTCTTGACTGTCATCTTGTAGCGTGTGAGGTCATTGTAGATGCCGCTCTCGGGCATATGTCCACACCCTGGCTTGGCGGGTATGTTCTGCCCGCCCTCGTCAGGGCGAACGAGGGTCGCTCTGCTAACGGTCTCTGCTCATGCATCCAGGATGTACCATCTGTGGAGATCACCCACACCTTCTGGGAGAGGAACCTGCCTTCCGTGACAGGCCTGCTGAAGATCATTGGATTTTCCACATCCGTCACTGCCCTGGGGATTGTGGCGTACAAATTCAGGCTGCTGACACGATCCTGAAGTTTCGGCCTCGAGCTTTCTGCTTACTCTTCCCCAACATCACCAAAAGCAAAAATGTTGGCGAAGGCTGTATCTTTGGACCATCTTTAAATGCACTGGTTTTCACCCATAAGTTTAGTCTCGGTGTCAGCGTAAAAACAACCCAAAGAATCACCTCATGAATTTCAATAAGATCAAGTTCCATCGCATTATTTGCCTTGTGTAGACAAACTTGGGTTGACTGGTAGAATAAAACCCTGTGATCCACCCCTTAATTTCAAGATGCCTAATTGAAGTGCTGATGAGAAACAATTTCTGTGTCCTGTTTTGCTCTTCTTTAACACGAAACGTCTGATGATTGTGGAAATGAAGTGTTTCGCTTCCTCTTTGTAGACGTTGAGTAGGTGACGGCCCAGCCTGTGACTGTCCTTTTCAGTCCTTAGGAGAGAGTGAAGTGTAGGTCGAGAGCCCAGAGGCTCGCAGCTTCCTGGGGGTGAGCAGCTCCCCCTTTGGATGAGGGGTAGTAAATGAAAGCAATGGAGGCGTAGGCCATTGAGGGACATCTTATGGGCCGTCCTGGCCACTTCTGCTTCCTGTGAAGTTTCTAGGCATCTCGTCTTGGTGTTTCAGGTGACTTCCTGTGACCTGTGTGCAGCTTCCTCGGGGAGCAGAGTAAACTAGTGGCAGGCCTATCCCCCAGGAGGCCTCCTAATGAGGTCCACATGACACCCACTGCAGTAGGCATCTTCCCTGCCTCCTGGAATATGGCTAGACGTCATGATAACCTTCTCTGCCAATTTCAAGAAAGTATTTTCCTTTTTTCGGGTAGACCCTGGCTGTCTGAAGGCCCCTAGTGGTATATATTTTTTTTCTTTTTTCCTAGGACCACAGTAGAATTAGGCAGATCTATTAACTTAAATGACAGAGGTACCTTTGAGTAAATATTAGCCTGCTGATCTCTCTCAAATAGGAACTGAAATACGCATGATAAATTTCTGATGGCTATTTGTTGAGACTATCAAATAGAGAAAGGAAATTGGGGCTTTATATTATAACTTCACTGGCTTTAGTTGTTAAGTTTATGACAGACATGAAATTGAGTGATTTTAGTATGAAGACTGAGTTCTCTATTTTAGGAGTAATGTGGGCCCAGAACAGTGCCCGCTTCTTTCTGGCCTTTCCCATTTTAAAAATTGAGATTTTTTTTAAAGTCCCTTCCAGAGGTTTCAGCCATAAGACTACCGTTTTACATATAAGCATCTGGGGAAAAAATCAACACCGATGTGATCAAATAAAGCAGTTGACAAGATTCAGTGGACTTGGGTATACAGGTGAATACATAGTAACACCTTATCCCACATCAGTAATGAAGGAGACATTTCGTTTTAGGTGGAGTTTCTAGGTAGCTAAAGTGTACTCTTTCATTTGCCAAAAATTTTACGTTAAAATTTTGATGGGCATACTTCCACACATGATTCAACAAGCTTCATTCAAATTCACCTTCTTAAATTAATCAGGCCAATCCTTATGTGTCTCAATCATTTTATACTTTTATAAGAGAGTAATATTACTGTTGTGTTTGCCCCTCTACTGAATATGTCACATGGTGGTTTTGTAACTCGTGAGTCTACGGCTTCTCTCATACTGCTTCTCCCATATTCGGGATTTTCGTACCCTTATTATCTCTTAATACCTCTGAACCTAATCTCCTATCTTTATTGAACGGAATTAAAGGTTGCCAGAGAAAATCAACCGAAGTTTATTACATAATTAACCTTATAAATTCACAAGTCCCTGGACCCTGATAATGAGGGGTTAAGGTATTCCAGTTTTGCCTATCCTAAGAGCAAAGAGCAGGATTTTTCTGCCACTCTTTACTTTGTAATTGAAAAGCGTTTTAGCTAACGTAGGAGTTTGGGTAACGTCTTGGATATGCTCCAGTCCATAAGGAGTTGCCACACATTATATCAAACTGCTCAGAGAAATCACATCCCTGATCTATTTGAGTTGTTTCTGTTCACTTATTAACTTGGTTCTGACACACCTTTTGGGAAATGCTGACTTAAACTTAACTAGCAACACTTTTAACAGTAAGGAGGTTGTTAACGTATCTAAGTCTTTAATGCTAATGGACTCCTGAGTATGTGATTGACCCTCTTTTCAAACTTTTTAGAAAACCAATGAATTTACCCTAATGAGATCACCCCTGTTAAACTGTAGATTAAACTATAGACTGAGCTTAAAAATAAATGCTTTTAGGGGCGCCTGGGTGGCACAGCGGTTAAGCGTCTGCCTTCGGCTCAGGGCGTGATCCCGGCGTTCTGGGATCGAGCCCCACATCAGGCTCCTCCACTGGGAGCCTGCTTCTTCCTCTCCCACTCCCCCTGCTTGTGTTCCCTCTCTCGCTGGCTGTCTCTGTCTAATAAATAAATAAAATCTTTTAAAAAAATAAATAAATAAATGCTTTTCTAGGTGTTCTGAGACAGGAAATCAGAGCTGAGAACTCCCACCATTTTATTTGTCCACCACCAAGATCCTGTAGGCCTTTCTTCCCACCCCAAGAAACGACAGGCAGTTCAAGCGGCTGACAGAGCCTGGCATTTGTTTCACAGTCCTGAAGGCTGCGTTGGCCTCACTCCACAGTAAGGTTGAGAATTAGACATAAAAAGGTAACCTTTTGGTCACAACTCTTAAATAAGGACTTGGACCGCACTGAAGAGAAAATACCGAAGGATCGTGAACTGTGCTTGGTTTGACTGTGAACTTGGTGCCTAGTGTTCTGTCTGAAATGTACGCTACATGTGGGAGTTTGCATATGTGTATGTTTTGCCATTGAATTAACGAGTTTGCTGGTGTGGTACTGTTTTGTTTGTTAATAAAGAGCACTACCATCCCTGATTCAGTCCTGGCTCCTCTTTGTAGTCAATGGGGGATGGGCTTACAGGGCCACTTCGTGCTGATTCCCAAATTCTCACAGTTCCCTTTGACTGTCTTGTTCTCGCAAGGTTTCCTGGGAGCTGATGAAATGCTAGAATATTGTGTTCCTGACTGGGTCACAAGCGGTGTGGAGTCCGATGGCAGCTTTCTCACCTAATTCGCTTCTGATGCCTTGAGCAGATCACGGTGTCAGTCTCCCCATCTGGGAGAGGGTGGGTTGCACTTGATGGCATCTAAGGATTCTTTTCATGGCAGCCTTATGGGCTTTATACGTGGGTTGCCAGCTCTCTATTTTCGCCTCTACTGGTATGGCAGGGGCAAGTCACTCTGTGCCTTGGTTCATTTCTTTTCTTAGGTTGGGTTCCCTGGAAACAGATGGAGAATCGGGGCAGAAACTTCAGTGGGGACGGCTCTCAGGAAATACAGCTAAGGGGGGTGAGCAAGGTGGGAGTGGGCAGGACTTGACCTACTAAGCAATTGCAGCTGAGGCCTCAGCAGATCCTAGGGGGAGCTGGGAAGGCCCTTCACAATTGACCCCCATTGAAACAATGGGTCTGGCCTCTATCCCTTCATTAGCTGCCCTCTGGGAGCGGGTGTTACCGTGGCAGGTCACTAGGCAGGGCCAAGGACCATTCCTAGTGAGGAACTGCAGTGAACTGAGATCAGCCTGTATTCCCAGTAGCTGGGGAATCCTAGGAGGGGCACCCACGGTATCCACTTACTCCCCATGAGAATACAGTTGTCCTTTGTCATGTAAAAGACGTTGTGAACTTGAGCTCTGGTTTTACAGATAGTATGGAGCTATCTCTCTGAGCCTATCCCTGTTAGATAAGGAAACTGCTTTTTGAAGGTTGTACTTCTTTTTTTTAATATAATATTTTTTTATTATATTATGTTAGTCACCATACAGTACATCCCTGGTTTCCGATGTAAAGTTCGATGATTCATTAGTTGTGTATAACACCCAGTGCACCATGCAATATGTGCCCTCCTTACTACCCATTACGGGTCTATCCCATTCCCCCACCCCCCTCCCCTCTGAAGCCCTCAGTTTGTTTCTCAGAGTCCATAGTCTCTCATGCTTCATTCCCCCTTCTGATTATCCCCCCTTTCTTTATCCCTTTCTTCCCCTACCGATCTTCCTAGTTCTTATGTTCCATAGATGAGAGAAATCATATGATGATTGTCTTTCTCTGCTTGACTTATTTCACTTAGCATTATTTCCTCCGATGCCATCCATGTTGCAGCAAATGTTGAGAAATCGTTCTTTTTGAAGGTTGTACTTCTGTACTAGTTACGTGGAAGCTAAAACTCAGAATTGGAAGAAACTCTGGAAATGCTTCAACCTCTGTCTCAATGAAGAAGCCCCTTCAACAGGTTACTAACAGATCAAAGGGCGGGGGGATGTGCATTTATAAGCAGGAGCCCCAAATCTGATGTTTTCAGGAGTGAGGCATCTGGAAATGAACAGCAGCAGGTATGATGCATTAGGGAGTAGTGGGGATTGTGGTTCACCTGGTGAGTATCTGCCTCTCTCAACAGTACCTACATTCAAAGTGCTTTAAAAGATTGTTCACGGATGAAAACATGTGAAGGCTTCACTCACAATTGTCAAAATTGTTCTGAAGTCTCTGATAAATAAAACAAGGCTTGGTTTTACATCATTTTTTATTTTATTATTTTTTAAAGATTTTCTTTATTTATTTGACAGAGAGACAGCCAGCAAGAGAGGGAACATAGGCAGGGGGAGTGGGAGAGGAAGAGGCGGGCTCCTAGGGAGCCTGATGCAGGGCTCGATCCCATAACGCCGGGATCATGCCCTGAGCCGAAGGCAGATGCTTAACGACTGAGCCACTTAGCCCCCTCCCTTCCCCCACTCCCTTTTAGACCAGAAATCTCCCTCAAGAGCTAACCCTTCCCCCAGCCCACCCCGGGCAATGCTTATCTCCCGAGTCGATGTATGATTGACAAAAACAGTGCCAAACTTTATTGGAAAAACCGCATCCTTGCAGTGAGATAAAACGCACAGCTCTTCTGTCGGCGTTCAATCTGGGCTGACTACAGTGTCATTTGAGTAAACAGGACCTCAACATTGGATGGATTTTTATAACTACGAAGCTGCTGTGTCTGCTTTATACCAAGGTGGTGGGGAAAATGCCAGGTATGTCCGTTGGCCTGGAGGGGCTGGCTGAGACATTGGAGGAACAGACAGTCATTCAACACACGGTTACTGAGCACCTACTATGTGCTAGTAAGCACCGCGCTGGGAGTCAGCAGTGAGCAACACAGACAGAGCCCACCTCGTGGAGCACAAAGTCTAGCGCAGACGCCAAGAAACACATTCACTGTGGCTCTGATCAGTGCTGTGCCCGAAAAGCAGAGAATGTGCGAATGCAGGGGAAGTGCTCTGGGGGGACATGAGATTCAAGGGGAAGTTCCTAGGATCTGTCCTGACCCCTCCATAAGCGTCACTGTGTGGCCATTCAGTGAGAATACCGCATTGGGCCGAGAAAGGAAGTACAAAATAACAAGAACGGTGTCTTAGTCCCTTCGGACTGTTCAGCAAATGCCGTCAGCTGGGTGGCTTCTACACAGCAGGCATTTATTTCTCACAGCTCTGGAGGCTGGGAAGTCCCAGATCAAGTGTCCAGCAGATTCAGTGTCTGGTGAGAGCCCGCTTTCTGGTTCATAGATGAGGCCTTTTCACTGTGTCCCCCATAGGGTAGAAGGCACTCGTTCTGGCTTCTTTTTGTAAGAGCAGTAATCCCATTCACGAGGGTGCCACCCTCATGACCCACCCACCTCCCAAAAGCCCTGCTTCCTAATACCGTCCACGTTGGGGTTAGAATTGCAACGGAGGAATTTTGTGGGGAGACAAACATTCAGTCCTTAGCAGACAGCATGGCGAAATGGTAAAGAAAATCACAAGCACCCTCAGTAAGTGCTGAATGTTAAGTCCCATTTGCTCCATTGACCACTGCTCACCTTAAGTCTTGTTACTGTTCTCCACCTAGCCCTTCTCCGCCCCAGGACATCCGTATCAACTAGAACTATCTTGCAGCCCCCTGTGCGCACAGGCCACCTAAATTTGTTTTAAAAGAGTGCCATCTTCTGGCCAAATACTGCTGTTTCAGGTATACAAGAGTTCTGGTTTTGGGGAAACTAAGAGGTGTCGCCTTCAGCCAGAATTTCCTCCAGACACATTCGTCTGTGCTCTCTTACTTCCCAGTTGCTACGTGGATCAGAAACATTTACTGCTTAATATCCACAGGCTTTCCTCTGCCCAAACCCCCCAGGAAGAGTTTTTGTTAGAACGGCTCAGTTGCTCGGCTTCTATTGTGTTCGTTGGGATACTGGGTTAGGAAAATGGGTGCGAGCCGAGAGAGCTGGAAGGAATTATTTTTACCGTAGATAGGGCAGGGAACGAATCCAGGAAAATCAGGAGACAGGGGCTGGAGATTAGGGGGGAGAGGAGAAAGTTCTAGAAAATCAACCCGGGGCTCTGGAGTGCAGCTGGAGAGAAGGAGTTTGCAAAAACTGCCTTGACCACCTAGGAACACAGAAAGTGAGGAGGATTTTTAGGAAGTCTGGCTAAGAGTCGTGTGGTGCAGTAAGGATCTACACTACTCTTTATACTTTGGGAATCTAAATTGTGTTTCTTACAGATACTATATTGTACTAGGAGAACCTTAGAGGTCCCTCAAACAGCTTATATTATTCCGGGCTATATAAATTCAGAGAACATATGCTTAATAGTGCCTGGCATCCTGAACTGTGCCTAAGGGTCCTGTGGGTTCAGTTAATGGGATCTCAGACGAACTAAACAGAAGGATGTCAGCAACCATGCCCTGGAAAGACCACATCTAAGCTGATAAACCGTGCATTCGATTCTCCCAGTGAATTTGATTTATATTAAGAAAAAGAGGTCTTCTTGCCCATCGTGAGTCTTCAGCTGACTACCATGGACCATTATATCAGCATCAACCAGTAAACATGGGAGGTGCCAACGTGGGGTCCCTAGGCGGCCCGAAGAGGCCGCCTGTGTTAGACGGGCTTTGTATCTCCAGAGCAGGCCAGAATGTGCATCCTAAAGCCAAGTACGCTGGGAGGTGTGTGTGTGTGTGGGGGGGGGTCCAGTGAGACAGGCTAAAGGCAGATCAGCTTCTCTGACAAAACAACTCCCTTGGCTATGTCCGCCATTTTAATTCTATAGGCTTCTCCCTCTCCTCCTCATGCTCTCTCTTGCTATCTCTGTCTCTATCTCTCTTTCTCTCAAATAAATAAATAAAATCTTAAAAAAAAAAGGAAGACTGGTTGGGATTGGCAGAGTC
This sequence comes from Ursus maritimus, assembly GCF_017311325.1. Taxonomy (NCBI): domain Eukaryota; kingdom Metazoa; phylum Chordata; class Mammalia; order Carnivora; family Ursidae; genus Ursus; species Ursus maritimus. The sequence goes on along the minus strand of NW_024423319.1, from coordinate 87,108,255 downwards.
TATGACATCGTAGCTCAGAATGGCTAGGTACAGTGAGGTTGGGGTCTTTGAAGTGAGTCTTGACGAGCAAGCTGTCAGTCTGGAGAAAGAGGCTGTTGTTGGCAGTTCAGAGTTTTGTATTCCAGGAACAAGTCTTTCCTGGAACAAGAAGCCAAGTTGTTTTGACTGGTTCAGCTCAGGGCCAGGAAAGCATGTTGGTTTCAGTTCTTAGATTTAACACAGAACTGAGAATACTCAGGATTGTGACACGCACATTTTTATTTCCTGGCCTTAAGAACTGTCTTTAGAAACAGAGTCCTGGTAGTAAAGTCATCCTCCTTTGCAGACGAGCATGCGTGTTAAGAGCTCGGGTTTCTGGGGCCAGCTGGGCCTGGGTTTGAATATTAGTTCTAAGCATGCTTTTTCTCATCTGCCCAATGGAGCTCTTCAGTGGTTCCGAGCATTCACTAGGAGAATGTAGGCGAAAGCCGTTAGTAACGATAGATGGTAGCTTTAAGAACGTAAAGAAGATTCGAGATCACAGTTTGTGGTCTATGAGGACTCCGACTTCTAAAAGACACCTTGAATCACTTCTTTCTTCTACTGTCATCTCTCTAGTTATCTCCTGCCCGAATGTCCAGGCGTCTCTTCTACCATACCACCTGAGTAGCCTGAGTGATCTTTTAAAAAATGCAAGTCTGGTCGTGTCAGTCGAGGCTCAAGTCTCTCCAATAGCTGCTGCTTGCACTTTGGATAAGACCACATATGGGGGCACCTGGGTGGCTTAGTTGTTAAGCATCTGCCTTTGGCTCGGGTCATGATCCCGGGGTCCTGGGATCGAGCCCCGCATTGGGCTCCCCGCTCAGCGGGAAGCCTGCTTCTCCCTCTCCCACTCCCCCTGCTTGTGTTCCCTCTTTCGCTGTGTCTCTCTCTGTCCAATAAATAAAATTAAAAAAAGAAAAGAAAAGAAAAGAAAAGACCACATATGGCGGCTCAGAAGGCCTTGTCTGCTTTTTTCCCTGCCTGCTACCCTAACCATGCCTCAAGCCACTCTTCTGTCTGTCAGAACCTTCCAGCGTCTAACTCTGCTTATAAATCCTCAGACATATCCAGTCCTCTTCTGTCTCAGCTCCCTCTCTCTAGAAGGTTCTTTTCCCCAGTGTTCACTTGGCTAAATCCTTTGGGTCACTGATGATATATCATTTCCTCAATGATGCCTTTCCTGACGATACCTTTCCCACAATTCATTCTCCTTTATAATCTCTCATCATTGTCTTCTCTTTCCCTCCCTAAAGCTTTGAAATCACATGTGTGTTTAAATGATGTTTAATCTCTCCTCCAAATGATAGGCCCCACCACAAATGGGGCGTATGTGTGCAGAGATCTGGGGGCCATCAGCCCTCTGGGCAGAAGGACAGGGTCTTGGGTGGCCGGAGCCCCCAAGACACTCGCTTCCAGGCCTGGAGTGACCTTAGCCATTTACCCAATATGCCACACAGATACAATCATTCCCCCCCACCCCTTCCCCCTGTGTCATTTGTGAAAAGCACTGGCTTAAGCCAGTATTTTGGGCACACATCGAGATATAAGCAAGCAAAGACCAAGAACCATCATTAATATTCACATTTTCCTAAGCGACATCACTTGCAGGAGAAAAATTAAAATGTACTGTCATTTCCCTGGACCACAATTTCATATGGTCCCTGGCATCATCATGGTAATGACATAGCTTCAAACGTATCCAGCCACAAATTCAAGTTTGCTGCTCTTTAATTATTTTACTTCCATTGCAACATGCCCTCAAAAGAAGGAATTTAAATGAGCCAATTAGTAACCGGAGGTCAGTCTGGAAGAAATAATTGACAGGAGCAGGCCTCAGATCTCACCAGGGTTCCTGGATTTAAATTGGAATCTAAGAGAGAAGCATTTATTCATTATTTATTTCGCTCGATCATTTATGACATGCCCAGTCTTCAGGGGAAGCTGGGTATCTGGCTGAAATACAAAATTAACGAATTAAAATTAACAAGCACAGAAAAGAACAAATCCAGTCTCCCCCCCGTTCGCTTCAAGGGCTGGGGCTGACACTGGACATACCCGGGAAGGGTGCCCTTGGCTTCTCAAACTTAGGCCAACCTTCTCCTCCGCACTCCGCCCCCCACTTCCAGCAACACCCATGAAACCGTCCATGGTAGACATTTCTGTTTAGGTGAAGAAAAAAGACAGATTTGGGACGATACGAGGGTTGTTTAGCATGAAGTGAGTGCTTTCAAGCACTCTGCAGAGAACAGTCCTTCAGGGATGAACGTGCAGGAAAACTGGCTCTGCACGGCCGGTCCCTCGGAGACAGAAAGGAGCCCATACACGGTGTAACGTCGTCTCCTCGGGCAGACGCAACACGGTAGGTGGCCAGGATGAGCGGAGGGAAACAGCCTTGGTGGCCAGGGAATGCTCAGAGGGAAAGGTGGGCTTTCCATGCAAGGGTCGAACCATTCTGTCTGGGTTTCCAGGATGTCTTGGGGGGCTTGGCAGAAGACGGTAATAGGAAATCTGAATCCAGGACAGGGCACGCTTTCAAGCTCAGGCAAGAGGGCCCCGCATACAAGGAGCAGAGACCGGGCCTCTGGCAGAATTCCCGGGGGGCTGCTGAAGGTTACAGGGCACACAGCCTCAGTCCCGTTCCCTAAGGCAGACCCATCTTCGTCAAAGGATGGGGTTTGGAGCCAGTCTTAGGTCAGTGGTCTGCATTGGGCACTTGAATTTTCCTGTTCTCACCACATCTCCCTATTAAGCCAGGGTATAGCTGGAACCCGGGTGCTTCCAATCTCCTAGCCTTGCCTCCCAGCTCTATATGACCTTTCGTACCCCCGCTGAGGGCTGGACCTCTGAATCCACCTGCCGTCATCTCCAGGGACCTCGACTGACTCACCTGAGACCCTGCTGTTCCACCCCGCTCGCCTATCCAAGTGACTCTACCAAGCCAGGGGCACTGTGGGATTGCCACTGCAAGGCACGATGGGTTTGGGTTGGGCGGGGACAGCCTCACTGACCCCTCCGACTCTCCTCCCCTTGGCTTCCTGAAGAGGGACATTGTGGCACTGAGTGGCGGAAGACAAAATGTAGAAATTCTCCAGACTGACAACAGGGGAGGCTGCCCACGACAGAGGAGATAGTGCTGTCCTCCAGGGTAAGTCCCAGGGGAAGGTCGTCAGGCCACATTCCGCTGGGTGGACAAAAGTCCAACACCGTCACCTTCCCCTGTCACACATCTTTATTCTAGCTCACCCATCTGCTTTTTCACTGAGCTCTTTTTCTTTTCTTTCTATCTTTCCTTTCTTCTCCTCTCCTCTCCTTTCCTTTTTCTTTCTTTCTTTTTCTTTTTTTAAAAAGATGTATTCATTTACTTTAGAGAGACAGAGAGAGAGAGCACTGGGGAGAGGGGCAGAGGGAGAGAGAGAATCCCAAGCAGACTCCATGCTGAGCACAGAGCCAGACATGGGGCCCGATCCCACGACCCCGAGATCACCACCTGAGCCGAAATCAAGAGTCAGATGCTCAACCGACTGTGCCCCCCAGGTGCTCCTCCCTGAGCTCTTCCAAACAGGGAACACACCTTTCTGAGGTCAAGCCACGAAAAGCATCTTTTGGCATTCCCCTGCTGACCCTTGAGAAGCATGGGACACATTGGGGACCCTCTTCCTGCTGTCAGCAGGATCTGGGAAAAGGAGGAGGTTGCCCACTGAAAGGACACCTGGGGGAGGCACAGGAGAGGCCTGAGGAAAAGCTGACGTTGAAGGGGTTGATGGGGCTGAAGGGGCAGGGGGGGAACAGGAGCCCGGAAAGTGAAGGGGAAGGAGGAATCAGGGGTCTCCTCCCAACCTGATGCACTCACCTTGCGCGGATACGGCTCAGAAGCCCCTCTGCAGAGTGGATTTTATTTCTGGGTTGGCCACAATTTGATGACGCTTATCCACACCAGGGTAAGATGCGCCAGGAATCCGCTTGGTGGGCTGGATGTGCGTTGTGAGAGACGCCCTATCCAAGAGGCTTTCTGATGTACTATTTCGGACAGGGTGACAAGCTAAAACAGGGACACTTCAGGCCTTGGTCACTGTGTCCTTGCTGGAGGCCCTCAGGTACCACACCCGGACAGCAGCTGCGTTTCCTCGTGTCCGGCTGCTTGTCTCACCCTTATCCTCATCCATTTTCTGCTCACCTGCCATCTTTGTTTGGGGGGGCGGGACCATGAGTCTTGATTTTCTGCTTTGCTTAATTAACTTGATATTTACATACACAGCGGGATGTTGCCCCAAATCCTTTGGGAAGGAGCAGACAATAAGCAAATACATAACAAGAGCAGATTGTCCAACCAGGTGTCGGAACGCCAGACATCTAGACCAGAAATGTTTGCAGAAGACTTTAAGAGATAACTCCTCACCTTCTAACATCAGGTTATTGTAATCACCGAAAAGCTGTCATAATGTAGCTTATGATGGGTGATCAGAGTGAAGTCACAGTCATCTTTCCGACTACACTACTTGCCATGGTTCTCAGATACGTTTCTTTTAGGGATCCCTGCTGTTTGCAATTGAACAAATATCTATGGAACATGTTGCACGAAGTGTTTGCATGTCTCAGGGGTTCATCCTCAGACATTTCTCTATCTGTACTGAATCCCAGTGCTCCCCAAATTACATCACCAGCCCCGACCTCTCCCCTAAAGTCTAACAGTCTACCTGACGTCCCCACTTGGATGTCCGTGGATATGTAATAGACCCCCCCAGACTATTACACCAGACCGAGAGACCAGAGTCTCTGGCTTGGATGGCTGCCCCGGCCTCCTGACCAGCCTCCTGCTCCCCCTCTTCCTGCAGAATAACCTGCTTTCCAAATTGCGAAGTGAGTCCCAGGCTGGCTTCCCCAGGACGCTGACTCCGAGATGCGGAGGTGTACGCAGGGAATATTCTGGAAAGTGCCCTTGGGCTCAATGCTTGTGAGGGAATGAGGGAAACAGAATTGGGCAGAAGGTGAAGTTGAACTATGCCCTCATTGTTGTAGAGTTGTCAGCTGTTCCCATGGGAGCTCTGGAGCTGGGAAAGTCTTTTGTATCCCCTCTGGGCCCTGTCACTGGAAGGGGCAGATCTTTGGGCCAGGGCGGTCTCTTCAGCCTACAGAAAGGGACACAGCCAGGAGCTCTCAGCTTCCCAACTTTCAAGGAGAATGAGCGCCCTCAGTCCCAAAAGAGGGATCTGGGTGGCACACCACAGTGTCCACTACAAGGCAATTCTTGTCAACAGTTGCCAAACCCACGCCCCTAGTAGAAATCCTTCCGTGGGTTGTCTTCACATTTAGAAGAAAAGCCAGAGCCTTGCTATGGCCTAAGACTTCCTACATGATCTGGTCCCCGTCAAACTCTCCAACCTTACTTCCTATCGTTCATTTCCTGTGACTGTTCGCTCCTGCCTCACCGGCCCCATTGCTCTTCCTCTGATGTTCCAATCCCACTCTCACCTTCGGGCCTTGCACTCGCTCTTCCTGCTGCCCCCAAAGAGCGTCATGCTTCCTTCCCTTACTTTATTTAGGACTCTGCCTTAAAGTCACCTTCTCAGAGAGACCTCAGCAGACCCCCCAGCCTACCGTAGCCACCCTCCGCCCACATCACAACGTTTCCCTTGTCTTTGCTTACATTTCCTTGACGACACTCCTCTCCACCCACCGTGCATCACAGTATTGACTGATTGATGGTCTACCCATTAGCATTTAAGTTCCACGAGGAGAGGGGCTGCCTCCCTTCTGTTCACAACTCTATTCCCAGCACCTAGGAAAAGACCTGGGATAGATAGTATTCGATATACGTTTGCTGAGTTGTGGTCGAATGGTGATCATTCTTTAATCCATATAATGCAATGGGCAAAAGAACATATCGAGAAGATGTTGGGGGTCAGACAGAGTGCTAAGAGAGCAAGAGAAAAGCTGTTTTGAAAAGAAAATATCTAAGCTTGGAAATAGCAGTAATGCAGAAAGTTCAGGTCCTTGGTGTTCTGGATAACTTCTTTTTTTTAAATTTTAATATTTATAAAAGATTTTATTTATTTATTTGAGACAGAGAGAGCACAGAGGGAGAGGGAGAAGCAGATGCCCCGTTGAGTGGAGAGCCACACACGGAGCTCCATCCCAGGACCCCAAGATCACGACCTGAGCCGAAGGCAGATGCTTAACCAATGGAGCCACCCAGGCGCCCCCGGATAACTTCTTATAATGCTGGTTCAGGGAGTAGAGAACACTTGGAGGTTTGGAACAATCCCAGGTGAGATTGTAACTGATTTTTTAAAAAAAGATTTTATTTATTTATTTGAGAGAGAGAGCGAGAGCACAGAGGGAGAATGAGAGGGAGAAGCAGACTCCCTGTTGACCAGACAGCCTCATGCGGGGCTCCATCCCAGGACCCCAAGATCATGACTTGAGCCCAAGGCGGATGCTGAACTGACTGAGCCACCCAGGCGGTTTGAAGCCTATGTCCACGTCTTACTGATTCTGAGACCTTTGCCTCATAGCATCTCTGAGACTCAGACTCCTCATCTGTAAAGTGGGGATGATGGGGGTGATTTCAGGATTAATAGAGATGATGATGTACAGTGGCTGGTAAAGAATACATGTTATTAGAATATAATTAATAATAAGCATGATTATTATCCAAAGACAGTCTTATAAGAAGGTCTTAAATTGTGTCAAGTCAGGTGGATCTTTTAGGATGCTTTGGACTGTAAGTGCCAGAAAACACATACTCAAACTTGTTGAACTTACTTCTCATCGGGCCAGCCATCCCAAGACAGGGTAGGCTGTAAGTGGGGTGCATCAGGGATGTGACTCGGTACCTCCATGACTTTTTTGGCTCTGACCCGTTCTGCGTATGGGACTCGTCCTTGGCTTGGAAGCTAGATGGCTGTAGCAATTACAGATATCTCATCCAGACACTTGCAACGTCCACAGAAAGGATGGGATGGGACTTTTTATTTCATGAGTCTGTTTTTAAGAGTGAGGGACCCTGGGACGCCTGATGGATTCAGGCAGTAGAGCATATGACTCTTGATCTCAGGTTGTAAGTTCAAGCCCTGTGTTGGGTGTAGAAATTACTTAAATATAAAATCTTAAAGAAACTCACTCTCTCAGAGGCTCCAGCCTACACCCCACGAAGACTTTTTTTGTTTCCTTAGCCAGAATTACATAACGTAGTGAGGCTTAGGTCAATCACTGACAAGGGAAACAGGCCCACCACCACTGGCTTAGACTAAACTCTACCCACATCTTGGGGCCGAGGATGTGGCCAGCTTACCTATCCTGCAGTATAGCAGCAGGTGAACAGCTGAGCAAAATCAAGATTCTTTTAGGAAGAGAGCAGAAGGATTGCATATGGAGTAAGTCTAATACCCAACATTCCGCCTAACTTGTGGCTCAGAAAGAGCTGGCCATTGCCAATGGGAATGGCCTGTTAGTGTAAAGGCCCCTCTTTACACAGGAACAGGTGCCCTGCTCCTCTACTGCTCTTTTCATCGCCCACCCTGCCCTTTGCTTCGGTGGTCATTTTGGCATTGGGCACCTGAAATAAAGGGGGCTCAAGGACGCAGGGCTTTGGCAGGGAGGCTTTCATATTACTTAAGGACACAATTTATTTCCTGATTTTAACATGCCAAGCAGGTTTTAGAAAAATGTGACTTTGAAGACAACCCTGTCCTTGGAGTGCTTCTAAAAAACATTGAGATGCCTGGTCCAAAGGGCCAACATCACCAGTGCGCCTTGGGCTCCAGAAGGAGTTCTATTTATCTAAGCCTAGCTTTGACCGGGGGACTGGGGCCCGAGCACGTGGCAGCACTGGAGGTTAAAGCAGCAGAAGAGGACAACACGAGGTCAGAGAAGAGGAATGGGTCATGGAGATGAGGGGCTTATGGCCCAAGCCAGCTCTCACCTTCTTCTGAAACAGTTGTTGGTCTTTCTCCCATTGCCCCCCTCTCCCCCATCCTCCGCCATAACTCCAGGACTTTGTCCCTGCTTTGCTATAGCCCAGGGAAGATTCTGGTGTTGAAAGCTCTTGACAACAAGTTAGGGAAAAGAAAACATAATACAATGAAATGGCCTAGAGGGAAGACAGTGAAAGAAGAGGTCAAAAGGGATCATGGATGGAGGCCAGAGGCTGAAATGTCATTCTGCTGGAGTGGTATACGATATGTCAGTGACTCATTGCCTGGTCTCAGCAGAAATGACAAGAGCAATCACATCAGAAAGGAGCAACCCAGGGTAAGTGCAGGGTCTGATTAGATCAGTTATTTCCAATACAGGAGCTTGGCTTCTAGTGTCCACAGACCTAAATGTTATTAAGGTCACTTTTCAGGAGAATTTCCAGCTCAAATGAGTCTTCTTCAGCGCTTAAAAAACAAACCAACAGGAAACAAACAACAAGAACAAACCCACCACCACATTACACCAGGTTGTCTACACAGTTCCCTAGGGTCCAGAACTTTCCAGACTATTTTGTTTGATTTATAAGGTTTAATCTATTGGGTTTTTTGTTTTGTTTTTTAAAAGGTTTTGTTTATTTATTTATTTATTTATTTATTTATTTATTTATTTATTTAAGAGAGAGAGAGCATGAGCAGGGGGATAGGGGCAGAGGGAGAGGGAGAAGCAAGCTCCCCGGTGAGCAGGGAGTCCGATGAAGGGCTCGATCCCAGGACCCTGGGATCATGACCTGAGCCGAAGGCAGACGCTTCACCAACTGAGTCACCCAGGTGTCCTGGTTTAATCTATTGTTGAAATGAGGACTTGTCCTTCTTAGTTTGGGGCCTAGGCTAAGATGGGAGTAAAGGGATCCTATCCCGACAGATTGTCCAGGAGACAAAATCCTAAAGGGTGTGCAGTGGTCGAGGGCTAGAAAACTGGGAACAAGCAGAGCCGAAGTTTGAAAGAAAGCAGAGGGGAGGGAGGAATGTCGGTAGAGGTACGCTCTGACTCTGTTTCCATAGAAAAACCAGCAGAAGTAAAGTAGGGGAGGGGCGCCTGAGTGGCTCAGTCGTTAAGCGGCTGCCTTCGGCCCAGGGCGTGATCCCAGGGTCCTGGGATCGAGGCCCGCATTGGGCTCCCTGCTCCGCTGGGAGCCTGCTTCTCCCTCTCCCACTCCCCCTGCTTGTGTTCCCTCTCTCGCTGGCTGTCTCTCTCTGTCGAATAAATAAATAAAATCTTTAAAAAAAAAAAAGAAAGAAATCAGGCAGAGAAAGAAATACCATATGATCTCACATGTGGAATCTAAAAACAAAACATGTCATCATCATAATAATAATTAATTAATTAATTAAAACAAGGAAGTGGGTCCTTACAACTAGGACAGCTGCTTTTGTGATCTCTACCCTGAGGACAACTGATTAGACTAAGGTCGATTCCTGAGTCAGAGATAGCATTCTACGGGTGGCCAATGGCCCCTGCGTTCACCTGGTCCAAAGGCTTTTTGTGGCACTGGTGAAGACAAAGGCCACAGGATGGGGGCAGGCTAAGTCACAGGATTGGGGTAACGGTGCCTGATCCTGAGAGGTGACAGTAGAGTGGCTGCTGTGTCACTTGACCTACTGAGACATCTCGACAATGACCGACGTTCTAGGACATCATGAGACTGACTGAACTACAGTGAGCTGATCTCCCCTACTTCACTTCTTTTTTTTTTTTTTTTTTTTT
>NW_024423319.1:87067695-87098546 GCF_017311325.1 Ursus maritimus | reverse complement strand
AAAAAAAAAAAAAAAAAAAAAGAAGTGAAGTAGGGGAGATCAGCTCACTGTAGTTCAGTCAGTCTCATGATGTCCTAGAACGTCGGTCATTGTCGAGATGTCTCAGTAGGTCAAGTGACACAGCAGCCACTCTACTGTCACCTCTCAGGATCAGGCACCGTTACCCCAATCCTGTGACTTAGCCTGCCCCCATCCTGTGGCCTTTGTCTTCACCAGTGCCACAAAAAGCCTTTGGACCAGGTGAACGCAGGGGCCATTGGCCACCCGTAGAATGCTATCTCTGACTCAGGAATCGACCTTAGTCTAATCAGTTGTCCTCAGGGTAGAGATCACAAAAGCAGCTGTCCTAGTTGTAAGGACCCACTTCCTTGTTTTAATTAATTAATTAATTATTATTATGATGATGACATGTTTTGTTTTTAGATTCCACATGTGAGATCATATGGTATTTCTTTCTCTGCCTGATTTCTTTCTTTTTTTTTTTTAAAGATTTTATTTATTTATTCGACAGAGAGAGACAGCCAGCGAGAGAGGGAACACAAGCAGGGGGAGTGGGAGAGGAAGAAGCAGGCTCATAGCAGAGAAGCCTGATGTGGGACTCGATCCCGTAACGCCGGGATCACGCCCTGAGCCGAAGGCAGACGATTAACCGCTGTGCCACCCAGGCGCCCCTGCCTGATTTATTTCTCTTAGTGTAATGTGCTCAAGGTCCAGCCATGTCACAAATGTCAAAATTTCCTCCCTTTGTGTGGCTGAATAATATTCCATTGTATATACAAATGGCACAACTTTTTATCCATTCAGCCGTCAATGGGCACTTGGGTTGTTTCCATGCGTTGGCTGTTGTCAATAATGCTGCAGTGACCATGGGGTGCAGGTATCTCTTCAATATGGTGTTTTCATTTTCTTTGGATATATGTCCAGTATTGCAATTGCTGGATCATATGGCAGTTCTATTTTTTTTTTTTTTGAGGAACCTCCATACTGTTCTCCATAGTGGCTGCACCAATTTACATTCCCACCAAAGGTGCACAAATGTTCCCTTTCCTCCATAACCTCATCAATACTTATCTCTTATCTTTTTTTTTTTTTTTTGAGAGAGCGAGCGCACAGGTGCATGAGCGGGTAGTGGTGGGCGATGGGGAGGCAGAGAGAGAGGGAGAAATAGAATCTCGAAGCAGGCTGCACGCTCAGCAAGAGCCTGATGTAGGGCTCGATTCCATGACCCTAAGATCATGGTCTGAGTTGAAATCAAGAGCTGGACACTTAACCAACTGAGCCACCCGGACATCCCATCTCATCTTTTTGGTGTTAAGTCGTTCTAACAGACATGAGGTGATATCTTGCTGTGGATTTGATTTGCATTTCCCTATTTGACTCTTTCTTAATGGATGTGTTTGAGTTATTAATGTGACAAATTTGGGGGGAGGAACTTTTTTGAAGGGAAACATGTTCAAGAAGACATCTCTATGCCAAGTACATTACATTTTTAGACAGATTCCAAAACCAACATGGTTACATACAAAGTTTTAGTGGGTTCTTTAACTTCTCATTTAGTCCCTAAAGTTCCTATACATTCATGAATGTAAATGTCACTGTAAAATCAGAAACTCTACACTATTATTGATTAATCGTGGAGCTTTCTCAAATTGCATTTATGTTAAGAATAATAAGCTTCGGGGCGCCTGGGTGGCACAGCGGTTAAGCGTCTGCCTTCGGCTCAGGGCGTGATCCTGGCATTCTGGGATCGAGCCCCACATCAGGCTCCTCCACTGGGAGCCTGCTTCTTCCTCTCCCACTCCCCCTGCTTGTGTTCCCTCTCTCACTGGCTGTCTCTCTCTGTCAAATAAATAAATAAATAAAATCTTTAAAAAAAAAAAGAATAATAAGCTTCATTTTCTAAAGGAGAGTAGGAGAATGATATGGATTTAAAATATATTCTGACAAAAACTGACCTTGGGAGTTGAGAGATATGAATACTTTGAAATGATGATATCATTTAAAAAGTAGTTTAGATAGGATTTAATGGACTGTGAAGCTGTAGTTTTAAATTAATGAGTGTACCTAGTAAAAAGCTTTGCACCGATAAAGAATATGAAAAGGCAACTGAAATATTATAATTATCTTAATAGTTAAAGCGTCTTATTAATATGTCAATTATTTTGACAGGTCTTTTGAGAGGGGTGAAAGGAAGGAGCTCTGTCTTCTAGCACCCTTATCACATCATTATAAATCATTTACCAAGTGCTCGCACGTGCATCGCCCATGATGGGTCATGCAATCAAAATGCATATGCATCTTCTGGGCTCCAAGGAAATGTTGACCAAAGGCTTTAAAGCCATGATTACATGTCTACTACTGGGTCTTGATTTGATCTGTCAAAACCTTGAAAGTCATTACCCAAAAAGAAAAGACGACAGACATCTGGTCAATCAACTTTATTTTTAATTCACCAAATGCGTACTGACCTTTGCATTCAGATATAATGGAGGATACAAAAGGAAGGAAAGACAAGATTTCTAGCCTCAAAGAAATTAGAATCAGAGGAAGATACACTGCACAAAACAGTAAGACTTAAGGATATATACTGAGTAGCACTGAGGAGCGCATAACAACTTAGTACAGCGTAAACGCACCCAAAGGGACACCGTCAGTGACCATGGCAGGGAGTAGAAGAGGGTGACTGGGGCATACACCCTCGGGGGTGGGAGAAGCAGTGGACCTGTGTTCTAGTCTCCCAAATATCAGTGACTTATTGTGGACCTTGGCCAATTAAGTTCCACCTCTCCTGACCTTGGCTTGATCGACACTACAAGAGAAAGTGAAGACTAGATGTTCTTTAAGGCCCAGCTATAACAATACAAGCGTCTAAGGACAAGTGCAGAGAACTTGGACAAAGAGGACGTTACACCTAAGAGAAAGGACCAGCACAAAGCCACGGAGGTGGGGAAAAAGCTAGTTTTTTCTGCGTGGGCAAGGTGTGTCATGGGACAGCGAGGATCTTAAGAAGCCTGTTTAACTACGATAAAGATTCTGGGCGCAGTAAACTTGGAAATGGGCAAGACCGAGCATGAAGCCAGGTAAGGGACAATATGCAGGGGTCAACCGGAAAAGGACATACCGTGTGTCCTATGGTCGGAAGTCTGACTTATCTTCATGCTCCCCACCTCATTCTACAGTCTTTATGTCTTTTTGGAACTTCATGGCAACCCCTTCCCCAAACCCACACACCAGACAGAGGGAGAAGAAGGTGTAGCTACAGACACCCGCTGTTTAGATGCGCACAAGTAGACCCCTTTTGTGGGCCAGGAAGCCAAGAGCGGTTGCTGACAAGATGGTGGTCAATCCAATCAGCCTCAGCAGGCCTGGCACGGAGGGCAAGTGTCTCTCCAAGAAGGTCGTGGTAATGGGCTGCGCAGGGACATCCTGGGTTCAGAGAACATTCGGTGTCAGTACAGGACGTAGACACTTTGCTCCAGAAATTCTTTGTTCCCTCTAGTTCTTTGAACATGACCCACTCCTGCCCACCTCTAGGCCATTAAATATAATGTACGGGCTACTCACAACACCCATCTCCGTTCCCCACTAGGCCCTTCACTTTGCGAATTCTGACTCATCCTTCAAGTCTTAGTTTACAGGCTCCTGGGGGAGCCTTTCCTGGGCCCCCAGGCTAAGACGGCCCCTTCTTTTTACACCCTTGGCAAGTCTTCTTCATGACACTTGGGCTTTCTGATTGTCATCTCTTCTCCCCACATGTCGTTGCTCCGTGAAAGCCGTGCTGTACCCTTAGCATGGAGGCTGATGCGGAGGGAGTGCGCGGTAAACATCTGTTGAGTTGAATGAATCTGTGGTCCCCCCAGCCCCCAGCCCCATCTCTGACAGAAGCACTAAGGCAACGACTTGGACGGGCAGGGCTATTCTTTTGGACTTCACATTCATCAAGGAATAACTTCGACCTTTTTGACCCCCGTCCTCTGTAATGCCTTTCACTCTATTCTCTCTGTGTCCTTCCTTCCAGTCAGGAAAACCTCCTGGGGTTTCATTACAAAAAGAACAGTGCATATATTGAAAAATGCTTTTCTAATGTAAATCTGCTCTATTTCCCTCCACCCCCCACCTCCCTAGACAGGGGAGGTTGACATATCTTTCTTTCATTTCCTACCCCCTGTTGGGAATCACCAGGTTAGAGATTTATTCAGGAGGCATTTATTGAGTTCTTAATATGTTCTAGAACTCTCTGACAAAAAAAAAATTGTATTTTTCCTAATAATCTGCAATGGATGTGGCAGGCTACAAATTTATTGATTTCTTTTAAATCTCTCACCTCTGCCCTAACTCATGGTATCTTTTTAAATTGTTCTTTTTTTGGAGGGGGGAGGGGGGCAGAAAGAGAGGGAGAGAGAGAATTTTAAGCAGGCTCCACACCCAGCATAAGCTCGACACAGGGCTCCATCTCACAACCCTGAGATCATGACCTGAGACGAAATCAAGAGTCAGAGGCTCAACGACCGAGCCACCCAGGCGCCCCCTCATGGTATCTTTTCAAACACGCATGGGTTGAATCACTTAGCCAAAGGTATGTGAACATTATAAGTGGTTTTTTCTGCAAATAATTGTTTTCAGAGAAAAGGGATTTAAATTCATGAAATAAAATATAACCTACCACTGACTCCCGTTCTGACTGCCAGATTTCATCCTCGGGGATCTTCCCCATGGCATGCAGGATCTGAAAAGAGCATTTTGGTGAATAACAAAGGTGAAACCATCTTTCTGCTCCTAATCTGCTCTTTAAATAAAGGCCTGCTGGTTTATCTCTTAGGATACCCATCAAAAACACCAGAGTAAAAGCCAACATAGTGCATTCAATCTTTCAAAGGCTCTGAAAGGTCTTTCAGCTATGACCTAAGAAGCTCCAACTATTAGGCTCGCCATAGATTTGAGTAGTTGTGAACATGTCTCAATAGCAATGAGACCGTAGGGATTGTCAGGAAATATACAAATGAACTCTGAGTCATAATAAAAACATTTTTGGTTCTATAGCATTAGACCTGGGTGACCTCTCAAGTACATCCATAGGGATCTTTTTGCCCCATGGGGTCTTTTTACTTTGGTTGGCATGATAGATATTTTCATTATTACTTTTGGGTTAAAGTGTTCATTGCACTTCAGGATACTGTTCAAATGGTGTTTCATGGGTCTTTGCATGGAGGTTACTGGGGACTTGGCCTCCAGGATCTCAGACATTTCTGACCCGCTTGTAGGACCCATGCATTGCCTCCTTTCCCACAGCCCATGACCCAAGGCCCTACCTCTCGGGCTGCTCTCTCCCCAGCTTCCACGGCCCCCTCCATGTAGCCACTCCAGTGTGTGGCAGTCTCGGTGCCTGCGAAATAAATCCTGCCCACGGGCTGTCGTAGGACCCTTGAAACAAGAGCAAAAAGTGGTCAGTCTCAGAGAGGCGGAGAAAAGCCCTCCCACAAAGACCAAGTCCGGGCGCTCTCCTCCCATCCTGAGCATCAGGAGGACCTGGGCAATTCCGGAACAATGTTCACAGGGGCCTCCAGCTAGTGCATGAGCCTTGCCACAGACAAGGAATTAAAGCTGAAGTGCTCCTGCACCAAGGGCTTACAGGAAGAGGGGCTGATGTCAATGGAGCATTTGCTTCACCTACATGAGATGAGGGATGGTTTGGGCCCAGTCCTTTTATGGCTCCCCAGCTCCAGGCAAGGTGACACCTGCCCCAGTTCCCTCCCTGGTTATTCCACCAATGAATCTGGCAAATCAGTTCCTCTCGCGGAGCTCTGGATTCCCCATCTCTTAGAGGACACAGTGCAATGCTTTTTAACGACTTCTCCATCAATCTGTGAGCCTGACTGTGGCCATAACACTACCACTCACTAGGGGCGCCTGGGTGACTCTGTTGATTAAGCATCCGACTCTTGGTTTTGGCTCAGGTCATGATCTCAGGGTTGCAAGATCGAGCCCCGCGTTGGGCTCGACACTCAGTGGGGACTCTGCTTGTCTCCCTCTTCCTCTGCCCCTCCCCCCTGCTTTCTCTGTCTCTCTCAAATCAATCAATCTTGAAAACAAACAAAAAAACCCTACCACTCACTGAGAGCTCGCCTCTACCCGTGTTAAGAGTTTTACCACATTAAAAACAGTTAACATTTATTGGGTGCCAAGCACTCTTCGAAGTGCATTAACTCTCACCGCACCCCTATGAGGTCGGTGCTACGATCAACCCCGTTTTGCAGATGAGACAATGGAGCTACAGGGACTGTGACATTGTGATGTAGTGCCAAGACCCCCCCTTCAGGAATGAAGGATTTCTTCCCAGCTGCTGGGAGTGCTGCCAGAAGATGCCTTCGGATGTCAGTCCTCTGGGGATTGCCTCTGCTGAAGGAAACTGCGTCACCCCAAGGTCATGCCTCCTTCCAGAAGCAGGAGCATTCAATGACTAATCATCATGGGGTGATAAGGACCTGACCCCCTCGCTCCAACTTGGAACAACTCTTAAGGGCCATCCTAGCTCCAGAGCTCCCTATGGGTTCAGCTGAGGCCTTCGTCAGAAGTACATCCCAGTCCGACTTCTCCCTCTGCCCACTCTTGCCTTCCTTCCTCTCACTTTCACAAGTACTGACACCAAGGGCTGTCTCGAGTACACATCCTCTGTTTCAGAGTCTGCTTCCTGGGGAATCGAATCAGCAACAAAGATAGTCGTTCACTCCAGGTCACCGCTAGTTGGGCTCTAGGTCACGGCTAGTAAGTGGCAGAGCTGGTATTTGAACCCAGGCCATTTGACTCCAGCATCCACAGTCTTTTTTAAAAAAAAGATTTATTTATTTGTTTGTTTGTTTATTTATTTATTTAGAACACGAGTCAGGGGAGGGGCAGAGGGAGAGAATCCTCAAGCAGACTCCCTGGAAAGCGCAGAGCCCCACGTGGGGCTCGATCCCACGACCCATGAGATCATGACCTGAGCCGAAACCAAGAGCTGGATGCTTAACTGACTGAGCCACAGGCACCCCGAGCACCCACAGTCTTAACCACTTAGTTATACTTCTTCCCTCTACTGAATTATTAATCTTTTTAAAGAGCTCCATGACATACCTACTATTATCATTATCCCATTTTACACATGAGGAAATGGGCTTGGAGAAATGTGCACTGACTTGCCGAGAGCCACACTGCTAGGAAACAGCAGAGTTAGGATTTGGACTAGGTCTACCAGATGTCAAGGTCTCTGTTTTTGTTTTTTTTTTTTTTTTTTTTTTTTTAAGATTTTACTTATTTATTTGACAGAGAGAGGCAGCCAGCGAGAGAGGGAACACAAGCAGGGGGAGTGGGAGAGGAAGAAGCAGGCTCCCAGCGGAGGAGCCTGATGTGGGGCTCGATCCCACAACGCCGGGATCACGCCCTGGGCCGAAGGCAGACGCTTAACGACGGAGCCACCCAGGCGCCCCAAGGTCTCTGTTTTTTTGTCCTCTGTGCTTTGCCTTGTGTATCATCATCACTAGTTAGCAAAGAGCGACCATATGCTGTACAAAAGGACAGAAGTGTAGTGCACTTGGCTTCTAAGAGGGGTGGTTTGCTGTTACCCTGACAAAAATACCATAAGGGACGCACTGTTACCCTACCATTATTCACCCTATCTCAGGTTGCCATTATATCAAGTAAGGGATGTGAATGTCCAGAGTGAACACCCAAGCTCTATCTTGGTCAACACTGTACACCACCAAGCCTTTTATCAGAAAACCCAATGGGCTTGCTTGAATTGATGGGTTTTCCTTCACTGGCCCTCACTGAAGCCATTAAGAATAAAAAAGGGGTAGAAAGTAGAAGAGAAGATATTACACAATATTAAATGCTGCCAATAACACATGGGATAATTTGGAATGATCCATAGCCATAAGGGCCTGGAGACCCTAAACGTATTCAGGAAGGATTCCCAGCAAGAGTAGGTACATTCACTTTCTCCAAGTTCATTAAACAATGTTGCTTTTTACATCGGAGGAAACGGGCCTGCTTTAATGTCAAGGTCTCTGTTTTTATCCTCTATGCCTTGCCTTGTGTATCATCATCGTTATACATGTTCACTTTTTTCTTTTTTAAGATTTTATTTATTTATTTAGAGCACATGAGCGGGGGAAGGGGAAGAAAGGGAGAGAAAGAATGTCAAGCAGACACCACACCAAGCACAGAGCCTTATGTGGGCCTTGATCTCACGAACCTGAGATCAGGACCTGAGCCAAAATGAAGATTTGGCCCTTAACCCACTGAGCCACCCAGGTGTCCAAGCATGTTCGCTTTTTTCAAATTGGAAACCTCTAGAAGGCCTGGCCAAATCCTAGAATTAAATATTAGATGGGAGAATAAAGGCTTAGAGAACTAGTCATGCAAACAATTGGAATGTAAAAATCTAAAAACTAAGAATTAATTTCAAACAGACAAAGATATTTTTCCTCTACTTGTCATGTGCAAATATTCCCTTGGGGGGAGAAACATCCAACAGCTGGAGAAGAATAATCCCTGCCTCTTCTTTCGCAGGTGAGTGAGCAGACACTATATATTCACAGAAAGGGGTCTTTCCATGTGTATTTCTCATGGCTTGCTGGAGTAAAATATTTCTTTATATCTTTTATTGCTTCATCACTACAATCCGTTTTTCTGTCTACCCAGAAGTAAAATTCCGTAAGAAATGGGTGTTTATTTCTTCATTAACGCGCTGTCAGTACTGTCCTTTGTCTTCATCTGGAAACAGAGTGCTTTCTGTGTACTGCCAGGGCCGTGAAGGGAACACTCTTTGCAGGACCGCAAATGTCATGAACCCGACAGGTCAAGGGAAGCCCTGTGGCAGGCTGTCCTTGCTCAGTCCGGGAGCTCTGTCACCAAGATACCCTGAGCCTCAGTTCCTACCTTCCAAATGGAAGCCTGAGAGATGTCCTTGGGAAGAAATACCACCAATGCCTGATACGACGGGGTTTATGTTGCCTCTGTGGGGTGGCCAGGGCCAGGCCCGTGTGGGTGAATCCCCTTTTTGCTCCCCACCATTCTGTGGCCCGATAGACCTTTTCTTGCCACACCTTAGGGGACTGAGCATGAAACTTGCCATTCCGTGGCCAGAAATCTAATCACGCCGCAAAACCCAAAACCAAAAATCATGCTCCGATGGGCCTTTCTTTGTTGAAAGGGTAAGTTTTGTCTTCCTGAATGTGTTCTATGCGGCAAAGTTTCCTATTCACCTTTCTGATTCTCCAATCAATCCCCGATAGGACCCAGAGTCCAGCCATGCAGAACTTTCCCCCAGACCTCCCCCAAACTTGAAGGATTCCCGATGTTTGCACATAATGTTCCATCGGCCCGGGGTGCCTTCTCCAATATCTTTCTCTGCCTTCTACGTTCCTCAGCTGGTATGTGTATTAGGAAGCCTTCTTCGATTTCTCTTGGTAAGGCTAGCCCGTCTCTCCCTGTACAGGTCTCCACGCTATCTATACGCCTATTAGAGTACTTACCACAACACATTATAGTCTTCTCTCCCCCCCCAGCCCCACCCCAGTCCCCAACACTGTCAGCTCCTTCACAGCATAGAGGAATTTTCTCGGTATGGATGTTTCCAGCACAGTGCTTGGCAAATGGTTGGCACTTAGCCAGTACGTCCTGAATGAAGCAATTACTATGGATGTATTCTATACTCAGCATATCCCCAAATTAACTTAATGACCCAGTAGCTAATCAGGTGGTGCTCTTTGGCCCCAGAATGTTCTCGTACGTGACATTTTGCTATCTGCAGGAAGATAAAGTGTGCACCAAAATCATTGTGTGTCTTCTCACAAGCAGGTTTTCATCCTTCTTTGACTGATTTTCGTGGACAGGTTGATCATCTATTTACATTCACTCATATCTTCTTTTTATTGCATACTCCCAGCAGGCTTTTCCTCACTACCCTACATTTCCTATCTTGTTTAGATTGAGCTCTTGGCATTAAATTATTGCTTGGCTTAGTATTACTATAATGGTCATAATAATTACTGCTAGATCATCAATCCATACCTTGCCGTCGTCAGCAAACACAATTATCTAAACACCAGTGAGTCCAACTTGGACACACAACGCCGTTAACACTAAAAGCCGTTGAATCGTGAGCTTTGCGTGAATTGTATGGTATGTGACTTGTATCTCAGAAAAAGTGTTTAAAAAAACTCTTGGGGCACCCGGGTGGCTCGTTGGTTAAGCATCTGACGCTTGGATTTGGCTCAGGCCATGATCTCAGGGTCATGAGATCGAGCCCCGTGTCAGGCTCTGAGCTCAGCGTGGGGTCTGCTTGAGATTCTCCCTCTCCCTCTGCCCTTCCGCCCAATCATGCTCTCTAAATAAATAAATAAGATCAGTCTTTTAAAAAACCCTCATGTTGTCAGGAACATACTGATTATTATTCCTTGTATGCCATCTTGTGCTTTCTTATACACCTGCCAAGGCAAGTGAGGTCCAGAGAGAAGTGACCTGTCCAGCGTGACAAAGTTGGTTATTATAGAATCAGGACTGTACCCAACTTGCTGCATTCCCAGTCTAATTCATACTGAAGAACCAATATATGTCTGAAATAGAGCCTTATTATCCTGATGTTTTCAGAGATATGTCCTTAGGGTCAGTGTCCTTTGTAATAAACTTCTAAGAAATTCTGACATGAGGATTCCTTTTATTAATGCTGTACCCATGTTGGCACTTCTACAGTTCCATTTTTAAAAAAGATTTATTTATTTGAGAGAGAGTGAGAGAAAGAGAGAGAGCGCGCATGTGTGCTCGCACACATGAGTCTGGGGAGGGGCAGAGAGAGAGAGAGAATCTCAAGCTGACTCCACACTGAGCTTGGAGCCCAATGCAGGGCTCGATCCCACCACCCAAGAGATCATGACCTGAACCCAAACCCAAAGTCCAGTGCTTAACTGACTGAGCCACCCAAGTGCCCCAACAGTTCCATTTTTTTTTAAAAGATTTTATTTATTTATTTGACAGAGAGAGAGACAGCCAGCGAGAGAGGGAACACAAGCAGGGGGAGTGGGAGAGGAAGAAGCAGGCTCCCAGCGGAGGAGCCTGATGTGGGGCTCGATCCCAGAACACCAGGATCACGCCCTGAGCCGAAAGCAGATGCTTAACGACTGTGCCACCCAGGTGCCCCCAACAGTTCCATTTTAAGGAAATTTTACTGAACTCTAATCTCAGGATAATAATTCTTCTGACAATATAAGCAAACCCTCCGACTATCCAAATTCCTATTCTTATGTGGCCACCTCCGTTGGCTATATTGATTGGGATTGCTCTTTCAGAGGAATCCAGAGTGCAAGGCACCACCATTGTGCAGAATTTTAATGACTTTTCCCAGGATATTCACGAGATACAAAGGAAATTGGGTCTTCCTTTCTTTCTTTCTTTCTTTCTTTCTTTCTTTCTTTCTTTCTTTCTTCTTTCTTTCTTTTTCTTTTTCTTTCTTTTTCTTCCTTCCTTCCTTCCTTCCTTCCTTTCGCATTTACAAGATAAAAAGGGAGAAGGGTTCCATAAACCCATTTAGAGTTCGGATTCCGGTTCAGGGAATTTCCATGAGAGCTTAGCACACTTTTACTCTACCTTCCATATTGAGTCATGATCCCAGGGGGGAAGTAGGTGGTGTAGCAGCCTCCGGAGTACTGTTCCTCGCACCAGTTCTTCTCTTCGTAATGCACTGGCTGCAAGAGAGAAAGACAAAAGTTCAGGGGAGACTCAAGCGAAGCTATCTAGTCTAGAATAAATCAAACACAGCCTGGTGGGCATGTTATTGAAGAACCAATATACGTCTGAAGGAGAGCTTTATTATTAGTCTGATGTTTTTAGATATATGTCTTCGGGCAGGTAAATGTCCTTGGTAATAAACTTCAAAGACATTCTGACTGAAGAAAGTTCTCTCACTTGGTTCATTCATGGCTCAGGAAACGTTCACGAACTGCAGTTGTCTCATTCCATGTTTTAATTGGTCTTACCTTCTAAAAAGTTGTTAGTGCCTAATGGTTTCAAGACAAGTTTAAAAAAGGATTTACGCTTACTGAAGTGGTTGGAGCGGAGAAACCAGCAGAAAAACATGTCTGTCAAAGAAAAAGGATGACCAGATTCACGTCTCTGGTGGAAGCGAGCTTTGCTAAGGGAAGCTAGATGGACGAATGGACGTGTTCATGGGCTGTAGGCACGTCTATCGATGAGGGGCACTTGCATCAACTATTGGTCTGAAAAACGTGTTTTTGCCACGAACAGATGAAACTTGAGTTGAGATTTTGCAACACTCGAGCTCTTTATTAAAATAACTAACATAAGCTTTATCATGAAGCAACATAGCAAGTTTAAGAGAAAGAGGTCAGCTTAAAAATAGATTCTGAAAAAATGTCTTGTCTAAAAAATATGCGGTTACATTGGATAGTCGTGTGCAACGCATCCTACTTACAGGGCACAAGGCCCTGGTTGCGGGGATGTCCGTGGGTCCGGGTCGCTCGTGGTCTTGCCACATCTCGTGCGCTCTCTGCATCGGAGGGCAACAACCGCTNTGGGGGCACTCTTCTCTGGCTGTTTCCAGCCACTCAGAAGAGAGGGTGGACTCTATCTTTTCCCCTTGCCCTGCTCCCAGGGCTTGCTTCCTTCCACACAGTGAACACCAAAGCAAGAGGAAAGCAAGCGCTCCTCTTCGTGCCAAGAGCAAACAAGGACAGGACCAGCTCATTTTTATCGGCCGCAATGAATCATCCACATTCTTCTTCGAAAAAAGAGACTTTCCCACATTAAACATGCTCAGCTGTTTTTGGAATTTGAGAGCCACTGCTTTCCCCTCCAACTGGGGTTCCCCAAACAATCATTTTACAGGTTGTTGGAGGGAGCTCGGTGACACGCTGCTTCAGCCTGAGCGAGTCTCCGAACGTCATTTCAAGAAAGCTTGAGTATCTACCTGGGTGAAGTATCCGGAACAGCATTTTAAAACAGAAAAACCAGTCATTTTTAGTAGACGTGAAATGATTTTTTTTTCTTTAGCGTGTGTGTATTAATGGTTTTGCTACTTCTCTCGCACTACCCTGGAGCCTAGAGGCCACGTTAAGTGGTTAAGCGTCTGCCTTCAATTCGGGTCGTGATCCCAGGGTCCTGGGATCGAGCCCCGCATCGGGCTCCCTGCTCAGCGGGGAGTCTGCTTCTCCCTCTCCCTCTGCTCCTCCCCTCACTTGTGCTCTGTTTCTCAAATAAATAAATACAATCTTTAAGAAAAATAAATAAAATAAACTTGCTAAATGGTCTATGGAGGCACAGAAAAATGAAGCAAAACACATTCTTCATGATTATTATGCTTCTCTCCAAACCAATCAATCACTCTCGTTCAAGGAACCCCAAAAATCAACAGTATGAATTTCACTTACATCATGTGCGGGGGTGGGGTGGGGTGGGGTGGTGGTGGTGGTGGTCATGGCCAGCCAGGAGTACCTGTGATCTACATTTCTCCACTACGAACCTGTCAACCACAAATTCCACAAGCCTGCTAACGTCCCACTAGTATCCTAATTTCAAAAGGTATAAAAGAGTGCCTAGTGAAAATCCTCTCTCTGATCCCACCCCAAGCCTCCAGGTTTCCTCTTCAGAAGTCAGTGTTACTTCCTCTCTGATTTTTCTCCAGCCTCTCCAAGTAGGTTACAGCTATCGCCTTGGGATCCCCAAACACTGTATGCACATCGTGACCACCACATTTGCGGCACTAGACTGTGAGCAACCAGACAGCATATCTCTCTGCCTTGTTGATCTTTGTGAAAGTGCAGGATACACTGTGGATACCCTTTAAATATTTGACAAATGAAAACAAAAGTAACGATTGGGAAGAGAGCACAGCACAACAGATGTAACATAGTCTGGCTTTGGCCTGAGGGTAGGTTCCAGTTTTGCCACTTGCTAATTGTGTAAACTTGTGGAATTACTTAACCAAATTCATTCTCAGTTTTCTAATCTGTAAAATAAATACGACATCTTCCTCATAGGGCTGTTGTGGTATAAAGTAAGATAATACATATAAAACTTCTATCACCATGCCTGGTACACAGTAAGTGCTCAGGCAGTGCATACGTATTTATGAAAGAACCATGTTCTGGATAGGCGATGAGTCAGTAGGCAGAGGACTGGTCCATGAAGAGGAGTCCTGGAGTCTTTGTCTTTCAGGGTCTTATTCAGTATCATCTTTCAATTTGAGATATTAAAGTGGGATAAAGCAGGAGACTCTAAAGGGTAGACACATCTACCTGAAGGGAGAGGGCCAAGGACAGTGGAAAGACTCAAGAAGATAGACTGGTCTTCACTTTCACTTCTGTGTTTGGTTTTAGTGGTTCTAATTCACTGGCTGCCCTCCTTCACAGACACCCTGTCTGGCTGTACCATCAGCTGATCTGAATCCTACAAAGGGTAGAGGCAATCATGGCAAAACCAAAATAGGCCTGGGCTGAGAACTAGGACATCAGGGACCAGTGTTTAATAGGTGTTTGGGAATGACAGTGTTTATTATGTATGCACAATATGTCAGGACTATTAAAAACACTCCTTAATAGAAATACTATATGCTCCAGTAATTCTGCTACTGGGTATTTACCCAAAGAAAAGGAAAACATTCATTTGAAAAATGTATGCACCCTTATGTTTATTGAATTATTTACAATAGCCACATTTTAGAAGCAACTCAAGTGTCCATCAATAGAAGAATGGATGAAGAAGAGGTGGTGTGTGTGTGTGTGTGTGTGTGTGTGTGTGTGTGTGTGAGTGTGTGAATGCATTGGGATATTAACTCAGCCATAGAAAAGAATGAGATATTGCCGTTTGTAACAACATGGATGGACACAGAGAGCATTGCACTGAGATGACAAATACCATATAATTTCACTTACATGTAGAATGTAAAAAACAAAAGAAATAATAGGAGCACCCAAGTACATTTAACAGTTAATAACAAACATATAGGAATTAATTGATAATAATACAATAGTAGGGGACTTTAACACCACACTTACATCAATGGACAGATCATCTAAACAGAAAATCAACAAGGAAATGATGGCTTTTAATGACACATTGGATCAGATGGATTTAACAGATATATTCAGAACATTCCATCCTAAAACAGCAGAATACACATTCCCTTCAAGTGCACAGGAACATTCTCCAGAATAGACCACATATTAGCACACAAAGCAAACCTCAACAAATTTAAGAAGATTGAAACCATACGGTGTATATTTTCTGATCACAACACAATGAAACTAGAAGTCAACCACAAGAAAAATATCTGGAAAGAACACAAATACAGGAAGGTTAATAATATGCTACTAAACAATGAATGGGTGAACCAGGAAGTCAAAGAAGAAATGAAAAAGTATATGGAAACAAATGAAAATGAAAACCCAACAGTCCAAAACCTCTGGGATGCAGAAAAGTTGTTCTAAGAGAGAAGTTTATAGCAATGCAGGCCTACCTCAAGAAGCAAGAAAAGTCTCGAATAAACAACATAACCTTGCACCTAAAGGAGCTAGAAAAAGAATAGGGAATGAAGTCTAAAGCCAGCAGAAGGAAGAAAATAATAAATAAGAGCAGAAATAAATGATATAGAAACTAAAAACAAAATAAAACAAAACAATAGAACAGATCAATGAAACCAGGAGCTGATTCTTTGAGGGAAAAAAAATCAATAAAATTGATAAATCTCTAGCCAGACTTATCAAAAAAGAGAAAAGACCCAAATAAATCACAAATGAGAGAGGAGAATAAGAACCAACACCAGAGAAATACAACAATCCTAAGAGAATATTATGAAAAACAATATGCCAACAAATTGGACAACCTAGAAGAAATGGATAAATTCCTAGAAACACATAAACTACCACAACTGAAACAGGAGAAAATCGTAAATTTGAAGAGACCAATAACCAGCAAAGACATTGAGTCAGTAATCAAAACACTCCCGAAAGTCCAGGACAAGATAACTTCACAGGCAAACTCTACTAAACATTTAAAGAAAAGTTAATACCTAATTTTCTTAAACTACTCCAAAAAATAAAAAAGGAAGGAAAACTTCCAAATTTGTTCTGTAAGGCCAGCATTACCATGATACCAAAACCAGAGAAAGATACCACTAAAAAGGAGAACTACAGGCTAATATCTCTGATGAACACAGATGCAAAAATTCTCTGTAAAATATTAGCAAACCAAATTCAGAAATTATTCACCATGATCAAGTGAGATTTATTCCTGGGTGGCAAGGATGTTCCAATATTCTGCAAATCAATGTGATAAATCACATCAATAAGAGAAAGGACAAGAACCATATGATCATTTCAATAAATGCAGAAAAAGCATTTGACAAAGTATGACACCCATTGATAAAAACCCTCAAAAAATAGGTTTTGCGGGAGCATACCTCAACATAATAAAGGCCATCTAAAAAAAAAAAAAAGGCCGAAATAAGTCAAGCAGAGAAAGACAATTATCATATGGTTTCACTCATTTATGGAACATAAGAAGTAGGAAGATCGGTAGGAGAAGAAAGGGAAGACGGAAGGGGGGGTAAACAGAAGGGGGAATGAAGCATGAGAGACTATGGACTATGAGAAACAAACTGAGGGCTTCCACCCCCTCCCCTCTGAAGTCCTCAGTTTGTTTCTCATAGTCCATAGATCTCTCATGTTTCCATTCCCCTCTGATTACCCCCTTTGCTTTATCCCTTTTTCCTTACCGATCATCCTAGTTCTTATGAATTCACTTAGATGAGGAGAAATCATATGATAGTTGTCTTTCTCTGCTTGATTGATTTACTTAGCATTATCTCCTCCAGTGCTGTCCATGTTGTAAAGCAAATGTTGAGAACTCGTTCTTTCTGATAGCTGAGTAATATTCCATTGTATATATGGACCACAACTTCTTAATCAGTCGCCTGTTGAAGGGCATTCTCGGCTCCTTCCACAATTTTAGCTATTTTGGACATTGCTGCTATGAACATTGGGGTGCATATGGCCACCTCTCTTCACTACGCTCTGTATCTTTGGGGTAAATACCCAGTAGTGCTAACTATGGCTTTGGATCATAGGGTAGCTCACTTTTTAACTTTTTAAGGCCTCCACACAGTTTTCCCAGAGTGGCGTACCAACTTGCATTTCCCACCCAACAACAGGAGGGATCCCTTTCTCCATCTCTCCAACAATTATTGTTTCTTGCCTTGTCTATTTTTGCCATTCTAACTGGCGAAGGTGGTATCTCAGTGTGGTTTTGATTTGAATTTCCTTGATGGCTAATGATTTTGAACATTTTTTCTATGTGTCTGTTAGCCATTTGTATGTTGTCTTCATTGGAAAAGTGTCTGTTCATATTCTTCTGCCCATTTTTTTGATTTAGTTTATTTGTTTCTCGTCATGAGTTTTGAGAAGTTCTTTGTAGATCTGGATACCAGTCCTTTATCTGTAGTGTCATTTGCAAATATATTCTCCCATTCCGTGGGAACACCTCTTAGTTTTTCTGACTGTTTCTTGTGGATGTGCAAAACTTTTAATCTTGATGAAGTCCCATAAATTCATTTTATCTTTTGTTTCTACTTGCCCCTTGAGATGTGCTCATGAAAAGGTTGCTTTGGCCGATGTCATAGAGGTTGTTGCCTATGTTCTCCTCTAGAATTTATGGATTCCTGTCTCCATCGAGGTCTTTCATCCATTTGGAGTTTATTTTTGTGTATGGTGTGAGATAGTGGTCAAGTTTCATTCTCTTCGCATGTAGCTGTCCAATTTTCCAGCACCATTTATTGAAGAGACTGTCTTTTTTCCAACGGATGCTTTTTTCCTGCTTTATCAAATATTAGTTGCCCAAAAGACCGAGGGTCCATTTCTGGGTTCTATTCTGTTCCATTGGTCTATTGTGTCTGTTTTTGTGCCAGTACCATGCTGTCTTTGTGATCCAGCTTTGTAGTACGCTAAAATCTGGCATTGTGATGCCCCCAGCTTTGTTTTCCTTTCAACAGTTCATCTTGAGATTCAAGGCCTTTTCTTGTTTCCATACAAATTTAAGGACTTTTGTTCCAGTTCTTTGAAAAAATGTCCTTGGTATTTTGATCGGATAGCATTGAAAGTGTAAGATTGCTCTGGGTAGCATGGACATTTTAACTATGTTAATTCTTCCAATCCATGAGCATGGAAATATCTTTCTTCCCATCTTTTTTATGTCTTCCCAATGTCTTTAAGAGTGATTATAGTTTCTAGAAATAGGTCCTTTACGCTCTGGTTGGGTTAATTCCAAGGTAACGATTTTTTTGGTTTTTGGTGCTATTGTAAATGGATGGATTCCTAATTTCTCTTTTCTTCGGTCTCGTTATTCGTATAGAAATGCAACTGATTGAGCATTTATTTTGTATCCTGCCACGTTACTGAATTGCTCTATAACTTCTAATAGTTTGGGAGTGGCTTTTTTGGGTTTTCCATATAGAGTATCGATGTCATCTGCAAAGAGAGACATTTTGACTTCTTCTTTGCCAATTTGAATACCTTTGATCCCTTTTTGTCGCCTGATTGCTGCTTGCAAGTGACTTCAGGTACTATGTTGAATAATAGTGGCGAGAGTGGCATCCTTGTCGAAGTTCCTGATCTTTTAAGGGAAAGGCTTCCAGCTTTTCCCCATTGAGAATAATATTTGGTAGGCTTTTCTATAGATGGCTTTTATGAGATTGAGAAATGTACCTTCTATTCCTACACTCTGAATAAAGGTTTTAATCAGGAAAGGATGCTGTATTTTGTCAAATGCTTTTACTCGCATCGATTGAGAGGATCATATGGTTCCTGAGTCTTTTTCTTTGTTGATATGGATGTATCACACTGATTGATTTGCTAATATTGAACCACGCTTGCATCCCAGGTATGAATCCCACTTGGATCGTGATGGGATAACTTTAATGTACTGCTGGATTCTATTAGCAAGTATCTTGTTGAGGATTTTGCCGTCCATATTCATTAGGGAAATCGTCTGTAATTCTCCTTTTGATGGGGTCTTTGCCTGTTTGGGGATCAAGGTAATATTGGCCTCATAAAATGAGTTTGGTAGCTTTCCTTCTGCTTATTTTTAGAAATAGCTTTAGGAGAATAGGTATTATTTCTTCTTTGAATGTTTGGTAGAATTCCCAGGAAAACCGCCTGGGCCTGGAGTTTTGTTATTTGAAGGTTGTTTATCACTGACTCAATTCTCTCTTCTGCAATTAATTGGCCTGTTTAAGGAATCAATTTCTTCTGGTTTCAATCTTGGTAGTTTATAGGTTTCAGGAAGGATTCCATCTCTTCCAGATTGCTTAGCCGGTTGGCATATAGCTGTTGATAAAAATTTCATTTAACCTTCCAATTTCAATGGTGCTCGTCAGTGGACCTCTCCTTTTTCGCTCATAATTTTAATAATCTGTCCTTTCTCTTTCTTTTTGGATAAGTTCGCCAGGGGTCTGTCAGTCAATTTTATTGATTCTCTCAAAGAACCAGCTTAGTCCTGTTGATCTGCTCTACTGTACTTCGGGTTTCTGCTTGATTGATTTCAGCCTCTAATTTTGGGTCAACTGCTTCCTCGTACGTGGATTAGGCCTGTCCTCTGCTGCTGTTCCAGCTTGAGGAGAATATAAAACTGCATTTTAGATTTTTCTATTCTTTGGAGTGAGGCTTGGATGTATGTATTTCCTTAGGACTGCTTTTGCAGTATCCCATAGGTTTTGGACTGTTGTATTTTCATTTTTATTGGTCTCCATAAATTGTTTAATCTTGGATTTTTGATTTCTGGTTTATCGAGTCATTCCTGAGCAGTATGGCTCTTAGTCTCCAAGTGTTTGAGTTTCTTCCAAATTTTTCCTTGTGGTTGAGTTCCAATTTCAGAGCATTGTGGTCTGAGAATATGCAGGGGATAATTTCAATCTTTTTGGTATTGGTTGAGACCTGTTTTAGTCTCCAGAACATGGTCTATTCTTGAGAATGTTCCATGGGCATTAGAATAGAATGAGTATTCTTGGTTCTGGGGTAGTGTTCTATATATCTATGAGGTCCAACTCGTCGAGTATGGCATTCAAAGCCTTTTGATTCTTTGCTTAGTTTTGCCAGGGTGTTCTGTCTATTTCTGATAGTGGAGTGTTGAGGTCCCCTACTATTAGTATTTTTATTTATATGTCTCTTTATTCTGGTTAAGAGTTGGCTTGTGTATCTTGTTGTTCTGTTGGGGGCATATATATTTATAATTGTCATATCCACTTGTTGAATACTTCCTTAAGAATAATATAGTGCCTTCTGCATCTCTAACTATAGTCTGTAGTTTAAAATCCAATTTATCTGATATGAGAATTGCTACCCCAGCTTTTTGAGGTCCATTTGCGTTGAAAGATGGTACTCCATCCTCTCTTTACTCAGTCTGAATGCATCTTTGGGTTTGAAATGAGTCTCTTGTAGACAGCAAATGGATGGGTCATTTCTTTTTATCCAATCTGCAACCCTGTGGTGCTTTATGGGATGGTTCAAACCATTTACATTAAGACTGATTACTGAGAGATATGATTTTTAATGTTGCCATGTTGCCAGTAAACTTTGTTTGTATTGGCTGTGACTTTCTGTTCTGTATCATCACTCTTGGGGCCTTTACTTTTATAGAACCCCGTATCTCCTTGTAGGCTGGCTTCGTGGTTACGAAATTGGTTAGTGACTGGCGATTCTTGAAATGTGTCTTTATTTCTCCATTCTGAATGACAGCCTTGTTGGATAAAGGATCCTTGGCTGTGTTTTTCTGAAAAGAGCTTTAAATATGCTCCCCCAACCCTTTCTCTCATTCCAGGTCTGTGTAGACAGGTCTGACTTTAATTTGATGTGCTTTTGCCTTGGTACGTGAGAAATTTCTTTGCCCTGACCGCTTCTCAATACTGTATCCTTGCATCTAATATTTGCGAATTGCACTATGACGGACGGGCGAGGTTTGTCATGGTTGAGCTTGGGAGGGGTCCTCTGCCTCTTGACACGAATGTTTGTTTCCTTTGCTAGATTAGGAAGTTTTCAGCTACAATTTGTTCAAACATCTCTTCTAGACTCCTGTTTTTCTCCACCTCCTCGGATGCCGTGATGATTCTAACATTGATCGCTTCATTGGAGTCAGTAATCTCCCCGTAACCTACATTTCTCCGTGGGCGTGGATTTTTTTAAGACCATCTTCTATTTTCATTTTTTTCCTCTATTAACCCATCCTCCAATTCACTAACCTGCTCTCTGCTTCTGCCACCCCTGGCCGTCAGAGCTCTAGTTTTGCCTGCATTTGGCTCATAGAATTTTTAATTTCTGTCAGATTCGCTCTCATTTCTGTCCTTAGATTCTATTCTCAGTAACCTTTTTCAAGCATTAGTTTTTCAATTTACTCATCATTTTGACCATCGTTATTTGAATTCCATTTCTGATAATTTGCTACATCCATATCCATTATTTCTGTGGCAGAGGCCACAGTCTCACTGTCTTTCTTTGCTGGGCCTCTTCTGTCATTCTGATGAAGAGAGGTTGCGGGGTTTGTGAGTTCAAATTATTGACTGGGTCCTGTACGTGCCTCCTTGTTTTATATAGGGATCTTAGGGATGTGGGCTTTCTTAAAGATTTTATTTATTTATTTATGTGGCAGCCAACCAGCGAGAGAGAACAGAAGCAGATGGGAGAGGAAGAAGCAGGCTCCCAGCGGAGGAGCCCCACGAGGACTCCTCTCCGGAACGCCGGGATCAGCCACCCTGCCGAAGGCAGGCGTTTCAATGACTGCGCCACCGCGCCGGGTTGTGGCTTTTGATTTTTCAGCCTGCCTTCTGTGTTCTGGGGGAGGCCTGCCGCACCGATACCAGGCAGCCATGTTTGGGTAGAGTCTCCGTGTCCCCTGCGAGGGGATGGGGATGGGCACTCCCTGAGCCGGCATTTCCAGGCTTTTGTTCTCTGGCGGCTTTCCTGGCGGCTTGCTGTGCCTCTTCTGAGAGTCAGAGCAGCAGCGGCCGACTTCAGCCTCTGTCACAGAACAGAGGGATTATGTCTGCTCTCTACTAATGTTCTGGCCACTTTAACTCTGTTTCTGTTGGTGCTGTTCTAACCTGCAGCGGCCCCGGGATGTGCGCCTCTACACCCAGCGCCCCAGCTCCTCATCACTCTGTGGGCCGGCCCGTCTCTGTCCTTTGAGTTTCTTTAATGCCGCCAGCCGCCCTTCAAGGCCCCGAAGCTCCCGGGTCTCAGTCTGGATCCAGTGAGCACAACGGGATTCCGGGTTCCGCGAGATGCCTGGTGGCGCGCGCACTGCCCACGGTCTCAGTCTGCTGTTTTGCGGTGCCGACCGCGAGCGCCCGCCCGCCCCCCGCAAGTGGCTACCGCTTCCCGGCGCTCAACGCGGCGGCTCCCTCCCCTTCCGTTTATCTTCCGATATCTGTGCACGGCCTTCATATTCCTCGTCTGCACTCCTCAATACTAGCGCTGGGAGATGTTCATTTGTAGAGATCCGTTTAGGTTGGTCTGGTACCTATCCACCGACCTCAGATCGGCTTAAAAACGGGAAAGTCTTACTCCTCCGCCACCCTAACTCCCTCCTCTTCCCAAGGGAGCCTGGCAGCAGTGCGGCAGGCAAGGTAGAGCGCCACCTTTACAGGGTCCCTCACAGCCGGTCGTGTCCTGAGAAGCCTGTTCATTCTTAAAGCAAGAGTTTTTTTTACCACCACCACCACCACCACCACCACCCCACCCCACCCCACCCCCGCACATGATGTAAGTGAAATTCATACTGTTGATTTTTGGGGTTCCTTGAACGAGAGTGATTGATTGGTTTGGAGAGAAGCATAAGAATCATGAAGAATGTGTTTTTGCTTCATTTTTTCTGTGCCTCCATAGACCATTTAGCAAGTTTATTTTATTTATTTTTAAAGATTGTATTTATTTATTTGAGAAACAGAGCACAAGTGAGGGGAGAGGAGCAGAGGGAGAGGGAGAAGCAGACTCTGGGCTGAGCAGGGGAGTTCGACATGCGGGCTCGATCCCGTGGACCCTGGGATCACGACCGAATTGAAGGCAGACGCTTAACCACTTAACGCGGGCCTCTAGGCTCCAGGGTAGCGAGAAGTAGCAAACCATTAATACACACACGCTAAAGAAAAAAAATCATTTCACGCCTACTAAAAATGACTGGTTTTTCTGTTTTAAATGCTGTTCGATACTTCACCCAGGTAGATACTGCTTTCTTGAAATGACGCTCGAGACTCGCTCTCAGGCTGAAGCAGCGTGTCACCGAGCTCCTCCAACAACCTGTAAATGATTGTTTGGGGAACCCTAGTTGGAGGGGAAAGCAGTGGCTCTCAAATTCCAAACAGCTGAGCATGTTTAATGTGGGAAAGTCTCTTTTCAAGAAGAATGTGGATGATTCATTGCGGCCGAGCAAAATGAGCTGGTCCTGTCCTGTTTGCCTGGCACGAAGAGGAGCCATTGCTTCCTCTGCTTTTGGTGTTCACTGTGTGCAGAAGGAAGCAAGCCCTGGGAGCAGGGCAAGGGGAAAAGATAGAGTCCACCCCTTCTTTCTGAGGGCTGAAACAGCCAGAGAAGTGCCCCTAAAGCGGCTGTTGCCCTCCAGCGCAGAGAGAGCTAATGAGATGGCAAGACCACGAGCGAATCTCGACTCCACGGATATCTCCTCAAGACCAGGGCCTTGTGCCCTGTAAGTAGGATGCTAGCGGTAATACGACTATCCAATGTAACCGCATATTTTTAGACAAGACATTTTTTCAGAATCTGCTTTAAGCTCGACCTCTTTCTTAAACTTGCTATGTTGCTTCATGATAAAGCTTATGTTAAAGTTATTTTCCCATTTTCTCCAAAGAGCTCTCAGAGTGTTGCAAAATCTCAACTCAAGTTTTCATCTGTTCGTGGCAAAAACACGCTTTTTTCAGACCAATAGTTGATGCAAGTTCTCATCGATAGACGTGTTTACAGCCCATGAACACGCCCATTCGTCCATCTAGCTTCCTTAGCAAAGCTCCGCTTTCCACCAGAGACGCGAATCTGGTCATCCTTTTCTTTGAGCAGACATGTTTCTGCTGGTTTCTCCGCTCCAACCACTTCAGTAAGCGGTGAATCCTTTTAAACTTGTCTTGAAACCATTAGGCACTAACAACTTTTTAGAAGGTAAAGGTTCAATTAAAAACATGGAATGAGACAACTGCAGTTCGTGAACGCTTTCCTGAGCGCCATGAATGAACCAAGAGAACTTTTCTTCAGTCAGAATGTCTTTGAAGTTTATTACCAAGGACATTTACCTGCCCAAGACATATATCTAAAAACATCAGATCAATAATAAAAGCTCTCCTTCAGACGTATATTGGTTCTTCAATAACATGCCCACCAGGCTGTGTTTGATTTATTCTAGACTAGATAGCTTCGCTTGAGTCTCCCCTGAACTTTTGTCTTTTCTCTTGCAGCCAGTGCATTACGAAGAAAGAACTGGTGCGAGGAACAGTACTCCTGGAGGCTGCTACACCACCTACTTCCCTGGGATCATGACTCAATATGGAAGGTAGAGTAAAAGTGTGCTAAGCTCATGGAAATTCTGAACCGGAATCCAACTCTAAATGGGTTTATGGAACCCTTCTCCCTTTTTATCTTGTAAATGCGAAAGGAAGGAAGGAAGGAAGGAAGGAAGAAAAAGAAAGAAAAGAAAAAGAAAGAAAGAAGAAAGAAAGAAAGAAAGAAAGAAAGAAAGAAAGAAGTAAGAAAGAAAGGAAGACCCACCCCTTTGTATCTCGTGAATATCCTGGGAAAAGTCATTAAAAATTCTGCACAATGGTGGTGTTTTGCACTCTGGATTCCTCTGAAAGAGCAATCCCAATCAATATAGCCAACGGAGGTGGCCACATAAGAATAGGAATTTGGATAGTCGGAGGGTTTGCTTATATTGTCAGAAGAATTATTATCCTGAGATTAGAGTTCAGTAAAATTTCCTTAAAATGGAAACTGTTGGGGGCACCTGGGTGGCACAGTCGCAAGCACCTTGCTTTCGGCTCAGGGCGTGATCCTGGTGTTCTGGGATCGAGCCCCACATCAGGCTCCTCCGCGCTGGGAGCCTGCTTTTCCTCTCCCACCCCCTGCTTGTGTTCTCTCTCTCGCTGGCTGTCTCTCTCTCTGTCAAATAAATAAATAAAATCTTTTAAAAAAATGGAACTGTTGGGGCACTTGTCTAGTCAGTTAAGCACTGACTTTGGGTTTGGGTTCAGGTCATGATCTCTGGGTGGTGGATCGAGTTCCTGCATTAGGCTCCAAGCTCAGTGTGGAGTCAGCTTGAGACTTTCTCTCTCTCTCTCTCTCTGCCCTCCCCAGACTCTCATGTGTGCGAGCACATGCGCGCTCTCTCTTTCTCTCTACTCTCTCAAATAAATAAATCTTTTAAAATGGAACTTGTAGAAGTGCCAACATGGTACAGCATTAATAAAAGGAATCCTCTTCGTCAGAATTTTTAGTTTATTACAAAGGACACTGACCCTAAGGACATATCTCTGAAAACATCAGGATATATGTTCTATTTCAGACATATATTGGTTCTTCAGTATGAATTAGACTGGGAATGGCAAGTTGGGTACAGTCCTTGATTCTATAATAACCAACTTGTCACGCTGGACAGGTCACTTCTCTCTGACCTCACTCTGCCTTGGCAGGTGTATAAGAAAAAGGCCAAGATGGCATACAAGGAATAATAATCAGTATGTTCCTGACAACATGGTGGCTTTTAAAAGACTGATCTTATTTATTTATTTAGAGAGCATGATTGGGCGGAAGGGCAGAGGGAGAGGGAGAATCTCAAGCAGACCCCATCGCCTGAGCTCAGAGCCTGACACGGGCTCGATCTCATGACCCTGAGATCATGGCCTGAGCCAAATCCAAGCGTCAGATGCTTAACCAACGAGCCACCCGGTGCCCCAAGAGTTTTTTAAACACTTTTCTGAGATACAAGTCACATTACCGATACACCACGCAAAGCTCACGATTCAAACGGCTTAGTGTTAACGGCTTGTGTGTCCAAGTTGGACTCACTGGTGTTTAGATAATTGTGTTTGCTGACGACGGCAAGGTATGGATTGATGATCTAGCAGTAATTATTATGACCATTATAGTAATACTAAGCCAAGCAATAATTTAATGCCAAGAGCTCAATCTAAATAAGCAAGATAGGAAATGTAGGGTAGTGAGGAAAGCCTTGCTGGGAGTATGCAATAAAAAGAAGATATGAGTGAATGTAAATAGATGAACAACCTGTCCACGAAAATCAGTCAAAGAAGGATGAAACCTGCTTGTGAGAAGACACACAATGATTTTGGTGCACACTCATCTTCCTGCAGATAGCAAATGTCAATGTGTGACAGAACATTCTGGGGCCAAAGAGCACCCACCTGATTAGCTACTGGGTCATTAAGTTACCTAGATATGCTGAGTATAGAATACATCCATAGTAATTGCTTCATTCAGGACGACTGCTAAGTGCAAGCTAAACATTTGCCAAGCACTGTGCTGGAAACATCCATACCGAGAAATTTCTCTATGCTGTGAAGGAGCTGACAGTGTTGGGGATCAGGGCTGGGGGAGAGAAGACTATAATGTGTTGTGGTAAGTACTCTAATAGGCGTATAGATAGCGTGGAGACCTGTACAGGGAGAGACGGGCTAGCCTTACCAAGAGAAATCGAAGAAGGCTTCCTAATGCCACATACCAGCTGAGGAACGTAGGAAGGCAGAGAAAGATATTGGAGAAGGCAATCTTCGGCCGATGGAACATTATGTGCAAACATCGAATCCTTCAAGTTTGGGAGGTCTGGGGAAAGTTCTGCATGGTTGACCCTGGGTCCTATCGGGATTGATTGGAGAATCAGAAAGGTGAATAATAGGAAACTTGCCGCATAGAACACATTCAGGAAGACAAAACTACCCTTTCAACAAAGAAAGGCCCATCGGAGCATGATTTTTGGTTTTGGGTTTTGCTATGATGTTTCTGGCCATCACGGAATGGCAAGTTTCATGCTCAGTCCCCTGGCGTGTGGCAAGAAAAGGCCTATCGGGCCACAGAATGGTGGGGAGCAAAAGGGATTCACTCCACACGGCCTGGCCCTGGCCACCCCACAGAGGCAACATAAACCCCGCCGTATCAGGCATTGGTGGTATTTCTTCCCAAGGACATCTCTCAGGCTTCCATTTGGAAGGTAGGAAACCTGAGGCTCAGGGTATCTTGGTGACAGAGCTCCCGACTGAGCAAGGACAGCCTGCCACAGGGCTTCCCTTGACCTGTCGGGTTCAAGGACATTTGCGGTCCTGCAAAGAGTGTTCCCCTTCCACGGCCCTGGCAGTACACAGAAAGCACTCTGCTTCCAGATGAAGATGTACAAAGGACAAAGTACTGACAGCTGCTAATGAAGAAATAAACACCCATTTCTACGGAATTTTACTTCTGGGTAGACAGAAAACGGATTGTAGTGATGAAGCAATAAAAGATATAAAGAAATATTTACTCCAGCAAGCCATGAGAAATACACATGGAAAGACCCTTCGTGAATATATAGTGTCTGCTCACCACCTGCGTAAAGAAGAGGCAGGATTATTCTTCTTCTCCAGCTGTTGGATGTTTCTCCCCCAAGGAATATTTGCACATGACAAGTAGTGAAAATATCTTTGTCTGTTTGAAATTAATTCTTAGTTTTTAGATTTTTACATTCCAATTGTTTGCATGACTAGTTCTCTAAGCCTTTATTCCCATCTAATATTTAATTCTAGGATTTGGCCAGGCCTTCTAGAGGTTTCCAATTTGAAAAAAAGAAGCGAACATGCTTTTGGACACCTGGGTGGCTCAGGGTTAAGGGCCAAATCTTCATTTTGGCTCAGGTCCTGATCTCAGGTTCGTGAGATCAAGGCCCACATAAGGCTCTGTGCTTGTGTGGTGTCTGCTTGACATTCTTTCTCTCCCTTTCTTCCCCTTCCCGCTCATGTGCTCTAAATAAATAAATAAAATCTTAAAAAAGAAAAAAGTGAACATGTATAACGATGATGATACACAAGGCAAGGCATAGAGGATAAAAACAGAGACCTTGACATTAAAGCAGGCCCGTCTTCCTCCGATGTAAAAAGCAACATTGTTTAATGAACTTGGAGAAAGTGAATGTACCTTACTCTTGCTGGGAATCCTTCCTGAATACGTTTAGGGTCTCCAG
This sequence comes from Ursus maritimus, assembly GCF_017311325.1. NCBI lineage: Eukaryota > Metazoa > Chordata > Mammalia > Carnivora > Ursidae > Ursus > Ursus maritimus. The sequence continues at coordinate 87,070,283 of NW_024423319.1, read as the reverse complement.
GCCCTTATGGCTATGGATCATTCCAAATTATCCCATGTGTTATTGGCAGCATTTAATATTGTGTAATATCTTCTTCTACTTTCTACCCCTTTTTATTCTTAATGGCTTCAGTGAGGGCTTTCAGTGAGGTGAAAACCCATCAATTCAAGCAAGCCCATTGGGTTTTCTGATAAAAGGCTTGGTGGTGTACAGTGTTGACCAAGATAGAGCTTGGGTGTTCACTCTGGACATTCACATCCCTACTTGATATAATGGCAACCTGAGATAGGTGAATAATGGTAGGGTAACAGTGCGCCCTTTATTTTGCTGTGGTAACAGCAAACCGTTCCTCTTAGAAGCCAAGTGCACTACACTTCTGTCCTTTTTGGTATAGCATATGGTCGCTCTTGCTAACTAGTGATGATGATACACAAGGCAAAGCACAGAGGACAAAAAACAGAGACTTGGGGCTTCTGGGTGGCTCCGGCCGTTGCGCCTGCCTCGCCCAGGGCGTGATCCCGGCGTTGTGGGATCGAGCCCCACATCAGCTCCTCCGCTGGGAGCTTCCGTTCTCTCCCACTCTGCTTGTGTTCCCTCTTCGCTGGCTGCCTCTCTGTCAAACAAGTAAAATCTTAAAAAAACAAAAAAAAAACAAAAACAGAGACCTTGACATCTGGTAGACCTAGTCCAAATCCTAACTCTGCTGTTTCCTAGCAGTGTGGCTCTCGGCAAGTCAGTGCATTACTTTCTCCAAGCCCATTTCCTCATGTGTAAAATGGGATAATGATAATAGTAGGTATGTCATGGAGCTCTTTTTAAAAAGATTAAATAATTCAGTAGAGGGAAGAAGTATAACTAAGTGGTTAAGACTGTGGGTGCCTGGGTGCCTGTGGCTCAGTCAGTTAAGCATCCAGCTCTTACTTCGCTCAGGTCATGATCTCATGGGTCGCGGGATCGAGCCCCACGTGGGCTCTGCGCCCAGGAGTCTGCTTGAGGATCTCTCCTCTGCCCTCCCCTGACTCGTGTTCTAAATAAATAAATAAACAAACAAACAAATAAATAAATCTTTTTAAAAAGACTGTGGATGCTGGAGTCAAATGGCCTGGGTTCAAATAATAGCTCTTGCCACTTACTAGCCGTGACCTAGAGCCCAACTAGCGTGACCTGGAGTGAACGATCATCTGTTGCTGATTCGATTCCCCAGGAAGCAGACTCTGAAACAGAGGATGTGTACTGAGACAGCCCTGGTGTCAGTACTTGTGAAAGTGAGAGGAAGGAAGGCAAGAGGGCAGAGGGAGAAGTCGACTGGGATGTACTTCTGACGAAGGCCTCAGCTGAACCCATAGGGAGCTCTGGAGCTAGGATGGCCCTTAAGAGTTGAATTCCAAGTTGGAGCGAGGGGGTCAGGCCGTCCTTATCACCCCATGATGATTAGTCATTGAATGCCTGCTTCTGGAAGGAGGCATGACCTTGGGGTGACGCAGTTTCTTCAGCAGAGGCAATCCCCAGAGGACTGACATCCGAAGGCATCTTCTGGCAGCACTCCCAGCAGCTGGGAAGAAATCCTTCATTCCTGAAGGGGGTCTTGGCACTACATCACAAATGTCACAGTCCCCAGCTCCATTGTCTCATCTGCAAAACGGGTTGAGAGTGACCGAATTCTCATAGGGTGCTGTGAGAGTTAATGCACTCAAGAGTGCTTGGCACCCAATAAATGTTAACTGTTTTTAATGTGGTAAAACTCTTAACACGGGTAGAGGCGAGCTCTCAGTGAGTGGTAGGGTTTTTTTTGTTTGTTTTCAAGATTGATTGGATTTGAGAGAGACAGAGAAAGCAGGGGGAGGGGCAGAGGAAGAGGGAGACAAGCAGAGTCCCTGATTGAGTGTCGAAAGCCTAACGCGGCTCGATCTTGCAACCCTGAGATCATGACCTGAGCCAAAACCAAGAGTCGGATGCTTAATCAACAGGAGTCACCCAGGCGCCCCTAGTGAGTGGCAGTGTTATGGCCACAGTCAGGCTCACAGATTGATGGAGAAGTCGTTAAAAGCATTGCACTGTGTCCTCTAAGAGATGGGGAATCCAGAGCTCCGCGAGAGGAACTGATTTGCCAGATTCATTGGTGGAATAACCAGGAGGAACTGGGGCAGGTGTCACCTTGCCTGGAGCTGGGGAGCCATAAAAGGACTGGGCCCAAACCACTCTCATCTCATGTAGGTGAAGCAAAATGCTCCATTGACATCAGCCCCTCTTCCTGTAAGCCCTTGCAGGAGCACTTCAGCTTTAATTTTGTCTGTGGCAAGGCTCATGCACTAGCTGGAGGCCCCTGTGAACATTGTTCGAATTGCCCAGGTCCTCCTTGATGCTCAGGATGGGAGGAGAGCGCCCGACTCTGGGTCTTTGTGGGAGGGCTTTTCTCCGCCTCTCTGAGACTGGACCACTTTTTGCTCTTGTTTGTCCTACGACAGCCCGTGGCAGGATTTATTTCGCAGGCACCGAGACTGCCACACACTGGAGGCTACATGGAGGGGCCGGGAAGCTGGGGGAGAGAGCAGCCCGAGAGGTAGGCCTTGGGTCATGGGCTGTGGGAAAGGAGGCAATGCATGGGTCCT
>NW_024423319.1:87065888-87067670 GCF_017311325.1 Ursus maritimus | reverse complement strand
GGGTGGGGGAATGGGATAGGCTGGTGGTGGGTAGTAAGGAGGGCACGTATTGCATGGTGCACTGGGTGTTATACACAACTAATGAATCATCGAGCCTTACATCGGAAACCGGGGATGTACTGTATGGTGACTAACATAATATAATAAAAAATCATTTAAAAAAAAAAATAAAAGAATGAACAAAAATGACAAATTGAAAAGCTACAACCACCTGAGTGGGAGGGAGCGAGTCCCTGTGAAGTTGAGCAACAGCAGTGTGGAAGTAAGAAGATTAAGCCATGTAGCTCTCAGCTATGTCCTGGTGTGCACTGCAGAGATTTGAATAAGCAGCTTAACCAGTTAAACGTTCTTAGCCCCCTCATTTGATTTTTCTCCCGCTTTAACTGCTCATTTGTACGTAGGTCTCCATTGTCTTCAAATGCTTCATGGATAACTGGATTTAATAATCGCTTTCAAAAGGTGATTTAATCCGTGTTCAAACGTTAACACCCCCCGCGGTCTGGTGCATGTCACGAACACCACCAATTCATTGCTCGGTCACCAAATGCCCCTACCACACCGCCTCGCGATCCCACCCCAACCTGCCTTTCACCACCTTGCGGGGGTGGGGGCTACCACTTGTGTAACTTGAAGATCGCCGGGTCCTCATCCTCAGGCTACTTCCGAAAGTGTCTGTGAAACTCGGCCAGCGGGGCTCCCCCCGAGCCAATCGGCGTGTCTTCCCTGCACCCCTGATGTTCAACGGTAAAACAAGAGAAAAGGGGATGTGCAGGAGAGGGACAGGCCACCCGATTTGTACCTCTGAGACAGTGGAGGGTGGGGTGGGTGTTAGGGAATGCTTATATGCTGGTTTATGTAAACAAATGAGAACCTCATCTTTTTATAGGATCGGAGAGAGAGAACACTCTTTGCCTTCCCATCCCGGCTGCCAGGATCCAGGATCTCCCCGAGGAGTAGAGAAGCTCTGCTCTTCTAACCCTCCGACAGAGGTGGGAGGGGCTTGGCCCAATGCCGTGCTCCAGGAAGAGCGCTGAACTCAGGGACAAGTGTAGCGTCGCCCGCAATACGCAATACGCCAGTGTTGTGGGATTCTTGAACTATCAGAGAAAACATGAACTCTCTAGGTCCCGACTTGCATGAGCCTATCCCTGGTAGCCCCTTGAGGACAAAACCAGGGGTCTGTCTCCTAGGAAAGCAATGAAACATAGTCTTACCTGCAAAGCTTCTTGGGAGCCCAGAACTTTCGCGTAGAGCTCACACAGTTTCTTCATCCTATGGGAGGAGGGGGGAGAAAAAGACAAAAGGGCAAATGAAGAAAGAAAGGAAGTAAAAGAGACACGCGTCCCTTCATTCGAAGACCCTGTGAGCTATTGCTTCCACACCTGCCATTTCATTTTAATTCTTCAAAACAAGACACTCAGTTCTATTTCAAATGTCTTGAGTCTATGTGGTCACGACAATATGATGGAAGAGAAAGTGATACATGGCCCCCGTCGTCATTCATTCAAGGAAGTGTCAGTCTGCGAAGCGCTGGAGATTCTGGGAGGATCCAGACATGATCCTTGCTTCCCCCCTTCCTCCCACCACCCCACCGCCAGGCAATGGGCAGAATGGAAAGAGGAAGGGGCAGGAAAAGCCTTGAATTCTGCTTCTGCCTCTTATATACTCTGAGATCTCAAGCAGGTTACTTAAGCTTCCTGAGCTTTCGTTTTCTCAACAAACTGGCATGACTTTTTCTTTCATGGTGTGAGACAGTGTGGTCCTCAGACCACCACCAGCACA
>NW_024423319.1:87036273-87065878 GCF_017311325.1 Ursus maritimus | reverse complement strand
CCCCCCCCCCCCCCCCCGCGGTCTGGTGCATGTCACGAGAACACCACCAATTCATTGCTTTAAACGTGGATGAGGGAGGTGATTATGTCTCCTGGTTAGGGGCGCATTGCGCCCTCTGGCGGTCACCAAATGCCCCTACCACACCGCCTCGCGATCCCACCCCAACCTGCCTTTCACCACCTTGCGGGGGTGGGGGCTACCACTTGTGTAACTTGAAGATCGCCGGGTCCTCATCCTCAGGCTACTTCCGAAAGTGTCTGTGAAACTCGGCCAGCGGGGCTCCCCCCGAGCCAATCGGCGTGTCTTCCCTGCACCCCTGATGTTCAACGGTAAAACAAGAGAAAAGGGGATGTGCAGGAGAGGGACAGGCCACCCGATTTGTACCTCTGAGACAGTGGAGGGTGGGGTGGGTGTTAGGGAATGCTTATATGCTGGTTTATGTAAACAAATGAGAACCTCATCTTTTTATAGGATCGGAGAGAGAGAACACTCTTTGCCTTCCCATCCCGGCTGCCAGGATCCAGGATCTCCCCGAGGAGTAGAGAAGCTCTGCTCTTCTAACCCTCCGACAGAGGTGGGAGGGGCTTGGCCCAATGCCGTGCTCCAGGAAGAGCGCTGAACTCAGGGACAAGTGTAGCGTCGCCCGCAATACGCAATACGCCAGTGTTGTGGGATTCTTGAACTATCAGAGAAAACATGAACTCTCTAGGTCCCGACTTGCATGAGCCTATCCCTGGTAGCCCCTTGAGGACAAAACCAGGGGTCTGTCTCCTAGGAAAGCAATGAAACATAGTCTTACCTGCAAAGCTTCTTGGGAGCCCAGAACTTTCGCGTAGAGCTCACACAGTTTCTTCATCCTATGGGAGGAGGGGGGAGAAAAAGACAAAAGGGCAAATGAAGAAAGAAAGGAAGTAAAAGAGACACGCGTCCCTTCATTCGAAGACCCTGTGAGCTATTGCTTCCACACCTGCCATTTCATTTTAATTCTTCAAAACAAGACACTCAGTTCTATTTCAAATGTCTTGAGTCTATGTGGTCACGACAATATGATGGAAGAGAAAGTGATACATGGCCCCCGTCGTCATTCATTCAAGGAAGTGTCAGTCTGCGAAGCGCTGGAGATTCTGGGAGGATCCAGACATGATCCTTGCTTCCCCCCTTCCTCCCACCACCCCACCGCCAGGCAATGGGCAGAATGGAAAGAGGAAGGGGCAGGAAAAGCCTTGAATTCTGCTTCTGCCTCTTATATACTCTGAGATCTCAAGCAGGTTACTTAAGCTTCCTGAGCTTTCGTTTTCTCAACAAACTGGCATGACTTTTTCTTTCATGGTGTGAGACAGTGTGGTCCTCAGACCACCACCAGCACATCTCCCCCGGAACTTGTTAGAAATGCAGATTCTCAGGCCCCGCCTCAGACCTGCTGACTGAGAAACAGCAGTGGCAGAGCTGTGCTTTCCCAAAGCTTCCAGGTGATTCTCAAGTTTGAGAACTACTGATACACAGCATAGAAAGTTATGTTTTATAATAACTGGGACAAAATAGATGTTCGATAAATGGTAGCTCTTAAGCAATTTTGTTTCATGGGGGAGTTGGACATTAGCCAATAGTTATTATTAGTCGAGTAAGGTGTGAGATTATAGTTATTTCAAGTGTGATTTTTACAGAACGCTGAAGGGACTCTTACAGATGATTTAGAGTCAGGCAATGATTTTCAAAAGTATTATTAAAACCTACAAGCAAAAGACAGATTATTCAATAAAATGGCACTGGGACAAAGAGCTACCCATGAATGAAACCAAGTTCACCTCCTATGTGACTTTTTTTTTTTAAAGATTTTATTTATTTAATAGAGAGAGAGCAGGAAAGCACAAGCAGGGGGAGTGGCAGAGGGAGAAGGAGAAGCAGGCTCCCCACAGAGCAGGGAGCCCGATGGGGGGCTCGATCCCAAGACTCTGGATCATGACCTGAGCCGAAGGCAGTTGCTTAACCAACTGAGCCACCCAGGCGCCCCTGCTACATGACTTCTTACACCAACGTATATTTTGGAGGATCAAAGGTCTTCAACGTAATAGATGAAACCAAAAAAGTAATCGGAAAATGAGTGATTTTTAAAATAATCTTGGAATAGAATGTACGTGAGACCATTCTGAAGCCATGATTTTAAAAACTGATAAATTTAACTTCATAAACATTTAACATTTTCTTATCATGTAAAACACATAAACCATAAACATGATCAAAAGATCAACTGGGAAAAGATCTGTTGCAGGCACTGTTCTAGGCACTGGAGATCTGGCCGTAGACCAGCCAGGCAAAACCTTCTACCTTCATGGATCTTGACATTCCAGGGGCGATTTTTTTGGTTTTTTTTTTTTAGGTGCGTGGCCCGGTCAGACCTCCATACCCCCGGCCAAGCACAGCCATGACAAGAGTCACAGAGAAGCAGGATAATGGAGGGGAAGGAAAGCGCCATCTTGTAATTCAGAGGCTCGTAGTTGGTCAATATGCATCAGTGGTGGTGTGGGACTAAAGAATTGCTAGTGGTGAATATTAACTGCTGGAAGAAACTGCCATCTCCAGAGAAACCCGTCCCTCTGTACCTGTAATCTGTAATTGTTATGCATCACTCACCCGGATATACCCAGGCTGCCTTGCGTTGCGGTCATTTGTCTCCCTGGTTATCTCCTTCCCCGTACATTTTCAGCCCCTGGGCTGTGTTCATTTTTGTATTCCATATAGCTCCCTGCATGGTATCTTATGTACAATAAACTCAATAAATATTAATTTGGACACTCGGTTCTCAAATCACAAGAGCCTCATAATTAACATTGCAGACACGTAGCATTGCGAGTACATATATTATTAGGCAGTCTTCAAATTAAAAAGTTAAGTAAAATGGAAAGGCAAGCAAGTAGGCAGAAAAGAAGGAAAGAAGAGAGAAGAGGCACTTTGTTCCGTACCTTTCATCTTTGGTAAGACGCGCCAGTTTTCTGGCTTTGTGGGCAAGGATAAATCTGAAACATACCAATAAGAAAAAGGGAGGGGGAATCAGTGGCTGCTTTCATCCTGGCCCCATTTCTATAGCTACACGTGTGCCTAGAGAACAAATTAAAAGTCAACCAGAAGACACAAATTATATACTGGTTCATTTTGTTCAGTGTTTTACTGCTCACGTGTTACCTTCTTGAAACTGATCAGCACCTGCGGCTTCCGGGATGTGAGGGACGACACACAGGTGACCGGCCATAATTTCCGCCCAAGATAATACGATGATTGACCTGCCTCCCCCGCCACATGGCTGATGGCCAACAAGAATGAGCCCTTGGTCTCAAATGCTCACCTGAGATCATCCTGCCCTTACTCTTTGGTTCCGTCTCCATGACGGTGTCTCTCCAGCACCCAGCCTTCTAAAATCGGCCTCCGTTTCTAGCCCTATGATTGCCTTCAACTTAACAACTGGCTTTGATCTGCTGTCATCACCAGGGGCTCTCGTGGAAATGAGTTTGTATGTATCTTAGGGCCCATCTCAATTTTGGCTGTTCCAGGTAACCAGCAATCTGGGCCAGGTTCTGACCCCCAAGACATCCCCAATCTGTGCTGGTTTTCCCTGCCAAGCTGAGGACTGGGCTGGTCATGGCTCCTCTCTAGAGGGACTCTGGAATATCTCAGCATCCCACGTAATTATCACTGAAGCCCTTTCAGTGAAACCCCCTAAAGTCATCTTCATATTACGCTTTCACAAAAGATAGCTCACCAAAATATATCTATCCCCAGCACTAAATATGAAGCAGAAAGTGGATATGACAAATTTTAAAATGTTATTGGTATTCTCCTTCCTTTCTGAATATTTATCCATTGGAACGCATTATTTTTTTAAAGGCATTCAGAATTTTTCTACTGCCAGAGTTGGAGATTTGTACCCATTGGGTAAAAAATTATTTAACAAAATTTGGGGCGCACTTATTAATAGTATGGGAATATTTTGTCCACCAAATAGCATCCACCCCACCATAAGCGTGCCTTACCCCATTATGGCTGCATAGTCGCCATCAGGTTTGGTATCATCCAGCGTGTAGGCGATGGGAGCTTCCTCTCCTTCAATAATCATGGTTCCACAGTAATCTTGAAAAAACAGCAACATGGAAAAAGATATTCATCACCTTAGCAAACTACCCCTAATCCAGGCTGCAATTCATTAAAATCTTGTCTTCTCTGTCATTAAGACTTGTGTCCCAGGACGCCTGGGTGGTTCAGCTGGTTAGGCGTCTGCCTTCAGCTCAGGTCATGATCCCAGGGTCCTGGGATCGAGTCCCGCATGGGGCTCCTTGCTCGGCGGGGAGCCTGCTTCTCCCTCTGCCTGCAGCTCCCCCTGCTTGTGCTCTCCCTCTCTCTCTCTGACAAATAAATAAATACAATCTTAGGGGACGCCTGGGTGGCTCAGTTGGTTAGCCGACTGCCTTCGGCTCAGGTAATGATGCTGGGGTCCCAGGATCAAGTCCCACATCAGGTGCCCTGTTCAGCAGAGGGTCTGCTTCTCCCTCTGACCCTCCCCCATCTTGTGCTCTCTCTCTCTCTCTCTCTCATTCTCTCTCAAATAAAAAAATAAAACATTTTTTAAAAAATCTTAAAAAAAGACTTGTATCCCATCTCACTTCCTCTTTCATAAGAAATCAGATAAAACCAAAGATGTGTAAGAAAAAAATATTAGTCCATCGTCATAAAATAGAAGGGACTGAATGTTCATTTTTTATGAGGAACCACTTAGACTAAGCCAACCAGTTCTTGGTTTTCAGGAGACAGGGCAGGGAGGACATGGATAACTGGCCTCCACAGAGTCCAAAACCCTCATTCACTACATGGTCTCCAGAACAACTCCGGAAACAACGTCAGCTCATTCTGGTCCAAAGTGCTTCTCTCATTCGCCTCCATCATTTCCTTGCAAATTTGAGGTTGTTTGAAGAAAATTATGGGGGAGGACTCTGGAACAAATGTTGTCTAGAAAGTTTGATGACAGGGTTTCAAAAGGAGGAAGAAAGAACAGGGAACTATGAGGGTATGCACTATGGTGCATTGTTAACCAAAAAAAGCAAATTTCAGTGTAGTATGTATCTTGTTTTTTTAAAAACAATGCTTTTGGAGAAATATGTTAGATATTTATTTAAAATTATATTTGCATATAAGTGTTACATTTAAAAATATATATTCAAAGTGTATATGTATTTCAATTATATATGTATACATTTATTTAAAGTATTACCTATGCATATGATAAATTTCTTTTTTTTTAAGATTTATTTATTTGAGAGAGAGGGAAGAAGCAGAGGGAGAGGGAGAGAGAATCTCAAGCACATTCCCCGCTGAGCATGGAGCCCAACACAGGGCTTGATCCCATGACCCTGAGATCATGACCTGAGCAGAAACCAAGAGTCAGACGCTTGACTGACTGAACCAACCAGGCGCCCTGCATATGATAAATTTCTAAAGATAAACAACTTAAATTTTTAGTAATTGTTCCCTAAGGGGTGGGCATGCCAGGACACACACCATAGGAGAAGGACATTTTTCACTTTTATTTATTTTTTTTGTACGTTTTATAGGGAACACATTTATTTTTGTAGTTTTTTAAAAAGCAGGTATTGCTTCTGTCATTTTATTTTTTATTTTAATTTTTTAAAAGATTTTATTTATTTGAGAGGGAAAGCAAGAGAGAGAGAGAGCACAGAGGGAGCGGGAGAAGCAGGCTCCCCGCTGAGTAGGCAGCCCGATGTGGGGCTCCATCCCAGGACCCTGGGGTCATGACCTGAGCCACAGGCAGATGCTTGACCGACTGAGCCACGCAGGCGCCCCTCACTAGCCACATTTCAAGCGTTCAACACCCACATGTGGCTAGTGGCCATTGTACTGGACAGAGCATCTGCCAGAACATTCCCACTGTTGTGGAATCTAGCACTTTCGTGGGCATCCCTATAACATTCCACCCGTCACAGTAGCACACCTGTTGAATATACACGAATCACCTTAACTTAAATAGTAGAATCCCAACACGAATGAGATTGCCCGGGAATTTTCAGAATCCCTACTTTTGTGAATGGCTCTGCAAATTCATGCTTCGAAAAAACTGTATTTTTGGAAAGTGACAATAACTATTTTCACAAGATTTTGTGGCAGGATGAAACAAGACTTTATAGTAAATTATGAAAAAAGAGTCAGTCATAGTTCAGGAAGTGAATTTCCTGAATTGGTGCCAACATGTTTTACTGGCTAGAACGGTACTCAGCACCTGGACTAATGATGCTTTATGCCCAGCATTCTAGTAAAACCAGGTACGTGCAAATACATGTCTTTACACCAGGTTTCTTGGACCTTCTCCTAATACTCACCCTTCTTCCTCCAGAAGGGCTCTTTATAATAAACCATACACTTGATGACTGAGCCCAAAGGCACACGAGTGATCAGCTGGTTTCTCATCATTGGCAGAGTGGGATTGAAGTGAATCTTCATCCCCAGGATAGGAGGGACAGCGCTAATCACGTACTTAGCCTGCAAGGAAAACAACGTGCTTACACATTGCTCGTGGATTTTTTTTTTTTCCCTAATGTTTCTCCTTCATTTTACCCTTGGCCCTCCTGGAATGTCTTTTTTTTTTTCCCAAAGATTTTATTTGTAAGTCATCTCTACACCCAACATGGGACTGGAACCCACAACCCCAGGATCAAGAGTCGCCTGCTTCACTGACTGAGCCAGCCGGGCATCCCTCGAGAGTCTTCTTCACAGGAAAACGGGAAGAATCGTGTTAAAACCAAAATTAGCCTTTAGTGTTCCCTAGGTCAAATCCTCCCATGACTTTCCATCACACTGGAGTCAAAGCCAAATTCCTTACACTTACCTCCAAGGCCATATATAGAAATGGACCCTTGTTACCGCTCTGATCTCATCTTCTGGTACTCTTCCCCTCGTTCCTTTAATTCTGCGGTTTGACCACCTTGCTGTTCCTTCGTCATGCCGGGCTTACTTCTACCTCAGGGCCTTTGCATTGGCTGTCCTACTTGGAATGCTCTTCCCTCGAAGAACCCCATGGCTCAACCCCTCACCTTTTTTTTGGTTCTGTGCTAAAATATCACTTTCTGATTAAGGCCTTCCCCCGTGACCTTATTTCAAATTGCATGACCGATCCCCTCACCCCCCCCTTCTGGTACACCCTCTCCCCCTTCCCTGACTGAATTTTCCTGTAGTACTTACCACTATCTGGGATACTTTATATCTTAACCACATGTTTGATTATGGCCTTTCTCCTTCACTAGAATGTAAGCCACATGAAAGCAGAGAATTTTATCTGTTTTGTTCCCTGCTGTGTTCCCAACTCCTAGAATAAGGCCAGACACATAGGAAGCACTCGACATTTATTAAATATTTTCTTTGGTATCTGATTACACAGGAGCCCAATACAGAGGCTCGATAATACATGATTTTGTAAATTTGCACTCTCCCCAAATATTCTGGTTCTCTTTTCCCTTCTTTCAGACAGAGGTCACCTTTTCGCCTTTGGCAAAGGGATTGCCTATGAAGTCTGGAATATTCTTGGCTTTATTTAAGCTTTGGTTATCTATGGGATTCTGGCCCCTTCCCCTAGTTTAAGGTTCTTGGTTACCTCATACACCTCATGGTTGAGAGTCTCCACAAGGATATTTTCTCCTGTCTGGTCAATGTGGGTCACGGGCCTCTCCAGCTTCACTTGGTCTCCGAGGAGGTCCATTATTCGCTCACTCACTTGCCCAGATCCGCCCACAAATTTCCTCTCCTGGAAAGAAAAGAGGACTCAAGAGATGGGTATGGCAATATAGGAACGGGTTTCAATGATTCAGTTGCTAGTTTTTCTCACATATCTCTCTGTGAGATGTATAAATTGCATTTCGCTGTTGCGATTCGTGCCTTCGACCATCGTTTTCTAACTAGTGATTGCTGGCTTCTGACAAAATTACAGGCTTTCTAACCAGGTGACTGTTAGGCCATTCTCTTGTGGATTCCCAGGCTCCACCCTCTGCTGGACATCCTCAGCCTGACCTCCCATGGCCCACCTGCCCGGCCACTACCCCTGCTTTGTGTCCCACCTAGATCCTTCTGTTGGTTGCTTGCCCGAGCGCACCTAAGCCTGTTTTTCTATTCCTTGTTACTCAGGCTGAGAACCTCCCTGGCCTACCCTCCACCCCCAGGCCACCCGACTCTCTGTTGCCGGCTGCCCGTCTCATCCTGGGTTACATGCCTGTTGCTTCCAAATGTTCTGCATGGCTGGGCACATGGTTGAGCTGACTGCCTTCTCCTGAATTTTCAGTTCAGGTAATTTTGTAAAAGATTATTTCAAACAGTCTGAGAAGAAGGAGAAGGAGAAGGAGAGAGAGATGAAGACGAGAAGGACGAGGAGAAGGAGTGGGGAGGAGGAGAAGGAAGAGAAGGAGCAGGGGGAGAATGAGAAAGGGGAAAGGAAGAAAAATGACCAGCAAGCAGATTATATAAGATCTCTACTTCACTTCCTACTGGGCCAAGCACAGAGCTTTATACAATGCTGGGGCTCAGGAAACAGGGAATGAATGAAGGGATGAATGAAGGAAAACATGAGCGAATGGATTTTGTGTGGTATGTGTGTTTGAAATTGAAAACGCGTGTCTGACTTTCTTTTCTGAGCTTTCCAAGAAGTGCTCAGGCTATGTGCGTTGGATGGTCTCCTACAAACTTTTCAAATAATAATCAGATGCACATCCAAACGGAAACTTGCAAAAGAGTGTAGCAAGGTAACGAGGTTATCTTAAAGCCCCATTGGCTGCTGGGTCTTCACGTTGGGTCCCTAACAACAGACTGCCCCTCACGAAAGCCACTTGGAGCGGCCATCATGAAATTCTGAAGGCCATAAGCCTGCCTCTTGCTTCATCCGTTCATGACTGAAGGATGATGCCAATCTTTTTTTTAGGCATGGCAGTCTTCTGTTGGAACAGTGTGGGGATGCACGAGTACCTGCCCTCCATTGGTTGTTGAGATGATCCTGGTCGTGCCCCCACACTGCTTCACATACCACAGGAACCAGAGCGCAGAGACCTCGTGGGTCTCTGCGGTGACACACAGGTTCACAAAGAGAGTGGCTAGCTGCTTGGCAGATCTGCTCAGGAAGAAACGAGAGCACAGTTAGCAAGTGTGGGAGGGCATCTTCTTCATAACCTGGATATTATTTAAGCAATGCGTTTACTCGGCTAATGCTACCATAGTTTGGCAAGTGGCAGAAAATTATCACCAGAATCCAGTTTTATAAAACATGACATCAGAGCCTCTGGGAATGAGAGTTATTTTCCCCTTCACCCAAACAGCTTATTCAGGCTTAGCTTGTATTACCTATTCTGTGCTATCATGGCTTCTCTCCGTATGCCTGCTCCTCTTTCTGTGATCCCCATCTCAGCAAAAGGCATCACCATTCACCCAACTGCTAAGGCCAACACTCTAGAAATCAACCTTAATTTCTTTCTTTCCTTCACTCTCCCCTCAGCCCAATCTATCAGGAAGTCCCACTGTCTCTCACCACCTCAGCCCAGCATTACCACCACCAAGGTAGTGTCATCTTTTGTCAAGAGTATCGCAATTATTTCTTCCAGACTGGTCGTTCTTCCTCCACTCATTGTTACCTGGTATCCATTCACCACACTCGAAGCCAGAAGCTTTTTAGCCCCTCCCCGCTGTGGTGCTCTTTCTATAGCATAAATCGAGTCATGTCATTCTCTTGCTTTAAGCCCACCAGTGGCATCCTATCGAAACCAGAATGGGATTTGGATCTTTCACCTTTGCCCGCAAAGCCCCAAGTGATCGAGCCCAGGCCTACTTTTTCTACCTCATTCTGTACCCTCTCTACTTCTTCTCATGTCTCCTCAGAAAGGTGAACTCTTCTATTTCTGTGAAAAGGAACACCAGCTTCCATTTACCCAGTACCCTGGAATTCTCTATCATCTTACCACAGTATAGTGTCTTTAGAACTCTTTCCGTTGCCTTACGTTATCTTTATTATTGGTTCACTATTTTCTACTGTGTCTCCCCTACTATAATATCAGCCAATGAGAATAGGAATCTTAACTTTCATGCTCACCAGTGTTCTCTTTAATAGTGTCTGGCGCATAGTAAGCACTCAATAATTACTTGTTGGATGACTGAATGCATGAATGGTTATCAGTTAAACATTATTTTTATTTTTTTATTTTTTATTTTTTTTAAAGATTTTATTTATTCATTTGACAGAGAGAGAGAGACAGCCAACAAGAGAGGCAACACAAGCAGGAGGCGTGGGAGAGGAAGAAGCAGGCTCCCAGCCGAGGAGCCTGACACGGGGCTCGATCCGAGGACTCCAGGATCACGCTCTGAGCCGAAGGCAGACGCTTAATGACTGAGCCACCCAGGCGCCCCTAAACATTATTTTTAAATTATCCATAATGGGGGCACCTGGGTGGCTCTGTCGGTTAAGCAACTGCCTTCGGCTTAGGTCATGATCCCGGGGTCCTGGGATCGAACCCCACATCAGGCTCCCTGTTCAGCAGGGAGCCTACTTCTCCCTCTCCCTCTGCCCTTCCTTCCCGCTTGTGCTCGCTCTCTCTCTCTCTCTCTCTCAAATAAATAAAATCTTAAAAAAAATAAATTATCCATAATGTGCAAAGGATATGCTAGGTGCTGTCCCAAATACAGAATTAGTCACAATTTTTAAAAAAGATTTTATTTATTTGTTTTAGAGAAAGAGAGAGGAGAAACAGAGGGAGAGGGAGAAGCAGACTCTGTGTTGAGCGTGGAGCCTGATGCAGGGCTCGATCCCACGACTCTGAGATCACGACCTGAGCTGAAATCAAGAGTCAGACACTCAACTGACTGAGCCACCCAGGGGCCCCTAGTCCCAGTTATTTATTCAGTTATTTTACTATCTAATGGAAGACAAGCTTAAACGATGGATAAGGGGGAAAAGCAATTAATAGAGCACAGATATTTTGTGAAATTTTGCTTGGGGTTGGCAGGTCAACAGCAAAAGGCTATATCCTATCTCTTGCAATTCCAACAACCCAGTTATATCTAACAACTTTTTTTAAAAGATTGTATTTTTAAGTCATCTCCACACCCAGTGTGGGGCTCGAACCCACAACCCTGAGATCAAGAGTTGCATGTTCTACTGGCTGAGACAGTCAGGCACCCCTATCTAACATTTCTAAAATTCACCAGTAGTAATGTGTACTCTGGGACATGTTTAATAAGAGCCAATCCCCCCTTTTGACTTGGACATAAAGTTCGAGTGATGTTAATCTGCTTATATCTGAGGCAGAGTTTGCCCCCTGGTCATGCCGACAATGGGTGGCAGAAATGATACTGCCTTCCATGACTGAACTCTTTCGTACTCCATGGTTTTTAAACCTACTGTATTGAAACGTCATAACAATTCTATAAAACAGCAATTTCTTGAGGTGCCTGGGGGGCTCAGTTGGTTAAGCATCTGCCTTCAGCTCGGGTCATGATCCCAGCGTCCTGGGATGGAGCCCCACATTGGGGTCCCTGCTCGGAGGGGGGCCTGCTTCTCCCTCTCCCTCTGCCGCTCCCCCTGCTTGTGCTCTTCTGCTCTCTCTGTCAAATAAATAAATAAATAAAATCTTAAAAAAAAATCCCAGCAATTTCTCCCCAATTCACAAGCCTGAAAACTGCGTTTCAGGGAGGTTAGTGATACGTCACCCACAGTCCACTAAATGGTACAACTTCAAACCAGATCACACCTGATTCAAACCTCATGCTTTTACTACCTCGAAAAGCTTTCTGATTAGGCAGCTGACAAGCTCGAAAGTACAAATACTCACCAAGGACCACATCTCTACACTAGTGTACCTTGACTCTGGAAGCTTCTAGAATCAGGCCCAACACACATACCAGTTCCTGACAACTTCTGCAACCCTAACAACCTGATAGCGTGTTTGTGACAGCCCCCATCATTTAGCCTGAAACTAGTATAATATATACGTTGAAGTGACTTAAAGTGAGTTTTGTTAGATTCCTCATGATAACCGAAGGGAGGGAAATTGCTGACTTGTGTTTTCTTTGCGAAGGCCATTTGTGGCATCCATCTAAAGCAACACCCAGACGTGAGTTTGAAAATATTATTTCAAAGTGAAAACATCCTTTGCTGTTTCCCAATGTCCTATTCCTTTTGTTCCTTAATTTGTTTTTTTTTTTTTTAAAAGATTTTATTTATTTATTTGTCAGAGAGAGAGACAGCCAGCGAGAGAGGGAACACAAGCAGGGGGAGTGGGAGAGGAAGAAGCAGGCTCATAGCGGAAGAGCCTGATGTGGGGCTCGATCCGGGGACTCTGGGATCACGCCCTGAGCCGAAGGCAGACGCTTAATGACTGAGCCACCCAGGCGCCCCATTGTTCCTTAATTTGTAAGGGAATTGGGGGGGCATAAGGTCAAGGGAGTAATAAACAACTAAAATTTAACACTGGCCCAGCTAAGACAGCCAAGATTAAACACAAAAATACTGGTGTGATTCTAGTCGTTATTGTTGCCAACTGGGTGGGAAAGAAATCATCCTGGCTTGAAATAGAGGGAGATCTCAAAGCAATTCTCTTTGGAGGGCCAGGCCCTTCCTAATCCTTTATTTGACTTATGCTGGGAGCTTTAGTGAGAAAAGAAATGAGAAGAACGACATCTGACGGATGGAAGGTCAAGGAAGCTACTGCAATAATATTCTCATGTTCTTTGCCCTGTTGACTTTGTAAAAGATAAATGTTATTATCTTTCTCTACATGAAAAATACATACACATTATATAAAAGTTGGAAATTTCATAAAGTAAAAAGGTGAGAGCATGAGTGTCTTCCATATTTCTGCCTCCCCAAAAGATAATCACTGGTTTCATTTTGGGCCTTTTTTTTTAGTTACAGGTTTTGAAAAGTGTATTTACATAGCCTTGACCACACCGTAAATGTGACCTGTTTCTGAAAAACACGTTTTATTTTATTGTATTTTGAGAAACACTTTTTAAATGATAATAACTGAAAGACTGATCAACATTATTCTTCAAATATATGATTCTGCTTCAGTTTGAGTAACAATAGGCTGGATATCTTGGGGATTGCTTCCTTTAAAACCAGAAAATGATAGCATGTAGATCTCGCTTAGGGAAAGTTAAAAATTACCTTGTGTTCATATAATCTTAATATCCCGGAATGTTTTCTTTTGTCAGCCAACAACCTAGAATATTCACTAAGCGGGGTGGGCTTAGGCCAAGGACAATGGTAGAAAAAGTCAGATTTCTATAATCCCAAAGGAATATAATTAGTCCTATTTTCAAGGCGCTTCAAAGCTCTCTGAAGAGAAAAGACTTTCCTGAATTTATGAAAAGCTTTTCGTAATGGAAGTTCTAAAACAAATGCAGATAATTAAATACTATGTTTATAAAATCTAATGTATAGAATTCAAAATACTGAAACTGTATTACAACAAAAATAAGTTATAATTGCAAAATGCACTCTCAAAAAAAGTGGTAAATAGCGTGTTTAAAAAGATGTAATTAACAACAGGCATTGATTTCATGACAATAATAGGATTTTACTATTCCAGAATTGGTTGGTTTCAAAGGTTGAAGTCATAGCAGAAGCACAAAGATGTTTATCACAGAGTATTATATAATAATGACAATTACGATAACCTGGTAGTAACCAAAATGTCCAACAGGATGATGATGGATAAATACATTAGGGTAGTCACTTTCCATGGAATATTCTGCAACCATAAAATATGATATTTAACAATGCATTTTGAATGACATGGATAAATGTTTGCACTGTAATATTAAGTGTTAAAAAACATTGTGATGGATGTCCATTGCTTTTGCATTGCATATACAGTTTTCTTTGAAAAAAGGAGGTCATATATCACCCCGTACATACTCAATGACAGCCTGCTTTTCTGTGTGTTTTAGTATTATGAATTTTTCGAGCCATTAAATATTTTTCTACAACATGATTTTTAAAAAGATTTTATTTATTTGCGAGAGAGAGCGAGTGAGCAAGCATGAGCAGGGGGAGAGGCAGAGGGAGAGGAAGAAGCAGACTCCCTGCTGCACAGGGACCCCCCCGCCCCCGACATGGGGCCCAATCCCAGGACTCCAGGACCATGACCTGAGCTGAAGGCAGATGCTTAACCGACTGAGCCACCCAGGCACCCCTCTACAGCATGATTTTAAAACATTGTTGGAGGGGACACCTGGGTGGCTGTCATTAAGCAGCTGCCTTTGGCCCAGGGCCTGATTCCAGGGATTAGGGTCCGGGGATTGAGCCCCGCATCAGGCTCCCTGCCCTGCTGGGAGATTGCTACTTCCTCTCTCACTCCCCCTGCTTGTGTTCCCTCTCTCACTGGCTGTCTCTCTCTCTGTCAAATAAATAAATAAAATCTTTAAAAAAAATAAAATAAAACACTGTTGAGTATTTCATTTTTTGGATGCCTCATTATTAATTTAACCAATCTTTTATTTTTGGACATTTAGACTTTCCCTTTTAAAAATAATGCTTTGAATCTCCTTCTTTCCCTTTCTCTCCATCCCCCTTCTCTGGATGCCTTTCTCTCTCTCTTCCTTTCTTTCTCTTTCTTTAAGTTAAGTTCTAAGTTGAATTTATATATCAAGAAATATGTAAATTTCATGTCTTTTTTTAAAAATTTATTTATTTATCTTAGAGAGAGAGAGAGAGTGAGGGAGAGAGGCAGTGGGAAATGGAGAGAGAGAATCTCAAGCCGACTCTGTGCTAAGCATGGACCCTGACACGGGGCTCTATCTCACTACCCTGAGATCATGACCTGAGCCAAAACCAAGAGTCAGATGCTTAACTGACTGTGCCACCCAGGCACCCCTGTAAATATTATGTCTTTTGACTGTTTCCATATCTTAAATTCAGAGACTCCTAAAAACTTGTTCTTATTTTTAGTTCTCAGTGTCCACCTTCCCTCCCTAATGCCTAAAGAATGAATACATCAACCCCAGAGCCAGATTTACTCTCAAGTAATGCTGTTTAGTGGGTTAGGACAGTCTCCTTGAACATGGCTTCCATTTCCCTTACTCCGTTTACCACAAATTCACTATGTGCTTGGACCCTTACAATCCTTTCCTTTTCTCCTGCTGTCCGAGAGCAGTGAGGCCTCTCTATGTCGTCTATTTCGCCTCCACAATTCGTAGCCAGTTCCCAGCTCTGCCAACCAGAATTTAATGCTTGACTGGTAAACTCTTGCTCTCAAAGCTACACGGTTTTCCATAAAGGGGAGCGGTTAGTCCAGCCATGCGTGTTTCCTCTACAACTGTGAACTATCCAGAGAACTTTTCTAGAAGTTCCTCTTCAAACCCTTGGAGAGTTGCACCCCATCCCGTAATGTGTTTCAAATGCATACACTAATGCACCATATCTACTTGCTAAATGAGGTCTTCAAGCTGGTGTTCTACATAAGATGGTGACACGTTCTGGTCTGTTCTGAGGACTTGATGGGGTGACACCACCTTTGGGATGCATCGCTATTCCAAAGATGTATAGACATCCACGGGACGGAATCCGGTTTCAATATTTTTTAGCGTTCCATCTGGCCAGATGGTGTGGTTTAGACACAAAGCAGTGAATGGCATTGCTAAATAAGCCCGTGCATACGCAATGAGACGGTCACAGTAAGTGCCTGGGCCTAATGGTGAGACTTACTCTGTCCAGCAGATCTTGTCCAGCAGCTCCTTCATTGTCATGTGGTCCCACTCCTCCGCAAGGGGTGCCTTCCATGGGGCATCACTGGGAATCTACACTCCGATAAGGATTCAGAGGGGGAAAAAAAAAACGAATGTAATTTTCCATTTCAAATAACTATTTCTAGAGTACTGAAAACTCTCACTTGAAGAAAGAAAATGTAAGCTTTCCAAATTCCCCCATTTATGATTTTCATGGCACAACCCGTGTTGTCTGTGTAGCTTTCCCATCATAGATCTACACCACTGGATCCATATTGAATTTACGGTCACACTTGCTGCACAATAAATGGAGGCTATGATGAAATTGGGGCTGTTTCCAAATACCGATTATGATTCCATCATAGATCTACACCACTGGATCCATATTGAATTTACGGTCACACTTGCTGCACAATAATGGAGGCTATGATGAAATTGGGGCTGTTTCCAAATACCGATTACGATTCCAAATTACCGATTAAGTTATTCATTTAGAGAGAACATTCATAAATTCAGCTCTTCAACAGTTCACCAAATCTATGCCTGAACTGGAGTTTCAGGTCGAGTTCCGTGTGCGCTGACTTATGGGCTACAGGTTGGGGCAAGATGGCGACACAAAGACCTTCGAAGTCTTATTCTGTCCTGTCCTGAGGATTGTCTAAGTTAGAAACATCATCCCAGGAAGGCTGAGTGATGTCTGATCTTCTCCCCCGCCCCCACCTGCCACCGGTGGTATACGACCAGTGGTCTGCTGGACACCTCATTCTTTTAGTGGTTAAAGACCAGTTCATGCACTCATTTCCTAAATCTTTACTGAGAGATATTGTGTACCAGACAACACGCTAGGCATTGCTGATAGAGTGTCCCTTCTTTCTTTGAAGGACTGAAACTATCATGAAAAATACAAATGTAGTCAAAGAAGATTTAATAAGCTTTACCTCTCGCCCCATGGCATCCATTGTCCTCCAGAGGTTGTTGTGATCTAGGTACGCAACTGGGTTCCACACAGGTGGGAAGGGGCCCCTGAAGGGGTACGATTTGCCCTGTGAGATACGAGGTATTTTTATTTATTTATTTACTTATTAATATTTTATTTATTTATTTGAGAGAGAGAGAGACAACGGGAGGTGGGGATAGGGGGAAGGGGCAGAGGGAGGAGAGAGACAGAGAATCTCAAGCAGACTCCCTGCTGAGCGGGAAGCCCAACCCGGGGCTCGATCCCAGGACCCTGAGACCACAGTCCGAGCTGAAACCAAGAGTTGCTCGCTCAACTGACTGAGCCACCCAGGTGCCCCAATACAAGGGATTTTTAAAAGGAAACATTTACTACAATGTAAAAATAGTTAAATGTCTGCAAGCAAAATCATGTTACTTTTCAATATATGATACACACCTACACGTTCTATTTAATCAATGTATTTATTAAAGATTGTATTTATTTATTTGAGAAAGAGCGAGAGAGAGCACAAGCAGCGGGGAGGGACACAAGGAGAGGGAGAAGCAGAATCCCCCTGAGCAGGGAGCCCAACACAAGGCTCGATCCCAGGACCCCTGGGATCATGACTTGAGCCAAAGGCAGACGCTTAACCGACTGAGCCACCCAGGCGCCCCCACTTATGTGTTTTAATTCCTTGTGTCCTCAGCGAACCCTACTTAATTGTCAGCATAACGATTTCCAGCTCAGTTCTCTGTTACCTAAATAAATCTGATGCCCCCAAGCCCCCCCAGACAATAAAAAGGTTTCTCTCTGAGATTAGAACCCTTCCCACGTAAAATCTAAACGCCAGTACGGAAGTGGGGTTACCCAAAGTAATCTCATTTGTCAGGGATACTTGCAGACCTCAGAGTGAGGGGACCTTAGGCATTTGAAGGGTCAGAAAAGTAGAGCTATAAATGTTATACAAGTTAGAGAGGATGAATAACCAATTGTAGGAATGCAAGCGTCTGTAGGAAGAGCCTCGAAACAGAGCCCAGCAAGCTCTTCCTTCCAAGGAATCGTAGGTGCTATGTCAACACAGGCGTTCCCATGGGAACAGAAAGAAGAGCCGATTTCAAGCCTCTTCTGGGGACATATTTGCACTACTCGGTTCTCCCGGCAGGGTAGGGTCACCTCAACACAGACATAAAGGACACACATTTCTCCAAAGACTAGTAATAAGAGCACCCATAAATCATCTCTGGGAGGTTTGACTCAAAGGCAGGTAAGGACACACACAAAACCCACCCTAGGTCAACCTGAAAACCTTACTCAGAAGTCAAGTTGTGTGTGGGGTGCCTGGGTGGCACAGCGGTTAAGCATCTGCCTTCGGCTCAGGGCGTGATCCCGGCGTTATGGGATCGAGCCCCACATCAGGCTCCTCTGCTATGAGCCTGCTTCTTCCTCTCCCACTCCCCCTGCTTGTGTTCCCTCTCTCGCTGGCTGCCTCTCTGTCAAATAAGTAAATACAATCTTTAAAAAAATAAAGAAAAGAAAAAAGAAGTCAAGCTGTGCATTCTGACATATCTTTCACCCAACTTGGAATAATGCAAGGTCCACAGTCAACCAAAATCTCACCATAACTCTCAGTCATTCAGCAAAGATTCAGCTCATGTTGATTCTGTAGGCAGACAGACAAAGTGTGAAATGAGAAGGGATTTCACGTTCATTCTTGTATTCATTCTGTGCCCATGCCGGTCTTCTCGTCCCAACAAGGCTGTAAGGTTCTCAGGGAAGATTTATGAGGCAGGCTTACTTTTCTTCTTGTATTTGGTAGGGTTCTCCAGAGAAACAGAACCAACAGGACACGTGTATGCGCAACTGTGTGCGTGCGTGCATGTGCGTGTGTGTGTGTATGGCAGGTCGTGAAGGAGATTTATTTTACAAAATTGGCTAATTCAACTGTGGAGCCTTGGCAAGTCAAAATCTACAGGGTAGGTCAGCAAGGTGGAGACCCAGAGAAGAACTGCAGTTCAAGTTCAAAGGCTATCTGCTGTCAGAATGCCCTCTTCCTTAGGGGACATCAGTCTTTTTTTTTTTTTTTCTTCAGGCCTTCAACTGATTGCACGAGGCCCACCCACATTACGGAGGGTCATCTACTTATTCAGTCTACTGATTTCAATGTTAATCTCATCTAAAAAACAAATACCTTCACGGAAACGTCTAGGATAGTGTTTGAGCAAATATTTGGGTATTGTGGCCTAGCCAAATTGACACATAACCATGACACTTTCTAATCAAAGTTCTTAAGGTATAATTTATATACAATGTAACCATTTTAAATGCACAATTTGGGAAGTTTTGACACATGGTGTGCACCCACCACTACCACGATCAAGATATGAAACATTCCCATCACTCCAGAAAGTTCTCCTTTGCCCCTTCCCAGTCAATTCCTGCCCTCTTCTTTTCTTTTTTTATAGTCACACAAAACAATAGTAACTTTAATTTGTGGTCACCCAAGTATTACTTCTGGTTTGTTAAGTTTGCACTTCTTCTTTCAGTTTTATTGAGCTATAATTGACATATAGCTTTGTGTAAGTTTAAAATGGACAGCATAATGACTATGTGTATAACGGCTTTTTAAAACATATTTAAAAATTTTTTTTCAAAGATTTTATTTATTTATTTCAGACAGAGAGATAGAGAGGGAGAGAGAGAGAAAGCACACAAGCAGAGGGGAAGGGGCAGAGGAAGAAGTAGATTCCCCACTGAGCAAGGAGCCCAATGTGGGGTTCGATTCCAGGACCCCGGGATCATGACCTGAGCCAAAGGTAGATGCTTAATGGACTGAACCACCCAGGCCCCCCTGAGTACTGGCTTTTAAAAAAACAGCTCTATTGGGATACAATTCACATACCATATCATACAATTTGCATACTGACTTTTTTTAAAGAAAAAGATGTATTTCTTTAAGAGAGGGAGAGAGAGGAGGGAGAGGGAGAATCTCAAGCAGACTCCCTGCTGAGCATGGAGTCCAAGGTGGGCCTCGATCCCACCACCCTGAGATCATGACCCGAGCCGAAATCAAGAGTCAGACCCTCAACTGACTGAGCCACCCCAGGCACCCCAGCATGCTGACTTTTTAAAACCCTACTTATGCCTGTATCAGAGATCAGCACTGGGTGGAAATCTGTGGACTGATCCACGGGGTCATTCTCCACAAAGGACGTGTGGGTCCCTATTCCAGCTCTGCCTTTTCTAAGTTAATTGACACAGAAAAAGTGAGTTCCTTAATCTCCTTGGGCCCCAGATGGCAATGTTTCCAACTCAGCATCTCTGGGCCCCATCATCTTCCTCCAGGAAGTATGCCCAGATTTTCATAAACAGCTAGGGTGGGTGGCCTTCTCAGTGCCCCACAGCTCTCTGTTTACCTTTCACCTGCCACTAACTCCACGGTACCAGCTTCATGCATTTATCGTTCTGTGTCACCCACTGGGATCTAAGCTGCAAGAGCATGGCTCTGGGGCTCGCCGACCTGGGTCAAGTCATGGCTCTGCCACTCACCAGCTGTGTTAAGTTGCTTCACCTCTCTGTGCCTCAGTTGACTCGTGTGTAGAATGGAACAACAGTAACTATCTCATAGATGTGCTGGGAAAAGAAAGTGAGTTGACTCTACATGGGGTCATAGTCAGTGAACAGTGGCAGGCAGGTTGTAAATTCTCGATCAATGTGTTGTTGTTATGGCCGTAGCCATTACTGTTGTGATCATAACCTCTGCAGGCTTAGGACCTGTTGGCATAGATCTCTGGTACCCAGTAAGTTCACAAGAGATATCTGATTTCATTTCAGCAGTGTGACCTTGACTTTGTTATTTGCATGACACACAATGTCCTCAATTCCAAAAGGATCTTTTGTACTTAGGTTTTGCCTTAGTCCTTTCCAGCGGCTATAACACAGTACCACAGACCTGGGGGGGCTTAAACAACAGAGATTTATTTCTCACAGTGGTGGAGGCTGGGGAGTCCAAGATCAAGGCACTGGTAGATTTGGCTTCCGGTGGGGGCCTCTTCATGGTTCACAGACGGCCATCTTTTTGCGGTGTCCTCTCATGGCAGAAGAGACAAGGGATCTCCCTGGGGTCTATTTTATAAGGGCACTGAGCTCACTCATGAGGGCTCCAACCTCATGACCCAGTCACTTCCCAAAGGCCCCGGCTCCTCATACCATCGCACTGTGGGTTAGGATTTCAACATATGAATTTGGGGGGCCACATCCTATCTAGGCCACATCCTTTCTTACACTGTGGTTAACCTCCTTTTCTGACTTCTGCCACTGAGCCCAGACCCGCTCTGGCCTTTGCAGATCCCCACCAGCAGAGTGGTGCCAACCTCTGCCCCCCTTCCCGCCCCATGCACCAAGGTACTTGCACAAAGGGGATGAGGGATACGACTTCGATAGTGAGGAAGCGCGTCAGGCTACCTATCAGGGGCAGCGTGTCCCCAAGACTGGCATCTAAAGACATCTCCCTGCATTCCTGAGTGTGGCAAAAGGGATCAGAAACTCTGCCCTCACCGGAAAGGTGTTCTTCACCTTTTCCCAGGGCAAGCCCCAGGAGTCAGACTGGAGTTCTCTGGTTTTGAGACCATCGTCTCTACGCTCCCAGGAGCAGCCATGGCTGTTGGCATAGAGCCTGGCAGTGACAGAGAAGACACCAACTAACGAAATCTGCTGGGCCCGCACTCCTCTCTGAGTCATGGCTGGGGATTTCTGGCCGAACCAAAGTGTTTGTGCAAACAAACACACAGAGAACACCCGAATAACGAAACCGTTTGGCTGAGTACTATTTTCTTCCCTTTCATCTTCGTCCTAAGGGTTTTTCTTTCTTTCGGTGTAAGGGGCCACGATTCAACCTGCTTGTGCTTTTTTTTTTTTAAAGATTTTATTCATTTATTTGAGAGAGAGAGCGCACAAGTGGGGGGAGGGGCAGAGGGAGAAGCAGGAAGCCCCAGGTGGGGCTCGATCCCAGGACCCCAGGATCACGACCTGAATGCTTAACCAACTGAGCCACCCAGGCGCCTCTCAACCTGCTTGTGCTTTTATCTCTTTCTGTCAAGGTCAAAAGTATGTTTTTTTGGGGGGGATGCCAAATGTCTGGCAAATCGTCATGAACCATCCACTGGCCAGTAAATGTATACTGGTAACTAATATCAAAATCCCTGTGATACAAATTAAGTGAGCATTGTAGCAAGCGCCATGAGGCAGGGACACCGCACAGGGATTCTGGGATTTGAGACCAAGGCACACCGTCCTGTGGGCTCTCCGGAAGAACAGTGGAGGGAAATTAGGAGCAAACAGATGAGACAGAGGAGTCCAAGCTCTTTGGGGGTCACTTCAAGGAGGGCGGGTGCTTGTGGAGAGGTAAGACAGGGCTGAAAGGCATATGAGCCATATGCCCCTGCTGGTGGGGAAAAGGTGACGCCCAGGAGCCATGTTTGATGGGTCACATCATACGTGTGTGTGTGTGTGTGTGTGTGTGTGTGTGTGAGCTTGATCCACTATAGAAATTTTAGATGACAAAGAAAACTATAAAGAAACAGTAAGTATTCGCAATCCCACCAAGCAGAAATCTACTGTGGGTACTGACACTTCAGCTGTGTTTCTTTCATTTTTTCCTGTATTTTATACATTCTACTCTCGAGGCCCTATTGTTCAATTATTGTCCTGCTAGTTTCCAGTCAATACCATATCCCAAACATTTCCCATGTCATTTTATTCGAAAAGGGTACTTCCCTTGATTAGTACACAATATTCCATACGTGTAGAGACCAGCAGTTCCTCCAACGGTGATCCAAGGACCCCCCTCGGGGTCCGTCAGGTACATTCAGGGAGCCCGTGAGGGTCTCCCTGTTCCCAGCACACATGCAGGAAGATTTTCTTTGTTTCCTTCAATCAAAACAACACACTGCGACAGACTGAATGCTAGCGCACATACGGGAATCCAGTCCTCTGCTATCAAGCCAGATGTGAAAAAGAGATGCAAAAATGTAACTCAAAGTCACTCACTCATTTTTTTTGTTTCAGAAACGACTTTTTTTTTTCATACAAATATGCTATGTTACTGTCATCGGGTTATCGTTGTTATTTTAGGAGAACTAATATTTTTAAAAAATTCTCAGTTTTAACTTCTTTTTTTTTCTTTAGCTTAACAGAGCCCAAATTTATTCTGTTATATTTCTGGAGGTAAGAAATCTGAACTCAATTTCACTAAAGTAAAGCTGAGTTGCAAGGTTTCGGCAAGGCTGTTTGCTTCTGGATGCTCTCAGGGGGGATTCAATTACCTTGTCTTTTTCAGCTTCCGGTGGCCACCAGTACCTCTTGACTTGTGTCCTCTTCTTCCGTCTTCAAAGTGCATCACTCCAATCTCTGCTTCCATTTTGACATTGCCTTCTCTCTTAACTTTCTTGCTGTCTCTTATAAGGACCTTTGTGATTGCGTCTAGTGTCCACCCAGGTAAGGCAGGCTGATGTCCCCTCTTTTGACCCTTAACTCAGTTTTCATTTCTAATATGGTAAATAGAGACAGAGTCCCATGAGCAAACGCTATTTGAGGTTCTCAGTGATTTTTAAGAATGTAAAAGTGTGAGAGGCACAGGACTAGAATCTCGGGAGAAATGACACAGGATGGCTTTTAAGAAGCCAGTAGAACTGGTTCAAATGGACTCTTGAAAAGAGGAGTGAGAAAGCAAAGAGTAAAAAAAAAAAAAAAAAAAAACAAAACAACAAATGGACTGTTGACATTTGTGTTCTCTTCCTCAGAGACGTGGAATAATGGAACCCATCTCACAGGGGCACTGGAGGAATTCAGCGAGTTTCTACAGGGCAAACAGGACGTGCTCATGAAATAGATGTTGCTGATGGTTGTGTGATCATGATAAATGTCTTGTCACTTACACAACCACTTCTTACCCATAAATCTGCCTCCATATTTTTGATTAATGGCCTTTGGATAAATTCTTAGAATCAGAATTCTTGGCCTGAAGATTTATGTGTGGCTTTTTATTTTCTTTTATATGTTTAAAAATTTTTTTAAATTCTCATGGCTCTACAAGATATAAATATATATAAAACATTCTATCCAAGAAAAATAAAACACATTTTCCTCAAGTACACCAGAAGAATCCCCTGGTTAAGTCACATAAAAAAAGACAAGACAGATACTACAAATTCAAGAAGACTGAAATCCTACCAAGTATATTTTCCAACCACAATGGTACAAAACCAAAGACCACGGCTAAAACACAACTGGAAAACCTACAATGTAAGTATTAAATATTTAATATGTAAGTATTAAATATTTAATATGTAAATATTAAACAGCACACTACTGCCCAAGCAATGGGCCAAATAAGAAATCAAATGGCAAATCAAACTATGTCTTAAAGCAAAAGCAAAAGCAAACACCATATTCCAAAACCTATGGGATGCGGGAAAAGCAGATGTTCGAGTGAAATCTGTGCTATAAATGCTTGTATTAAGGAAAGCAGTTCAGGCACGCCTGGGTGGCTTAGTGGGTGAAGGTCTGCCTTCGGCTCAAGTCATGATCCCAGGGTCCTGAGATCAAGTCCCACATCGGGCTCCCTGCTCAGCAAGGAGCCTGCTTCTCCCTCTGCCTGCTGCTCCCCTGCTTGTGCTCTCCAGCTCTTTCTCACAAATAAATAAATAAAATCTTAAAAATAAAGGAAAATAGTACAAATAAACACCTTCACATGACGCCACAGGGAACTAGAAAAAGAAAGAAACTTAGCTGAAATTTTGTAGAGGAAGGAACAAAGACAGATCAGAAATAAATAAAATAGAGACCAGAATAAACAGTAGCATAACATCAAAGTCATGACCAGTATTTCCAAAAAATAAATAAGTAAACAAAATTGGCAATGCTTTAACTACTAAGCAAAAAAAAGAGAAAAGCCTCAAAAACCAAACTGAGAAATGGAAAACAAGACACCAGATAACCGCAGGAATACAGTGTGAGAACAGATTACTAACAACAATTATATACTAACAAATCAGATCACTTAGAAAGAAAACCAGATCATTGCTAAAACCGCCCAAGTTCCCAAGATCGAATCCAAGAAATAGGAAATCTTAGACCGGTAACGAGAAGGAAAGTTGAATGAGGACTCAAAAATGTCCCAGCCCAGAAAAGCCCGAGACCCCATGGTCTCATTGGTGAATTCCACCTAACATTTTAAAAAATAATAATTAATGACAATCTTTCTCAGCATCTCACAAATAATGGAAGAGAAGGAACGCATTCAAAAGCATTCTGGGAGGCCCGTATTACCCTGATACCAAAGCCAGATAAGAACAATAGAAGGACAAGAAAGTCTAGTTTGTCCAATATAAGTATTGCTACTCCAATACTTTTTGGACCTCCCTGTGCCCCGTAAATATTTCTCCACCCCCTCACTTTCAGTGTGCAGGAGTCTTTAGGTCCAAACTGAGTTTCGGGTAGGCAGCCTGTGTTTGACTATGTAAAGCAGACTTGTTGAATTCCAGCAACCGACTTGATGATCACATGACCTTATTTTGTAGTCCGAGAACCTCAGAGGCCTCAGTAAAAACATCTGAAATCTGCCTGCTCAACTCCCCACCTAGCGAGCAGGTGAGCGGCTCTCAGAACCCCACTGGCCGGGTGACGCCCCCCTCACTCACATCACCTCCAATGCTCCGGATGGCCTGCTCTCCTCCTGACTCTGGGTCTCTGGAGGCAAAGACCCCACATCCTGATTTCTGTCCCATCTAGGAGGTCCCTTTGCCATTTCATTCCCGGTCTCTGCCAGGAGGGACAGGTGGCCTGGCCCTTCTTAGATCCAGCTCCTCGAGAGCGACCTTTCCCTCTCAGGATGTCTTCTCTGCTGTTCCTGGGAATCTTGCCCTTCCTCCCTGGGGGGAGCCGGAGCAGGCCGCCCAGCCCTCCAGAGCTCAGTCATTTCTACGGCTATTGGAAAGGACGATGCTTAGGGCATAAACAATTTGGGGGGCCGAGCTTTACTTCCAATCTGTATTTCCAGTTTGGAAGAAAAGACATGGAATTTTGCCCACGGGGGAGGAAGGAAGGAAGTCCTGTAAGCTCTACCTAGGAAATGGCTTTCTTCCTCTGTTCATTTTTTTTTTCTTTTGAGAGGGAGAGACTGAGGCTTGGGGGCTGGGGGGGGGTGCGGAGGGCAGAGAGAATCTGAAGCAGGCTTCACACCCAGCATAGAGCCCGACGCGGGGCTCAATCTCATGACCCTGAGATCATGAGCTGAGCCGAAATCAAGGGCCAGAAGCTTAACCGACTGAGCCACGGGGTGTGGGGGGGCCTGGTTCATATTTCTTAGCACCATGAGCTGGCGTGGACATGGTCTTCTGACTGCATCACCACATGGTGAAGCTGGAGGGAGGGGCAGACAGAAGCAAAGGTTTTGGAACCAGCCAGCAGCCCGGGAGCACGCGAAGGGCCTGGAACTGTCTGCGTAGGAGGAAACAGGGAAGATGGGGGCGGTGATGGCGAAGATATTAGGCAACGTCCCGCAGGGATAATAACAACAAACAACAATGACAACAGCTAACACAGAGTGTGTACTCTGTTCAGGATTTGTTCGGTGCACTTCACATATGTGGATTCATTGATCTGCACAATGACCCTTTCAGATGGGGAAACTGAGGCAGATGAAATAATGATCATCTGCTCAAGGTCTCATAACTAATAGGCAGCAGCAGGATTTAAATTCAGACACTCAAAGACCAGTACTCTTGATCACGAAGCTTCCCGGCCTCTTAACTGTAACTATGAAACACCACAGGGCTAACAGTTTTCATTAAAGTACTTAATTTAGTTCTCACAACAATCCAGCGAGTAAACAGATAATTGTAGGTTTCATTTTACAGAGGAGTTCTGAAGCACAGAGAGGTTGAGTAACTTGTTCAAGGTCACACAGCTTGTATGCAGTGAGAACGGAATTTAAGCTCAGGTTCGTGTATTCAGGGCTCAAGGTCTTACTTAGGTCTCTGCTCTACAAGCCATTGCCCAGTTGATTTAAAGAAGGTCTCTGGGGGTGCCTGGGTGGCTCAGTCGGTTAAGTGTCTGCCTTCAGCTCAGGTCATGATCCCGGGGTCCTGGGATCGAGTTCCGCATCGGGCTCCTTGCTCGGCAGGGAGTCTGCTTCTCCCTCTCCCTCTGCCTGCTGCTCCCCCTGCTTGTGCTCTCTCGCTCTCTCTCTCTGTCAAATAAATAAATAAAATCTTAACAAAAAATAAAGAAGTTCTCTGGAAGGCCGTTTAGATCGGTAACCAGTAACCGTTTGAGATTCTCAAACCAGGTGGGAGCCAATGATGCAGTCAATGGCCAGCCACATCTTTCCTGTGGCGGTCCCTCCTGTTCCTAGGCAAGGAGCGGCCCGCCCCCCCTCAAACGGCTGCCATGTCCACCTCGTTCATTCAAGTTGTTCTTCAGCACCTCCCATGTGCCTGTCACTGTTCCAGCTCTGGGGACAGAGCAGCGAGCCACCACGGACAACGGTCTCTGCTCTCCTGGGAGCTCACAGTCTAGAAGGTGAAAACAAAGTAAACTAACAACCCAGGCACTAAACAAAAGAAGTAAGACAATCACATAGTATATTAGAAGGTGCTAAGAGCTATGAAGAAAAAGAGAGCTGGAAAGACAAAGAGGAAGTGGTGGTGGTTTGGGATTGATTGCAATTTTTTGGTAAAGATTTTATGTATTTATTTACTTGAGAGAGAAAAAGAGAGAGCATGAGCGGGGGGGAGGTGGTGGCAGAGGCAGAGGGAGAAGCAGGCTCCCCTCTGAGTAAGGAGCCCGATACGGACCTCGATCCTAGGACCCTGGGATCATGACCTGAGCAGAAGGCAGATGCTTAACTGACTGAGCCACCCAGGTGCCCCCTGGGATTGACTGTAATTTTAAATAAGGCAGTCAAGGAAGGCCTCCCTGAGAAGGTGACATTTGAGGGCGAGAGCTGGAACAAATAGTCCTTAAATTTGTATGGAACCAGAAAAGGCCCCGAATCGCCAAGGAACTGTTGAAAAGGAAAAACAAAGCTGGGGGCATCACTGTGCTGGATTTCGAGCTGTACTACAAAGCTGTGATCACAAAGACAGCATGGTACTGGCACAAAAACAGACACATAGACCAATGGAACAGAATAGAGAGCCCAGAAATGGACCCTCGGCTCCTTGGGCAACTAATCTTTGATAAAGCAGGAAAAAACATCCGGTGGAAAAAAGTCTCTTCAATAAATGGTGCTGGGAAAATTGGACAGCTACATGCAAAAGAATGAAACTTGACCACTCTCTCACACCATACACAAAGATAAACTCCAAATGGACGAAAGACCTCGATGTGAGACAGGAATCCATCAAAATCCTAGAGAAGAACATAGGCAGCAACCTCGAATCGGCCAAGCAACTTTTTCACGACACTCTCCAAAGGCAAGAGAAACAAAAGAGAAAATGAACTTTAGGGACCTCATCAAGATAAAAAGCTTCTGCACAGCCAAGGAAACAGTCAAAAAAACTAAGAGGCAGCCACTGGAATGGGAGAATATATTTGCAAAATGATGCTACAGATAAAAGACTGGTATCCAAGATCTACAAAGAATCCTCAAACTCAATACGTGAGAAACAAATAAACAAATCATAAAATGGGCAGAAGATATGAACAGACACTTTTCCAATGATGCATCATACAAATAGCTAACAACACATGGAAAAAATGTTCAAAATCATTAGCCCAGGGAAATTAGATCAAAACCACACAATTATGATACCACCTTTACGCCAGTTAGAATGGCAAAAATTGACAAGGCAAGAAACAATACACTATTGCTGGAGAGGATGTGGAGAAGGAGGATCCCTCCTACACTGTTGGTGTGGAATGCAAGTTGGTACAGCCACCTGGAAACAGTGGAGGTCCCTTAAAGAGTTAAAATTGAGCTACCCTATGATCCAGATTGCAATACTGGGTATTATCCCAAAAGATAGATAGTGAAGAGAAGGGCCATAGTAACCTCAATGTTCATAGCAGCATTCCCAATAAGGTTAATCGGTGGAAGAGCGCATGCCCTTCAACAGATGACTGGATTAGAAGATGTGTCCATGCTACTATGTAATGGGAATGGAGTCATTCTGTGCTATCAGAAAGAACGAATTCTCAACATTTGCTGCAACATGGACGGCACTGGAGGAGATAATGCTAAGTGAAATAAGTCAAGCAGAGAAAGACAATTATCATATGATTTCTCTCATCTATGGAACATAAGAACTAGGAAGATCGGTAGGGGAAGAAAGGGATAAAGAAAGGGGGGGTAATCAGAAGGGGGAATGAACCATGGGAGACTATGGACTCTGAGAAACAAACTGAGGGCTTCAGAGGGGAGGGGGCTGAGGGAATGGGATAGACCAGTGATGGGTAGTAAGGAGGGCACATACTGCATGGTGCACTGGGTGTTATACACAACTAATGAATCATCGAGCTTTACATCGGAAACCAGGGATGTACTGTATGGTGACTAACATAATATAATAAAAAAAACATTAAAAAAAAAGAGTAAGAGAGGACAGAGAGGGTACCATGCGACTGTCTAGTGGGGGGAGCAGGGGACAGTGCTTCCGGCAGAGGCCCCAGCAAGTGTCCTGGGATGGGCCTATGAATGAACTTCACAAGGAACAGGAAGGAGGCCAGCTCCACCCTCTCCCTTCCACAGGGATGCGCCCGTGCTCGCTGGACCAAATCCAGGCTCCCGAGCCCGTTCCTGAAGGCGGCTGCCAAGGAGACGGCCTCTGTGCTCTGGTCAGGGAGACAAGTTTCCCTGATCTCAGAGGCCCATCGTCACCATTGCATTATTGCTGCCGCTTCCCTCGAAGGGCCTTT
>NW_024423319.1:87027247-87036249 GCF_017311325.1 Ursus maritimus | reverse complement strand
GCTACTCTCTATACCCAGCTCTGGAGACTTGCTTCGAGAAGCCTGCCGAGCTTCACCTCACCCCCAGTCAGTGCACTAAATATAAAGTTCACTCCATGTTGAGCCCCTGCCATATTAGCTTGGACCTGCCCACGTTATCTTGATAGCATTCTCTAGGTGTTCCACGTGGGTATCTCTTCTCCTTCCAGCGCTTTCGGGAAAGGAATCCATCATTTGCATCCTCCCATAACGTGTAAGAGTGTTATCTATTCAGTGAGTGTTTGACAAGCTTTGAACGATTGGATGGATGAACGGACAGGTGGGTGACTGGATGAACAGAGCTGTAGACTGAATGTTTGTGTGTTCCCCTCCCCCCAAAATTCATAGGTGGAAACCTAACCTCCCGCATGTGACGGTATGAGGAGATGGGGCCTTTGGAAAGTCATGGGGTCAGGTGGGTTCCGCCCTCATGGGTGAGCTCAGGGCCCTTATAAAAGAGACTCTGAAGAGCTTCTGCCACGGGAGCGCACACGGAGAGCACAGCGATCCCACATCTGCTGGCGCCTTGACCTTGGACTTCCCAGTCTCTAGAACTGTAGGAGAAAAGCTTCTGTTGTCTATAGGCCACCCAGCCTCTGGTGTTCTGTGATAGCAGCCTGAACTGACCAAGGCAAACCGTGTAAAAATAAGAAGAGGAATTCTTTAGGGTCTGAGACAGAAATCTGGCTGTTTTCTAAACACAATCAAAAGAAATTCTTTTTCTCTCGTGGTTTATCTCCCCCTCTGTTTACCCCCCCTTCATTTTTCCCTTCCTTCTCCTACCGATCTCCCTGTTATTCCTTATGTTCCACAAATGAGTGAAACCATATGATAATTGTCTTTCTGTGGACTCCGGGAAACAAACTGAGGGTTTTAGAGAGGACGGGGTGGGGGAAGGGGGTAGCCCGGTGATGGGTATTAAGGAGGGCATGTATTGCATGGAGCACTGGGTGTTATACGCAAACAATGAATCATGGAACACTCCATCAAAAACTAATGATGTACTGTACGGTGACTAACATAATTAAAAATAAACAAATAAAATATATTTAAAAAAGTAATTCTTTTTCTGAAAAAATTAAAGTGCTCAGAGTAGGAAGCTGAAGAGTATAACTCCCCTCCCCCCCCACCAAAGACCGAATCAGTATCTTTGTCCTCTTTGTCCTCATCATCTTGTAATTACACCTGCCAGTAGAGACAGAGCCTGAGCTCCACCGCGGAGAGTCTCCAAAATTAGCTCCTACATTGACCTCAAAGACTCAGTGTGTTGAGAAAGACGCAGAGGGGTTTTTGTGGTTGCTGTTGTTTTAAGATTTTATTTTTAAGGAATCTCTACACCTGACGTGGGGCTTGAATTCACAACCTCGAGACCAAGAGTCGCACGTTCCACCGGACTGAGCCCGCCAGGCGCCTCCAGAAAGAAGCCAAGTTTTGTGCCCCTTAATCCTGAGCCACTTATACCCCCCGATTGCAGCCATATCACATTGCAAATCGTCAGGACACACCATTGATGCCAAGAGGTTGTTTCCAAAGCGGGATAATGCCCACAGCTAAAATCTGTTTTCCCGGGCCAATTTTTTCAGTCTTTGAATTAGTAGACATGTAAGTATTTATTTGCTCGAATAGCACAAGCACCTAAAATAACCCAATAAAGACCAACCCTTTATTTAGGGCATGTCATTTCTGAACAACATATTACCCGACATGCACCAGCACCAGGGAAGTTCCAGAGTGCTCTGGCCTTGAATAATGTGCTTTTCAAAAATACAGACAGCTACCCAGTGGTGTTAGCTTTTCCAGGAGAAATCTTGGCTCCCGGAAAAGGCCGCTCTATCACAATGCTGGCGATTATACGACAGCCAAAAACTTGCAGCAGGGGCCCTGGCCCTTCTCTGGGACAAGGGCCCCTCTGAAAATCTGCTGAAAACCATGGAATCTCTTCAGTCGAGTGCACACATACAGACAATTCTGCATAAAACTCCGAGTGGGCCCCAAACTTATCCACGGCTCCTTCCCCAAGAGTGCAGGAATTTGGGGTTAAAAAAGGGTGATGACAATACCAAGGGTTGGTGAGATTCAGAAGCAACCGGAACTCTCACACCCGGCTAGTGGGAGTCTGACATGGTTTCACCACTTTGCAAAGCTGTTTGGCATTATTTACGAAAAGCTGCGTATGGTGTGTAGCTTACGACCCACTTCGGGTTGCCCAAGACAGTGTTCTCCAAACGCTATGCAAGAAGGTTAAATGGCCCTTAACAGTAGTATGGATGAAAAAAACTGAATTGTATTTCCACAGTGGAACACCATACTGCAGAGAGAATGATCTATGATTACCCATAATGACACACGTGAATTTCGCAATGCAAATTTACAAAAGCATCCAGATCCGAAGATGACATGTTGTAGGATTCCACTTGCATCAAGTTCTAAAACAGGCAAAATTGATCTACAGAAGTGCTAGAACTCAGGAGGATAGCAGTTATCTTTGGGGATAGTGTCAGTAAGGGAGCACGAGGAAGCCTCCGGGGGCTGATCGTGTTCCGTTTCTCGGTCTGACTGCTCGCCTCATGGCCGTGTTCGCTTTGTGGAAATTCACCACCCCGGACATTTATGGCGTCTCCTTTTCTGTAGGTATGTCATACATCAATAAAAATTTGTGTATTCTGAATAGACGAAAAAACATCGAATTGGACACTTTAAGTGGGAGAACTATATCGTATGTGACTTCTATCTCAATGAAGTTGTTTACAAAATTAATGGTTGATGTAACTTCTGGATTCAAGGTGAGGAAGGTTAGCAGCCAGAAAAGGAGCCCTGGGATGTCTTTTTTTTTTTTTTAAAGCTTTTATTTATTTCTTTGACAGAGAGCGAGCACGCGCGAGCAGGGGGAGCAGCAGAGGGAGAGGGAGAAGCAGACTCCCCGCTGAGCAGGGAGCCCAACACGGGGCTTGATCTCAGGATCCCGGGATCATGACCCGAACTGAAGGCAAATGCTTAACTGACTGAGCCATCCAGGTACCCTTAAGAATGTCTTAAGAAACAGGGGCGCCTGGGTGGCTCAGTCATTAAGTGTCTGCCTTCAGCTCAGGGCGTGATCCCAGGGTCCTGGGATCGAGTCCCACGTTGGGCTCCCTGCTCTCTGCTGGGAGCCTGCTTCTTCCTCTCCCACTCCCCCTGCTTGTGTTCCCTCTCTCACTGGCTGTCTCTCTCTCTGTCAAATAAATAAATAAAATCTTTAAAAAAGAAACAAAAAGAAACATAAATTCATTGACTACTTGAGTAGAAAGGAACTTCAGGCTTTAATCTCGGCCCAGCCAGCACTGACCCACTGTCATGGAGAAAAACTTCCTGCCCAAGCTTCTCCATCGAGGTGGGCTCCAGATCACTACCTAGGGGCCCTTCCTTGGAAAGAAGTGCTCAGTGTCCATACTGACCCTAGGCGACTGACTTCGTCGGGGAGAGACACAAGAGGAAGTGCTTTCAAAACCGAGTTCCTTTTTGGAGTCCAGTTGTATCGAGTTCAGAGCGGTCACCATCATCTGTAACCTAGACCCTGCTGATGTCCTGGGTCAGGCGGGCAGTTGCTAGTCCTCCCCGAAGATGGGAATTCATAGTGCTCAGAGTGCAGAGCCCATGTTCAATGTCTCCCAACAGAAGATGCATTTTTTTAGAAAGAAGATCCATTTTTCTTCAGCAGATGGGCTTCCAGAGCCTTCCATGCCATCTCCAATGATCTTCAACAAGAGCCCAAGATCTTCCAGACATTACTTCCCCTTGTACAATATCTTTGTTTGCTACATCTCTGTGTTTTCACTGCTGACTGTAGTGGCCCTTCAGGAAGCCCAGGGAACTTCGCTGATTCATTCTATTCTTTTCTCTACCTGCCCCCCATCACCATTACTGGTCAGAAACCGATAACCCATTCAGCTGTGAAACCACAGACTGCCTATAATCAGTTGCTTAGAGTAAAAGTCACCCTCGACTCCTCTCTTTTTCTCCAGCCATATAGAATCAGTCACAAACACTGCCAGTTAGACATCAAGATGTATCTAGAATCCAACTGTGTCTCACCTCCTTCACTGTTACCTCCCTGGTCCAAGCCATTACCAGCCCTGGCCTTGATGACTGCATTAACTTCCTAAACTCTCTCCCTGCTTTCCACTTTTGGCCCACAGAGTCTCCAAGGAGCCAGAAAGAGCTTTATAACATATAACTAGAGCATGTCACTCTCCTGACCAAATTCTTCTAATGGCTTTCCATCCCGCGTACCGGAAATCCAAGGTCCTTACTGTGGTCAACAAGACTTACATACCTCTCTTTCCTCATCTACCACCTTCCTCCCTTTATTCAGATCACACTGGCCTCTCTGCTGTTCTTCTTCTTCTTCTTTTTTTTAAAATTTATTTGACAGAGAGAGACAGAGCCAGCGAGAGAGGGAACACAGCAGGGGGAGTGGGAGAGGAAGAAGCAGGCTCCCAGCGGAGGAGCCTGATGCGGGGCTCGATCCCAGGACTCTGGGATCACGCCCTGAGCCGAAGGCAGAAGCTTAACGACTGAGCCACCCAGGCGTCCCTCTGCTGTTCTTTAAACACACAAAGATTTCTGCCAGATACTCACGTGTCTACTCCCTCATTGTGTTCAAATCACACCTCAAATGTTACTTCCTCAGAGATGTTTTTCCTGGCAACCTTTATTATTCTTCCTATCAAATGAGATTAGGTGATATAATTATTCATATATGTGTTTAATTCCCCTACCCTCCGGAATGCAGATCCCACAAAGGTGGAAATTTTGTCTTTTTCACTGGTGTATTCCTCGTACCTATAATGGTCCTCATTCAATAAATATTTGATGAACAAATAAAGAAAAATCTGATACTATGTTCATCTGAAGCCATGTTTAGAGGCTAGAGGAGATGCCAAGAGGGTAGCTATGCCTTGATCATGTGTCTGGAAGGTGTTTGTCATGAGTTCTTCATTGACGAAGTCAGGTCACTGCCCCATGGGGATGACCACCGAGTCTGCCCTGACAGTAATCACTATTGACCACAGGGAGGTTCAGGCCAGTAGAGGGAAGAGTCAGGTGTAAACCAGGTGCTCCTGTTCTATTAGGGTGGGGAGAGGTACGGCAGGGAAGCAGAATTGCTCTGGGAAAGAACAGCTCTCACCCAAGTGTATGTATGAATTATTATTAGAGAAGATTGCTACGTCCATCTCAAGGCCAGAGAAAGAGCTATACACCCCACTCCTTAAGCATCAGTGCCCTTTACAATTATGGGCTCCTTTGCATAATGCAACGGCTTGATTTAATTAGGCCATGCTGAGTAACAACTACCTTTTCCTGAACACTCACCATGTGCATGGTACTTCGCGTATATACCATTCTTAATCCTTACAAATACTTTGTGAGGTAGATACTGCTATTAGCCCTATTTTATTAATTAATTAATTAATTTTAGAGAAAGCATGTGCGTGTGCATGAGTGGAGGGGGGAGGGACAGAGAGGGGAGAGAGAGAATCTTAAGCAGGCTCCACGCTCAGTGCAGAGCCCGATATGCGGGCTCGATCTCATGATCTCGAGATCATGACCTGTTCCAAAATCAAGAGTCGGAAGCCCAACCAACTGAGCCACCCAGGTGCCCTAACCCTATTTTTAAATAGCAGCTTTATGGAGATATCATTCACATACCATAAAACTCATCTTTTTTATTGTGGTAAAATATACATAATATAAAATTATGCTTTTAACCTTTAAAATATACAGTTCAGTGCCATTAAGTATACTCACAATGTTGTCCAACCATCCCCACTACCCATTTTCAGAACATTTTCATCATCCCAAACAGAAACTTTATACCCATTGAATACTAACTCTTCATTTTCCCTTCCCATTAGGTCCTGGTTACCTCTATTCCACTTTCTGTCTTTACGAATTTGCCTATTCTGGATAACTCTGTAAGTGTATTTTGTGTCTCAGTTTATTTCAGTTTGCATTGTGTTTTCCAGGTTCATCCATGTTGGAGCATGTATCAGAATTTCCTTCCTTTTTAAAGCTCTTTTTAAAGAACCATTCTGTGAGCCAGGTGGCAACGTTCTATAACAGTCCATTGTATGGACAGACCGCATTTTATTTATCCATTCATCTGCTGATGGACATTGGGGTTGTTTTCACTTTGTGGCTATTAGAGTAATGCTCTATGAACATTTGCGTATTGATCCATTTTACAGATGTGGAGAGTGAGTCTTAGGATAAATGACCTTCCCAGGATCGCAGGGTTAATGAGGGGGGTTCAGGCGTGCTTAAAGTCGAGCTAGTTCCCCTGTTCGTGCCACCTTTCATGCAGCAGGAGATCCAAGATCTGGACGGTCCCCGGTGCACAGGCAACGGCAGACACCAACATGGCCCACCTCATCGCCATTCCGCTCTGTCGGCTTAAATGTAACTTAACTTTAAAACCCTATGCAGAGAGACAAAGCAAAGGGTAACTACCAAATTAGAACTAACACTATATTTCATCAAGTGGTGAAGAGAATCAAAATTGTCTTACTGATAGGCTTGGATGGGCCCAAGAAAAATAAGGTGTCATAATTTTAAGTGCCCCTGACACTTGGGCAATTTCTTCTTTCACTCAGTAAAAATGTATTCACTACATGGTATGAAACAGCCACTGCGTAGTGCTCTGAAGAGACAGGAACGAACTAAGACACGGTCCCAGGCTCAAGGAGTTCCAAAGTCTAGTTGGAGAAGCATGTTCGTGGAAGGAGAGAATTATTATTATTATTATTTTTTAAAGATTTTATTTATTTATTCGACAGAGATAGAGACAGCCAGCGAGAGAGGGAACACAAGCAGGGGGAGTGGGAGAGGAAGAAGCAGGCTCATAGCGGAGGAGCCCGATGTGGGGCTCGATCCCATAACACCGGGATCACGTCCTGAGCCGAAGGCAGACGCTTAACCACTGGGCCACCCAGGCGCCCCAGGAAGGAGAGAATTATTGCACCATGATTACAACGTGGCACATGGCTGGCCTCATGGCTACATGGCTGCATATTGCAAAGGCCGTTGATGGAACCCTGAGTCTTTGGGGAAACTGAGCTTCTTCATGGAGAGCTCAGTTAGCAAGAGCAGTGACTGCGTTTGTCTTATCCCAGACACCCTTATGCTTCTCTGCCCAGGTCCCTTCTGTTAGCCAATGGCGAGGACTACAGAAGTCCCAATACGTAAAGCTTGGCTTAGAATTACTGAAGAAAAGAGTGGTCTATCCAGTGGTGCATGTGGTGAATGCTGTGACAAGCTTGCCCACATCCCCATTCAGAAGCAAGGGAATTATTTCTTCAGCTGTTAGCGTTATTCCTGGCAGGCAGCCCTTGGTTCTTAGCCCCCTTCAGAGATTACCCCCGCTGCAAAAAAACAAAAACAAAAACAAAAAACCCACCCTGCCCAAGGTTAGGCCACCTTCTCTGGGGAGTTCACTTCCAGTAACTGAATGATATGAGGGTATCAAGTTCTTGTCCTCCTGCCCCACTCAGGACAGCTCTGGAGGGTCGTCCCATCTTCAGAATTCCTTGCAGGCTTGGCTGAGGCTTCCATCGAAACTACGTCACAGTCTGACTTCCTCTGCTGGCTCTTCTTCCCCTCCCCTCCAAGCTGTTGATCCCCAGTGCGCTCCCTCATAATATTACTTCCTGCACGCTAATCTCATGAAAAACCCGTAGAACAGTGGGACCTCATTTGAGAATAGGGGTTTTCTGGAAATAGGATTAGTGGGGAGGTCCCAATCTTCTTCTCCATGATCCTCACCAGAGACTTGCTGCGGGAAATGGGGACTATAGCGATAACGGCCACAAACGTACTCAGATAGGTTTACAGACTGAAAGGGGGAAACTGAGAGCAGAAAGTTTGTAACAAGGCAAAGCTCACTTCTACATCATACATCATAGTTGCAAAATCCCATGAATGTTCATGTAAAGGTTTGTGCCGGGAGCAAGAGTTAATTTGCCATCTTAAAAATGTTTGCAAGGAATTAAAGAAAACAACAACTAAGAAAATGCCTATGACGTGTTCTGAGTTATTTAGGAAAGAACCTTGGAG
Source organism: Ursus maritimus (assembly GCF_017311325.1). NCBI lineage: Eukaryota > Metazoa > Chordata > Mammalia > Carnivora > Ursidae > Ursus > Ursus maritimus. Next base: position 87,028,140 of record NW_024423319.1, on the reverse strand, counting down.
TTAAAACCCACATGATCTCCAAATTCCAATGAATCTTTTTTTTTTTTTAAAGATTTCATTTATTTATGTGACAGAGAGACAGCCAGCGAGAGAGGGAACACAGGCAGGGGAGTGGGAGAGGAGGAAGCAGGCTCCCAGCGGAGGAGCCCAATGTGGGACTCGATCCCGCAACGCCGGGATCACGCCCCGAGCCGGAGGCAGACGCTTAACGACTGCGCTACCCAGGTGCCCCTCCAAATTCCAATAAATCTTAAACAAGTCTTAATATTGAAATCTTCTCTTCTATGCATTTTTAACATGCTCTGCTAGCTGCATTAGCTAAGTGCAATCTTAGAGAAAAGATCACTTTTAGTCTCACTAAAAGACTTCATAGATCTTCCATAAATCATTTACATAGAAGGTCGTTTTCCCAGCTCTAATGTTCTAGTTTAACTAAGAAATCTAATGTGGTTTTGTTGTAAAATTCCATGCCCGTATAGATCTGTTATGGTTTGGAAAATCTGACTACAAAAGTGTGGTGTTGTGATAATATATATTTTGGTCTTTGTCCTCAATGCCTGGCCTGTAAGACCTTTGGAATTTCCTGAGTGATATGGATGAAAAGAGGGTCTTCTGTTGTTCATAGAAGCCCCTGTTAAACTGTATCTGAGGTTATGCTGAGGAAGTGACTCTTAGTGGGCCCCTAGAGCTTGGGGGGGGGGGAGCTGGTTGCCATAGGAACCAACCACAGGATTAGAAGCTTGGAACTTTGTGTCCCTGGACCTCTGGGGAGTGGAGAGAGTCTGGAGATTGATCTAATCACCAATGGTCAATGCTTTAGTCAATCGTGCCTATGTAATGAAGCCTCCAGAAAAATCCTTAAACAAGGGAGTTCAGAGAGCTTCCAGGTTGGT
>NW_024423319.1:87021890-87027222 GCF_017311325.1 Ursus maritimus | reverse complement strand
AAATAGGATTAGTGGGAGGTCCCAATCTTCTTCTCCATGATCCTCAACAGAGACTTGCTGCGGAAATGGGGACTATAGCGATAAGGCCACAAAACGACTAGATAGGTTTACAGACCGAAAGGGGGAACTGAGAGCAGAAAGTTTGTAACAAGGCAAAGCTCACTTCTACATCATACATCATAGTTGCAAAATCCCATGAATGTTCATGTAAAGGTTTGTGCCGAGCAAGAGTTAATTTGCCATCTTAAAAATGTTTAAGGAATTAAAGAAAACAACAACTAAGAAAATGCCTATGACGTGTTCTGAGTTATTTAGGAAAGAACCCTTGAGTTAAACACCCACATGATCTCCAAATTCCAATGAATCTTTTTTTTTTTTTTTTTAAAGATTTCATTTTTTATGTGACAGAGAGACAGCCAGCGAGAGGGAACACAGGCAGGGAGTGGGAGAGGAGGAAGCAGGCTCCCCAGCGGAGCAATGTGGGACCTCCGAGACCGGGATCACGCGAGCCGGAGGCAGACGCTTAACGACTGGCGCTACCCAGGTGCCCTCCAAATTCCAATAAATCTTAAACAAGTCTTAATATTGAAATCTTCTCTTCTATGCATTTTTAACATGCTCTGCTAGCTGCATTAGCTAAGTGCAATCTTAGAGAAAAGATCACTTTTAGTCTCACTAAAAGACTTCATAGATCTTCCATAAATCATTTACATAGAAGGTCGTTTTCCCAGCTCCTAATGTTCTAGTTTAACTAAGAAATCTAATGTGTTGTTGTAAAATTCCATGCCCGTATAGATCTGTTATGGTTTGGAAAATCTGACTACAAAAGTGTGGTGTTGTGATAATATATTTTGGTCTTTTTGTCCTCAATGCCTGGCCTGTAAGACCTTTGGAATTTCCTGAGTGATATGGATGAAAAGAGGGTCTTCTGTGTTCAAGTAGAAGCCCTGTTAAACTGTATCTGAGGTTATGCTGAGGAAGTGACTCTTAGTGGGCCCCTAGAGCTTGGGGGGAGCTGGTTGCCATAGGAACCAACCACAGGATTAAGCTTGGAACTTTGTGTCCCCTGGACCTCTGGGGAGTGGAGAGAGTCTGGAGATTGATCTAATCACCAATGGTCAATGCTTTAGTCAATCGTGCCTATGTAATGAAGCCTCCAGAAAAATCCTTAAACAAGGGAGTTCAGAGAGCTTCCAGGTTGGTGACCAAAGGCGCATCCATATTCTGGGAGGGTGGCCCACCCCAAACTCCACGGGAACGGACGCTCCAGTACTCACGACCCTTCCGGACCTTGCCGGATGTACCTGTTCCTCTGGCTATTCATTGGTATCCTTTTTTTTTTTTTTTAAGATTTTATTTATTTATTTGACAGAGAGAGAGACAGCCAGTGAGAGAGGGAACACAGGCAGGGGGAGTGGGAGAGGAAGAAGCAGGCTCATAGCGGAGGAGCCTGACGTGGGGCTCGATCCCAGGAACCTACGATCATGCCCTGAGCCGAAGGCAGATGCTTAACGACTGAGCCACCCAGGCGCCCCTCAGCTGTATCCTTTATCACAAACCAGTACTAGTAAATAAACTGTTTTCTCTGAGTTCTATGAGCCATTCTAGCAAATCACCATAGCTGGTCAGTCAGAAGTACAGAAGGCCCGGGACTTGCGACTGGCCTCTGGAGTAGGAGCAATTTTGTGGGATTGAGCCCTTAATTTGTGGGGCCTGTGCCAACTCTGGGTAATTAGTGTTAGAATTAAATTGAATTGTAGTACACCCAATTGGTATCTGGAGAGTTAAAGAATTGGTTGGTATGTGAAAAAAAAAATCCCCACGTATCTGGTGTCAGAAGTGTCTTGAGTAAAAAATAGCTCACAGTAAGAGGTAACGTGATTTTTCAGTAATTGAATTATAGGGCAGTAAAGAAATAAAACCAAATACAATAGCCTTAGCAAAAAACAGATATTTGGCTTAACCACAGTCATTACAAAGCCTTATTTTAGAATATTCAAACACCAGAAATCACTTGAAAAAGATCTATTTTTGTCCCCACATATGTGCAATTAGAGGTAAGAGCACAGCCTGTGGTGTTCACCATGCCAGGAGGTAACCACATGAATGCAGGCAAGTGACTTCAATAGTATGCACCTGGAGGGGCCAAGCACAGGTCACCCCTAGATGAGCCATGTTGGCATGAACATTATTTTGAGTTAAAAGCAATCCAAACCCAGCTGATTCAGGAAAAGCTCTTTACCTCCCACTCAGCTGCCCGCCTTACCAGGAAGAGAGTTATTAACAGAGACTTCCTTTTACCTAAGAAACTTAGCTGCATCATAGGGTAACCTTGTTTTTCCAAGCATCTCCTTTCACCTTCTTCCTACTGGTCTTTCTCCCGTTTGTATCCTCAGACCCCCTACCCCTCTCCTTAGCTCATAGAAGCTTCTTGTTGCCTTGCTGGCTTTGGAATTTCCATGGCTGTGTGGGTTCCCCATAAGTACATATGCTATTAAACTCGATTTCCTCCTGTTAATCTGTCTCATGTCAATTTAAGTCTTAGTCCAGCTGGAAGGACCTTGAAGGGCAGAGGAAATTCTTCCTCCCCAACACAGCTTTCTATAATGTGGATATAAACAGAACCAATGTCATGGTCATTGCCAGCAATGAGTGAGATGATGCATAAACATCTCTTAACAGAGTGCCTTCCACATAGTGAATGTGTAAATACTGATGAATATCATCACTACTGTCCCTACACTTTTCCTTCCATGGAAGGTATTGCCAACGGTCATATCTTGAGCCTCCCTTCATGGGAGGCTCTCCAGACCCTCCACGGGAATCCCACTGCGTGAGTGGCAGATGACTTTGTAGCAGGAGGCGCAAAGCTTCTCACCCTTACAGCATCACTCAGCATGTTGGGATTTACCAGCAGAAAAATCAGTCTCTGACTGCTCATCTCAGCACCGTCTTGTCAGGGAAGGTGCTCTTCCAGTCACCTTCGCAATCAAGCCCTCTCTGAGCCTCCAGGACTGGATCCTGAACACCAGCCTCAGAGAGCAGCTCAGCTAATCCCCAACAACTGCACCACTTTCCTAGCCCAACTGTAGCCTCCCTGGAGTCACAGGTGCCAGACGACAGGTGCGCTCCTGGTCTTTCAAAGATATTACCCAAACGCTTTTGATGTCCCTAAACTCTATAGAGTAATGAGAAGATGAAAAAGCTCTTTGTAAACCAACAGACACAGTACAATATAAAAGGAGAGAGAAAGAGAGGGAGGGAGGGAGGAAGGGGGGGTCGGAGAGAAAGAGAGAGAGGGGAAAAAAGAAAGAGAGAGAAGAAAGGAAGGGACAGAGGTAAGGGAAGGAAAGGAAGAAGAAAATAAAATAAATTAGGGCTTTAAAACAAATCATTTTTCTCAAAATGGGTTATTTCTCAGACGTCAACTATCGTCTTTGGCTTACCAGATTATCATTTTGAAATCTGAGGCTATGTGATGATCTAAGTCCGGAAAAATTGTGTCTAAAAAGCAAATTATATTTTTAAAAAATTCCCTCCTAAAGTATTTCTCTACCACATAAGATATATATATATATATACACATATATATACATATGTATATATATGTATATATATATAAAATTTTATATATAAAGTAATTTTATATATTATCATATTCACCTTTGGGGGGTAGTAACTAACAGTTCCACATGATACACTAGGAACTGAGGCTTCTAGGAAGCAGTAAACTACACATGGCCAGGGTCCATGGTGAATTTACGGAAAGCCCAGGACTCTGACAGAGGTCTGTGACTCCAGACTTAGTCTGTATTTCTCTACAGAGAGGTTCTCACAAGATGGAAATTCAGTTTCTTGATTGTCTCCACAACTCGCTCTATCTCTCCACTGAGTACCTCACACAGTTCCAAAGCCAGCCTCCGATCAATACTGGTACGGATACCAACCTTTGACTCCATAAATTGTTTGAGGAAAATGTTTACTTTCTCTAATGGTACAAACCAAAACGATGATTGCTTAGATGAGTCCGAAAATTCCCCCCAAAAGAAACTCAATGCTCGGAAGGAAGAACTCCACTTTGAAATAAATCAGAAGAGACTCTGTGCGTAGATAGAAGGGTTTCCTTAGCCCGCAAAGGAGGTCTGCTGCTATGAACGTTAATCCCTTGCAGGGAAACTGTGTTGATTCAAGGGAGGAGTCCCTTGTTGGGACAGTGAGAAGGATGCGGGGCAGATCCCAGTTAGAGGAACATTTGGGGTTTAGTAAAGAGATGATGCAGCAGGAGAAATCTGGAGTGAGATTCAGATAAAGGAAGAGACAAGTCTGGCAAAGAGGCAACTTGTGAACTGTACGTGGAAGACACCCTAGAGACACTTTAACGAATTCAAACGTAATGAATTGCACTGAGATGAAAGGCTTATCCCAGAGGCATCTGCTTATTTGAGACAATTATTATCAGGAAGAAAGCATGTTCAAAGAAATTCACCTAAGTGGCATTTTTGATTGATGTCCATATTCTTTTCTTTTTAAGATTTATTTATTTTATATATTATATTCTTTTTTTTTAAGATTTTTTTTTAAAGATTTTATGTATTTATTCTACAGAGATAGACACAGCCAGCGAGAGAGGGAACACAAGCAGGGGGAGTGGGAGAGGAAGAAGCAGGCTCATAGCAGAGGAGCCTGATGTGGGGCTCGATCCCATAACGCCGGGATCACGCCCTGAGCTGAAGGCAGACTCTTAACCGCTGTGCCACCCAGGCGCCCCTGAAGCTTGTAACATTCTATTCAAACTGATGTATGTACATTCGGGAAACTTAAGGGTTTTCAACAGACAGTAATTTTGAAGAGGAACATTTTGAAACTACGCTTAGACCACCTTGCAATTTTCATTACTATGGTCATCATTTAAACCAACTGTAGGTCAGTGTAAGGTAGCTGACACCCCGCGGCCTGCCCTGGAATTTGAAGTAATCCTATGATACGGTAACCCGGAATGGCATTTGAAAATTGCAGCTATGCATAAGCATGGTGTTGGGGTTATTTTAGGAAGCTTCTAAGTTAATAGCTTCATTCTGAGGGAGTCTGAATGATAGAGGTCAAAGAAAGACCAAATACTTGTGCAGTGACCGACTTCCTGAGCGTAAATACATAGGCTTGCAGATGGAAAAGGTGAGATAGTGGAAAAGAATGTCAGGAAGGAGAAAGAGGTAAGTGCTTACAAATTTAACAGAAGCCATGAATTATGGGGCACCTGGGTGGCACAGCGGTTAAGTGTCTGCCTTCGGCTCAGGGCGTGATCCCGGCGTTGTGGGGTCGAGCCCCACATCGG
>NW_024423319.1:87018386-87021572 GCF_017311325.1 Ursus maritimus | reverse complement strand
CCGATGTGGGGCTCGACCCCACAACGCCGGGATCACGCCCTGAGCCGAAGGCAGACACTTAACCGCTGTGCCACCCAGGTGCCCCATAATTCATGGCTTCTGTTAAATTTGTAAGCACTTACCTCTTTCTCCTTCCTGACATTCTTTTCCACTATCTCACCTTTTCCATCTGCAAGCCTATGTATTTACGCTCAGGAAGTCGGTCACTGCACAAGTATTTGGTCTTTCTTTGACCTCTATCATTCAGACTCCCTCAGAATGAAGCTATTAACTTAGAAGCTTCCTAAAATAACCCCAACACCATGCTTATGCATAGCTGCAATTTTCAAATGCCATTCCGGGTTACCGTATCATAGGATTACTTCAAATTCCAGGGCAGGCCGCGGGGTGTCAGCTACCTTACACTGACCTACAGTTGGTTTAAATGATGACCATAGTAATGAAAATTGCAAGGTGGTCTAAGCGTAGTTTCAAAATGTTCCTCTTCAAAATTACTGTCTGTTGAAAACCCTTAAGTTTCCCGAATGTACATACATCAGTTTGAATAGAATGTTACAAGCTTCAGGGGCGCCTGGGTGGCACAGCGGTTAAGCGTCTGCCTTCGGCTCAGGGCGTGATCCCGGCGTTATGGGATCGAGCCCCACATCAGGCTCCTCCGCTATGAGCCTGCTTCTTCCTCTCCCACTCCCCCTGCTTGTGTTCCCTCTCTCGCTGGCTGTCTCTATCTCTGTCGAATAAATAAATAAAATCTTTAAAAAAAAAACCAAAAGAATGTTACAAGCTTCAGAGCAGGATCCTAAGAACACTTTCATCACCAACTAATGAGATGTAGTATTATATGTTAATTGCGATGACAATGAAAGCCTTCCCAACATGTGCCAAACCAGCTGTAGGTTGAATAAGCCACATGGTCTTAAAAATCATGATCATATATGGCATTTCTATTTTAGCGGGTTCTTGGTTAAAGGTATGAATGAAGAAAGAGAATCAGCTCTTCAAAGGGAAGGATGTATATGCTTCTTTTGTATTTACCCCCAAAAAAGAGCAGAATGGTGGCCTGGAGTGAATTGACATCTATGAAGAAGAACTACACACATATCCATGTGTTCATGTTTGTGCGCTCGCGTGTGTGCACGCGCGCACACCCCCCCCCATATTTATTTGCTCCTGAGAAAACTTAATACCTTCCAATGGCTTCTCATGTCTAGAGTATAAGCCAATGTTCTCATAATTGTCTATATACCTCCACCATTTAGGGTTGGAGGCCAGCTCTCTGACCTTCCCGGGTTGTGCTGGGGCCTGTGCGTACTGGCTCAGGAGAACTGGCTGTGCTCATCCCTCAGCTCTTCATTCAGTGACAGTAAGTTGGTATGTGTGCCATGCAAACCCTACAGATGAAAGGTTTTTGTTGAGATGTCACCTCCTCCCTGACTACTCTATTTGAAATAGGATGCCACTTTCTCATGCCACTCCCAAAGCCCTCCTTTCTCCATAGCATGCATGACCTTCTGATTTTATATACACATATATATATACACACACACATACACAAGTGGGGGGGGTTAGGGTGGCAAACACCACATAGCTGAAAATCTGCATATAACTTTTGACTCCAAAAACTTAACTATTAATGGCCTACTGTCTACTGGAAGCCTTACGGATAACATAAACAGTCGATTAACATTTATTTTGTATGTTCTATGTATTATATACTATATTCTTAGAATAAAATAAGCTAGGGAAAAGAAAATGTTATTAAGAAAATCATAAGGGGGGGCGCCTGGGTGGCTCAGTCAGTTAAGGGTCTGACTCTTGATTTTGGCTCAGGTCGTGATCTCAGGGTTGTGAGACTGAGCCTTGTGTTGGGCTCCACACTGGGCCTGGAGCCTGCTTAAGATTCTCTCCCCTCCCATCGATTATATTTGTAAATGACACTACAGATAAAGGACTGGTATCCAAGATCTACAAAGAACTTCTCAAACTCAATACACGAGAAACAAATAAATCAAAAAATGGACAGAAGATATGAACAGACACTTTTCCAATGAAGACATACAAATGGCTAACAGACACATGAAAAAATGTTCAAAATCATAAGCCGTCAGGGAAATTCAAATCAAAACCACACTGAGATACAACCTTACGCTAATTAGAATGGCAAAAATAGACAAGGCAAGAAACAACAATTGTTGGAGAGGATGTGGAGAAAGGGGATCCCTCCTACATTGTTCGTGGGAATGCAAGTTGGTACAGCCACTCTGGAAAACAGTGTGGAGGTCCCTTAAAAAGTTAAAAATTGAGCTACCCTATGATCCATCCATTGCACTTCTGGGTGTTTACCCCAAAGATACAGACGTAGTGCAGAGAAGGACCATATGCACCCCAATGTTCATAGCAGCTCTGTCCACAATAGCTAAATCGTGGAAGGAACCGAGATGCCCTTCAACAGATGACTGGATTAAGAAGTTGTGGTCACATATTGCATGGTGCACTGGGTGTTATACACAACTAATGAATCATCGAGCCTTACATCGAAAACCGGGGATGTACTGTATGGTGACTAACATAATATAATAAAAAATCATTATAAAAAAAAAAGATTCTCTCCCCTCCCATCCTCACAAGCTCTCTCTCTCTAAAAGAAAAAAAGAAAATCACAAGGGAAAGAAATACACTTGCAGTACTGTACTATAAGAAATCCCCACATAAGTGGACCCACATGATTCAAGCCTGTGCTATTCAAGGGTCGACTGCACATGTTTTTTTCAAATGTGGCTGAGTGGTTGTTTTATTACACATAGCTTTTAATGTAAATGAGAGATTTAACAGATCTGGCTAAAAAGTTTGAACCCTTTGTAGAAATTATTAAATCTTCACATGGGAAAAGTAACAGATTTTAAAACCCAAAGCTTTTTGCATAATTCTGGTTAACTGACTTTTAACTCTAAAATACATTTGAAAATCAACTCACACACCTATTAAGAGTTGAGAGTGTAAAACAAAATTAACATTTAAAAAAAGTTTCAGGCAAAGCAGTATATGAATTTTTGGTACATCTGAATTAACTTCATTTTAAGCAAATCCACTTCTTAATTTTGTACTTTACCATCTTTCTTCATTATGCCTGTTACTGCAAACGAAAAGTAATACAAAATCAAACATGGCTAATTCTAATTCTTTTTCTTT
>NW_024423319.1:86996274-87018376 GCF_017311325.1 Ursus maritimus | reverse complement strand
AAACCGGGGATGTACTGTATGGTGACTAACATAATATAATAAAAAATCATTATAAAAAAAAAAGAAGTTGTGGTCCATATATACAATGGAATATTACTCAGCTATCAGAAAGAATGAGTTCTCAACATTTGCTGCAACATGGACGGCACTGGAGGAGATAATGCTAAGTGAAATAAGTCAAGCAGAGAAAGACAATTATCATATGATTTCTCTCATCTATGGAACATAAGAACTAGGAAGATCGGTAGGGGAAGAAAGGGATAAAGAAAGGGGGGTAATTAGAAGGGGGAATGAAGCATGGGAGACTATGGACTCTGAGAAACAAACTGAGGGCTTCCGAGGGGAGGGGGGTGGGGGAATGGGATAGGCTGGTGATGGGTAGTAAGGAGGGCACATATTGCATGGTGCACTGGGTGTTATACACAACTAATGAATCATCGAGCCTTACATCGGAAACCGGGGATGTACTGTATGGTGACTAACATAATATAATAAAAAATCATTAAAAAAAAAAAAGATTCTCTCCCCTCCCATCCTCACAAGCTCTCTCTCTCTAAAAGAAAAAAAGAAAATCACAAGGGAAAGAAATACACTTGCAGTACTGTACTATAAGAAATCCCCACATAAGTGGACCCACATGATTCAAGCCTGTGCTATTCAAGGGTCGACTGCACATGTTTTTTTCAAATGTGGCTGAGTGGTTGTTTTATTACACATAGCTTTTAATGTAAATGAGAGATTTAACAGATCTGGCTAAAAAGTTTGAACCCTTTGTAGAAATTATTAAATCTTCACATGGGAAAAGTAACAGATTTTAAAACCCAAAGCTTTTTGCATAATTCTGGTTAACTGACTTTTAACTCTAAAATACATTTGAAAATCAACTCACACACCTATTAAGAGTTGAGAGTGTAAAACAAAATTAACATTTAAAAAAAGTTTCAGGCAAAGCAGTATATGAATTTTTGGTACATCTGAATTAACTTCATTTTAAGCAAATCCACTTCTTAATTTTGTACTTTACCATCTTTCTTCATTATGCCTGTTACTGCAAACGAAAAGTAATACAAAATCAAACATGGCTAATTCTAATTCTTTTTCTTTTTTTTTAAAGATTTTATTTATTTATTCGACAGAGAGAGAGACAGCCAGCGAGAGAGGGAACACAAGCAGGAGGAGTGGAGGAGGAAGAAGCAGGCTCATAGCGGAGGAGCCTGATGTGGGGCTCGATCCCGTAACGCCGGGACCATGCCCTGAGCCAAAGGCAGACGCTTAACCGCTGTGCCACCCAGGCGCCCCTTGCTAATTCTAATTCTATTTTAGGTGTATAAATTGTTTTTTCTATGTATTTTATTTGTTTCTTTTTTGCCTGTCCTCCCTAGATAACACATAAGCTCTGTGAAGATGAGGATTTTTGGGTGTTGTTTGCCTCTGTATTTTTAAGTTTCTTTGTCATTTAACCTTGTGGACAAAGAAAGTAATCGTCAGCTGTGGAATTTTGGTGGGAGCTGGTGGTGGGTGTGTTGAGACGGGAGGCACTCGAGGTTTCTTGACATCATAAGAGGTAGGCACTTTATTTATTTATTTATTTATTTATTTATTTATTTATCAGAGAGAGAGAGCAAGCACAAGCAGGGGGAGCAGCAGGCAGAGGGAGAAGCAGACTCCCCGCCAAGCAAGGAGCCCCATGCGGGACTCGATCCCAGGACTCCGGGATCACGACCTGAGCCGAAGACAGATGCCCAACCAACTGAGCCACCCAGGCGTCCCAGGCACTTATTTTTCTGTAGGACTAGTATATATTTTAGTTTTGCCCTAAGAGCAACACCAGATCAAGGTCTACTCAATTGTGCTCTAAAGGGACAGGCTCGAGTAGGGGCAAAGACCCATTCTTTCAGTCATGTATGCAAGAAACATTTACCTAAATCTTACTATATGCTGGGTCCCTATCCAAGTGCTGGAGATACAGCAGTGGACAAAATGGAAAAAAAAAAAAATTCTGTCCACAGGGAGCTTACGACCCAGCAGAAGAAAGCAGATAAAAAACATATACATGTATGATACGATGTTAGGCATTTGTAAGTGCTGTGAGGGAACAATGAAGCAGGGAAGGGACAAATTCGGGATAGAGAATACCAGAACAGGGGGGATGGGGCGGAGAGGCTACTCCTTAAGATAGAGTAATCACGGAAGGCCTCTGTGAGGAGGAGGTGTCTGAGTTGAGACCTGAGAAGGAGCATCCCAAGCGGAGGAAAGAGCAGGTGTGTTTTGGTTATCTATAGTTGCATAAAAACATAACCCCACAACCCCACGGCTTAAAACATTAATCTAGTATTATCTCTCACAGTTCTGGGTTGACTGGGCTCCGCTGGGCAGTGCTTGCTTGAGGTGACTCATGGGGCTGCGTCAGACAGCAGCTGGGGCTGGAGTCGTTTGAAGGCTCGACTATGCTGAACGTCTGAGACAGCTCTCCTCCCTAGTTTAGGGCCGTGGGAGGGATGGCGCGAGGCTGGATTCCCCGGGCCCGGGTGACCTGCGTGCCTTCCGTGTCCTCTCCAGCGGGGGGAGCTGCAGGCAGAGGGGCTCTCAGGGTCTCTGGACTTCCTACGTGCTGTCACTCAAGGTCCCAAGGGTGAGTGTTCCAAGAAAGTGGAACCGACAGCTTCTTAGAGCCTGAGCCTACAGGCTGGAACAGCGTCGCTTCGATCACGTTCCACGGGTCAAAGCAATGATAGGGCCCTCCTAGATGCAAAGGGAAGATGCGCGGAAGTGCTGCCTCTCCATGGGAGGAATGTCAGAGAATCGACGGCCTCTTTAATCTGTCTCCGTCTGCAGATGCCCTGGGGTAGGAATGCACTTGACATACCAGAACGCAGAGTGGCGGGACCAGAGTGTGCTGGGTCGGGGGGTGGTAGGGGTAGCTCACATAGGTGTTTGTAGGCTGTGATAAAAATTTAATGTTATTCCTTCTTTCATTTACATTTTACTGCTTTTTTGTTTTGTTTTGTTTTGTTTGTTCTAGGAGTCTACAGTCAAGAAACCTTGGCTCCGGCCTGGATACGTAGACAAGATGTCAACAGTGATCTGGGAGAAATGTCTGGAACCAATAAGGGAGAAATACGAGGCCCCTAAAATAGCAGTGGCACAACCATCCCGGCCTCAGAAAGAGTAGTAGCAGCTTCAAACAACCTGTTGTTTTTAGACGGACTCTCATCCTTTTTAATCCAATGTCATTAAGTATCATAACGATACCCCCTCGACTACCAAACAACTACTCTACGTAGGTCACCCTTAAATATATAATTTTATCTTCTCTTTCCTGCCTACGATTGAAGCTGTATAGAAAGCAATGCTTCTTATAACCTTATTATGATTACGCTTTGCAATGGAAAAGAGAAACAAACCCGAGACATGTGTGTGGCTGTCGACTCTCGTGTCTATTTCGTATGACGCACAGTTCTAGCGGTCTCCCCAGAATGATTATCTTTAATACTCTTTAAGATTTTTGGATTAAGAATGAAATAGGATGACTCAGTGTCTCCTAACAGCCCTTGATTTGGCCAAATGGACAGGTCATGTCAGTGGCCTCCATGAGCTCCTAATACTTAGCACTAGGAGATCACGTATATCCCAGGAGGTCAAACGAGGATTAAACAAACATCAGACAGAAAAGGGAGGCAGGAGGGAGCAAGAACCTGATTACAAAGAAGAAGAGGGTTCAGTTCTCTGCACACATACCCTTTTCGCTTCTTTCTTGAGGCGTCCCCACCCTTCTGTGGGATTTCCACGCACGCCAGCACCTTGGCTGTGGAGCCAAGGGCCCAGACTCTGGAGTGACACGGATTAGATCCCACACTCCATCACTTACCAACTGGGGGACCTTGAGCAAATCACCCAGAAGCTTTGTGCTTCCATGCCTTCATTTGTAAATAAGAGAGAATAATAACCAATAGGCTTTTCTGAGCATTAGTGAGATAACGCATATCAAATGCTCAGAAGAGTGCTTGGTCTATACAGAAATTTCAAAAGACGCTGGCTACTGTCATTATTAAATTCGGTTTTGAACTGAATCGCCAGAGACCGAACGGCCGATGTGTGTTTGGTTCAACGTGAGAGCCTAAACTATCGGTGACTATGAATTACGAGTTCTTTTTCTTGGTTTGCACGTGACCAGCCACTGCCTGTGGCCGCGGCCCTTAATATTTGCCGACTTAAAAAAAAGGGGAAACGATAAATGTCAGCAGTCCAAGGCGCCAGGCCACTGGGCAGTGCTTTTGCTCAGAGTTTTGTGCGGCGTCCGTGTGAAATGCATGGTTGAGTAAGTTCTCCCACCGAACGACAGGCTTATCTTCTCTACAACTCAGTGCTTGTGGGACTCTTCTCTCACTGTGTTTGAAGACAATAATCACTTACAGGACTTGGGGCCAGGGCTATGGTTGCTCCTGAGTTAGTCATAGTTAGGGACCATCTGACAATTTTAATACAATAATGGTGCTCTATAAAAAGGCTTTATGCTCTCCATAAAGTTATTCCCTTCAATTTATCTGGCGATGTCCTTCAAGGTTTTGAGGAGCTTTCCAAGCATTCTCCGTGACAGCATCTCTGACCACCCTGACCTCAAGGAGTTCCAATTTGCTTATCGCCTCATGCGTAAAAATATCAGACTCATGGCACCTCCCTGCGCACCTAGGAGAATTTTTATTTTTAAAGATTTTATTTATTTATTTGAGAGCAAGAGAGAGAGAGCACAAGAGATGGGGGCAAAGGGACAGAGAGGAGAGGGAAAACCAGGCTCCCCGCTGAGCAAGAAGCCCCACATGGGCCTCGATCCCAGGACCCCGGGATCACGACCTGAGCCAAAAGCAGATGCTTAACCGACTGAGCCACCCAGGCGCCCCTAGGAGAATTTTTAAAATGTGATTCAAAGCTGGTTTGCCACAAGGAAGCAAAATCCATAGGGGGCATATCCTTCTGTTGTACTTCCAAGTTCTTTGCGTTGCCAGATATTTGAAGATGCCAGCGTGAGGGGTGATAACCTGTGCCATGATGTAGGATTTACGTTGCAGGATCTAGGCCTAAGTTTGGTACAGGTTTTTAAAAAACTGAAGATGTATGAGAAATGGCGGCACGAATCCACGGAATCTGCCAACCTTTGTGGTCTGTGCTGTCCACTGTGGTAGCCACGAGCCCTGTGTGGCCATTGAGCATTTCGTATGTGGCTCGTCCAAATTGAGATGTGTTGGAACTATAAAATCCACATCAGGGGGCGCCTGGGTGGCACAGCGGTTAAGCGCCTGCCTTCGGCTCAGGGCATGATCCCGGCGTTATGGGATCGAGCCCCACATCAGGCTCCTCCACTATGAGCCTGCTTCTTCCTCTCCCACTCCCCCTGCTTGTGTTCCCTCTCTCGCTGGCTGTCTCTATCTCTGTCGAATAAATAAATAAATAAAATCTTTAAAAAAAAAAATCCACATCAGGTGTCAGAGGCTTAGTACAAAAAAAGAATGTAATATACCACACTTATCATGTTTTATATTGACTATGTGTTGAGATGACACTATTTTGATTATATCAGGTTAAGTAAAATATATTATTAGAATGAATTTCTCCTCTTTCTTGTTACTTTTCAATATGATTACTAGAAAATTTAAATGACATATGTAGCTATTTTGGTGAGTATTCCCAGATTTCACATATATGTCCAAAAAAAGAAAAAAAATTAATGTATTTTGGGTCTCCTCACTTAGGTTATTTAGAGATTAGTAAACTCTGACATGCCTACTGTCTCCTGACAGTTCTAGAAGAACGCCAGCGTTGCCACTTAGTAACCTGAACGGAAGGGCCTCAACTGGGTCTAATAATAACATCATCCCATATGCCAGCTCCTAAAGAAATCAGAGGAGAGCTGAAGGAAACGTAGAAGAGAAACACAACCAGGAAAGGGGATTTTATTCTCTCTCTTCTGTTATCTATTTGCTCTTGTTTGTCTGGACATGTGAGTTTAGTTGCAGCCAAATGCTGATGACCTAGCCTATTAATAAGATGGGACACAAATCAAGAAGGAGAGGAACCTGGATTTAAAAGCAAGAAGAATTATAGTTCGGTGTATAAGGAGCCTGTAAAAATATTTGCAAGATGAGCGTATGGGTCTGGTTTTCTTCGGGTAAGAATTTGTACAGCTTTATCCTCCCTTGGGCCCTTGCCATTCAAATTCTTACTTGGTACGAAGAATCCACACAGTCATTAGAGAAGTTTTTCAAAAGGAAAGTAAATAGACTCTAGCCTTTCTATCAAAACATTCTTAGTAACTTCCGTGTGTCATAGCAGCCTTGTTGGTGAGGATGAGGTTAATCAGGATCTTCCGGAAACATCTTTTCTCTTTCAAAGTTCAAAGCACTAAGCAGGACAAGTACCTTTCTTTTGCAAATGGAGAAATCAAGGTACAAAAAGCACAAAGACTGCGGCCAAGGTGGCACAAAAGGTCAACAATGAAGTGTGTGTGTCTATCAGACACCGGAAAATTCTGCAGCCCAGTAATAACAGGATAAAAGCCTTTGACGTTCTGCATTCAAACAGCTGCTTTGGGATCTAGACTGTCTAAACTCAAAGGGCTGAAGCACAGTCACTAAGCCCCGCTGGAAGCAGTTCGGTCATTGTGAATAGATACATAACCTGGGAGACGGCTGCTGCGCAGTTGTGAGTCACGGAGTCGAACCTCTTATAGTCCCTGAGCTCTCAAACGTAGAGTCTGCGTCTAATGACATTTTTAAAAATGAAAATGAGAGGAGCTCTTTATAAAAAAGCTCCAGCAGTATCAAAAAAATTCAAAGAAGCAGGAAGCAAATTATCTCAAATTACAACAACCAGGTTAAAAAACAGCTATAACATTTGGTGCCTGACATTCCAGACCCTTTTATAAGCAACTACAAAATAGAAAGATTGGTGGATGGATGGATGGATGGATGGATGGATGGATGGGTGGATGGATGGATGGATGGGTGGATGGATGGATGGATGGGTGGATGGATGGATGGGTGGATGGATGGGTGGATGGATGGATGGACGGATGGATGGATGGATGGGTGGATGGATGGATGGACGGATGGATGGATGGATGGGTGGATGGATGGATGGATGGATGGATGGATGGATGGATGGGTGGATGGATGGATGGATGGATGGATGGATGGATGGATGGATGGATGGATGGATGAATGGATGGGTGGATGGATGGATGGATGGATGGATGGATGGATGGATGGATGGACAGGTGGATGGATGGATGGACAGGTGGATGGATGGATGGATAAATGCACAAATCAATGACTGACAAAGGAAGAAAGGAAACAAAAAAAAGGAAGGGAGGAAGGAAGTAAAGGGGGAGGCAGGGAGGGAGGAAGAGGAAAAGAAAGAAATGCAAGTATCTAAGAACAAATCATACTCTATTAGCTTTCTTTAATGATCTAAATTTACTCGAATTTAACAGAAGAAACACAGACTGGAGGAAGTACTAAATTTCAAATAAATGTTGCATAACCCCAAGAAATATTGGTTCCTGAAAGACCCGTGTAGCAGAAAGTGAAAAGATCACAAAAACAATTAAGTGATTTGAGTCTGTGTTTTTTTATTGGCTACAAGTTTAATTTTGGTATAGACTGATTTCATGCTATGAAAGAAGATGTCACTAGCACTCAATCTGCTTGTATTTCTTCCCTTCTCACCTTCCTCACATTCTGATTTTATAGATTACATCATTCTTTTTTTTTACCATATAAAGGTTGTTTTAAAAATATAGTCCAGGGGCGCCTGAGTGGCAAAGTCAGATAAATGTCTGACTCTTGGTTTCGGCTCAGGTCATGATCTCGGGGTCATGAGACTGAACCCCGCATGGGGCTTTGTGCTCGGTACAGAGGGCCCTTGAGATTCTCTGCCTTTGGCCCTCCCCACACTCACATGCTCTCTTTCTTTCTCTCCCAAATAAATAAGTAAAAATAAAAAATAAAAATAAAAATACACTCTGAAGTATATTCGGCACTACAATCACAATTCTTCCAATTCTTTATATTTAAATCTTTATTTAAATGTATTTATGGTTTAAAACCAGTTTCACCAAGGCTTATCCACTCCTGAGTTCTTCGAGTCCCCATCTGATGACACCTTGAAGTGGTGTCATCACTGTTATGTTAAATTGGGCGCCACTGAGTGAAATAGGGGATGGGGACTGAGGAGGGCACTTGCTGAGATGAGCTCTGGGCGATGTATGGAAGTGTTGAATCACTCTATTGTACACCTGAAACTAATATAATACTGTATGCTAACCAGAATGAAAATAAAAACTTAAAAATAGATAAACAAACAAATAAATAAATAAATAGGGTGCCATTGGCTTAGCACACAGCGTGCAGGTGGCCAGGATAGAGATGTCACAGGATTAAGAGGCACAGAACGTCGGAACGCACTGGCAAAACTGTTGTCTGGATAATTTGAAAGGCACACCAAGTACTTATCAGCCTTGGCACTCCAAGGGAAATTGTTGAAGAGCTCGTGATCGCTGGCTTTTAACGGGTAGTACGTTTGTTTTCAGCAACCGTTGAGCTCCGGGACTGAGCAGCCAGGATTAGAAACCTAAAGTTTTCCTTGCCATCAGTTCTCAAATTTTATGATCTAAGGCTGCTGTCTTTTCTGGTTTGATTGCGGCATGAATATCTTTTTTTTTTTTTTTTGGCTGTATTTTATTTAGCCATTTTTTTTCTTTTTGGAGGGGCTAATTTCCTTTTATATTGAGAGGGGAATCTTTGATCTCACAAATCTGACCCTGACTGTAGTCCGACCTGTCTCAAATTCAATTGCATACTAGTGACCTATGTTAGATGTTCAATAAATGTTAAGACGATTTGAATAGAGTATAGATGCCTCATTGAAAGTAACTGATTGGCAAAATATCCACTATATTGCAGAGTGTTCTTACAACAGAATATTCCATGTCTGTTTAAAACGGGATCTATAAAGACCTTTTTTTAAAAACAAAGAACTTTCAATGACATTGGAGAGTATCTGTGAAAAATTCATGAGTGAAAAGGCAGACCTAAAAAACCTTTCTTAATGTGAAAGTGTAAAAATAGGAATCCAAGAATGTTAAATATAAACAAAATATGCTCTTTTTGTGTGTGTATGTGTATGTGTGTGCGTAATCTTGAAGTACACATAATGGAACACTATTCATCCTGTTTTCAAACAGGGTTTCACAAATTATCATCAGGAAAGGGAGGAGGATACAGGGCTTGGGAAGGAGCCAGTGCGATCACTGTAGTTAACTGCAGAACATTTTAGGGAAAGAAAAATCTCAAGCTGGATTTTTCCAAGACGCGAGTGTGTAAGTTTGGAAGCAAGGAGGGCAGACGAGCCAGGTGTTGGGGCTCAGAAGGAAATGACGGAAAGCCTCTCACCCAGGGGACAGCAGGGTGTCAATGTATTCTTGGCACCCAAAGACTTTGGTTTGTGCTCTGACCCCATTGCTTCCTGCCCTCTACAATCAACCTCTTTAACCTTTATGTTCTCACCTGTGAAATGGGGCTAAAACGTCTAGTTCACAAGCACGTAACTCATGAATAAGATATGATGTGTAAAAGCGCTTGCTTGGTAGGATCCAGACATCCATACCACAGTAGTGTTACTATTGTCATCATCTGCTGGTTGTTGCAAAGGCCAGGAGAAAGGCAAGGGCTCTGTGAGCAACAGACTGGGAGTCCACGTATAAGCCTTTCCTCGGGCTGCTGCCGAGGGGGTGGCAAGGTGGGCCAACACGTTTCAGGCCGTCTTGTACTTGCTGTCGATCCTTTGGTAACTGCAGGCTGCCAAAGCTCTCTGACCAACAGTTAGCTGGCTGCCTGTATTAGCCTCCATGCTTTGGTGAGCTGGGACCCTTTCACTGCATCTTCTTTTTTAAAAGATTTTACTTATTTATGTGTGCGAGAGAGAGAGAGAGAGAGAGAGAGCGCGCATGAGCGGTGGGATGGGGGGTGGGGGGTGGGAGGGTGAGGAGGAGCAGATGGAGAGGGAGAAGCAGACTCCCCACTGGGCAGGGAGCGCAACTCGGGCCTCGATCCCAGGACCCTGAGATCAGGACTTGAGCATAAGGCAGAAGCTTCACCGACTGAGCCACCCAAGCGCCCCCTTTCACTGCATCTTCTTTGGACTACTTGGCCGCACCCCATGATGACATGGTACAGGGGCTGTCAACTCTGGCACAAGACTGAAGCTGAAGGTCTATTTCCTTTAGTGAATGTTACCATTGTAACTGAATTCTACACATTCTCTGCCCTCTGCCTTCGGCGTGATTTAAAACTCACTGAGCTGCCGGCCACTCTAGCCACTGTTGTTTATCCAGATGTATGTATGTGTGTGCTCGCCCATAGAGAAGAGGCTTGCCGATTTTATCATAAATTAAGTTCCAAATGGAAACCTCGAAGGCTTAGAATAAATCCATCTCGTATCCCAAAATATTACTCCAAATCCAGCAGCTGAAGGCATAATTTTCGGCAAATTATTACATGCCAAAAAGCTGCCTGTGTTTTCTAAAGAACGCAAATGAGCACTTCGGTTTCTAGAATAACCTAACAGAAGCTTCAGAATGATCCCTAGACAAATGGGTTTCACTTGCTGAAGAGGAAATTACTATTGTCCATACTAAAAAAAAAAAAACAAAAAAACAAACAACTCCCGTGATGATAAGAGATATTTGTTTCCAACAAATAAGAAACGTTGTGGAATGTGGGTGGGAGGGGAAGAGAAGGTTCACGAAACCTGTCTCAGCTGGGGCAGACTCCCAGAGCCAGTGAGCTCTGCGTGGCATGTGTGACGGGTAGCTGTTCCTGGGCGAAATGCAAGAGTTTGTCTAACCTGTTCCCAGGGACTTCTGTCATCACGAGAGAAGCAAGTGTACCCCAGACTTTGATCAAGGCTTCCCTGGATTAACAGGACTGGTGTGGGGAAGGGAATATTAAGAGCCTGAAGAAGACCGGACACGTCTAATTTGCTCATTTCTGGGAGAGGCTGAGGTCCTGCGTGACAAATGCAATTATAATTTGGATATTTTATGTGTCGATATCTGGGCTCTCCTTCTGTTGCTGTTCTCTAATACGGAGTACGAGCTCAGCACCTGTGATCTCTTCCTGGAAAACTCACAGAACAGATCTTGTCGCTAGAGACCTAGTTGCCGCTCTCTGCCTTTTACGGGCTTTTGCCGTACCGGATTTTCAACTGGATTTCGGAGTTCTCGACAAACGAGGTGGTCAGCCGAATGGCACCTCCTCCCTGAGGTTGTGTGAGCAATGGCAGTTGTAGCAGCGACAAGCAAGCAATACATTTGAGAGAGGTCTCCTCATTCATATGCCTCTTCGCACGGAGCCTGACCGCATCCAGCCACACAAGGGACTTTAACAATGAGCTTGGCTTCCGACCGCCAGGAAGCAGACTAAGACCAGAGCATCTTTTTTTTTTTTTCTCCGTTTCTCCGGATAGCTGAAGTTGGTAAATGATTATCAGCGTGAAGTTGGGCTAAAGCACTTTCATGTTTGACTAGACTCTAGTTCCATAGTTCAGCCTCATAAAAGCTTCCAAAACAGAGAAACTCTTTTGCCGATAGCCTAAATCGTACCAAACGTCAAAAATTGTCTCCACTTTCTTCGAGAAGAACCCAAGAGAATAAAAAACAAAGGAGAGAACCACCACACACACACTCACACACTAGATGAAAGAGAAAGAGGTGAAAGTCAAAATATAGTGAGGTTTCTGAAAACGTTTTCACTTGTCATCTTTTTCTTTTTAACTGTGAGATAGTCCCTAAAAGAGAGCAATGTTTACAAGTCACTTCCAAGGCACCTAAACAGCTGCCTTCTAAACTATACTAGCAGAAATTAGCATGACTATTTGCAAAACAGATGAAAGATTTCAGGACTGTGAAGTCTAACGGCGGCATCGCGGATTTCAGGAGGGAGGAAAGCACCTTCTAAATTAATAAAGATTTGAGCTGAAGTGATCACTTTTCCCACCGATAATGAAATCCCAGTGTAGCTTGGTATCACTCTTTTATTCGCGAACGAGGCTTTGGAAAACCACACTGTGGCCACAGAAGACAGATCTACGGTAGCATTAAAAATGAATGCCACTCAGTAGGCATAAACATTTCTGAAAGACCGGAGGCAGACAGGAAAGAGGCCCCGCATATCACAGCACACCAGGGGTTTCTGGATGCTTGTTACGGGGCCGGCATGAACACACCCCATCTATCAGCCCGCTGTTCCGTCTACAACAACCAGAGCACTGGTGATACTGGGAGTCAGCATTTCTTAAGAAAGACACCAGGTGGCTCAGTCGGTGAGGCGTCTGCCTTCGGCTCAGGTCATGATCTCGGGGTCCTGGGATCAAGCCCCGCGTCAGGCTCCCTGCTCAGCAGAGAGTCTGCTTCTCCCTCTGTGCTCTCTCCCTCTCAAATAAATCAAATCTTAAAAAAATACACGTGGGGTTGTTGATGAAACAAGGCACGAATGTACTGTACGTTTACACGAACCACGGCTTGCACGTGGCAGCAGTGACTGAAATAAGCCATAGAGAGTAATGTCCAAATGCCTACAGGACTGCCTACCATGACAGAGGAGACAAATTTCTGAACTACATTCTTAGGCATGTAGGAGACAGAACGCCAGAACTGTTATCGTTAATTCCAGAAACGGATGCAGCCATTCCATATGCTTTTCACAGGTTCAAAAGAAGGAAAATGACATGGGAGCAGAAGACATGAAGGTGGTGAGAGTGGAGGAGAAGCGCTTCATTTGGGGAGGACTTCCCAGGCATCAGATCTTTATCGCTATTTATTATCTGAATTTGACCATGGGAGGTCAAATTAGCACCTCTACTGAGACTGAAAAAGACCCTTATTTCATAGCCTCATTAGTGTCTCCGTTGTCTTGGTAGTGAGAATTAATTATACAGTAAGTCAGTATATCAAATATATCTACATATATTTTTAAGTGTACTGATATTTCTCATTTCCTCCAGTAGAGGTCACAAAATAGCAATAGAGGAATATGAAAATCTGTGAGCCAAAAGAATATTTTCGAGTGATTTTCTCTAGCTAGGGTTATGGAAGGGTCTTTAAATTGTGTTTCTTTACCCACCTTTTCTGATTATATTTTTCCTTTTGTAATCATTAAAAAACAATGACATTTATCTGAAATTTTAAAAGGAGCACTGTTGGCATAATGTATCTACCCGGTATCGAGTCAGAGATAGTGCTTAATTATTTGTATTTTTTTCCTTAGCTGCACACAGATGATTTGAAATCGTCTCAGAAAGCAGCACATGTGGTCATCACTCTGAAAAATTATTTCAGTGTAACATCATTTCCGCTATTGATGACTGCAAGCAATCTCTTTCAAACAAGGAACTTAATGTCAGCCGTAAGATTACCAGAGGAACAAAGCATTCTGGACATAGCTTCTATCTGCCAAGAAACCAGGCACACACAAAGACAGAGACATGAATATAATCTGTAGTCATCTCCTTTGTCTGGAAAAACCTAAAAGAGATCCTAGTGTTCTGGGAAGTCAGTCTCTGCAAGTCTTCCATATTAGGACAAGGAAGACAAAGAAATTGGTCAACGTGACCTACATTTAAAAGCAAGGAATCCAATGAAGGATGTTTACTAAGCCTGTTGATTGATGTTCAAGACATTGTACTATCACCATGCCACATTTTCATTTCTAATTCATGTGTCTCTTTTTCTGCTAGACACAGACGGAAGCAAGGTGAAAAGGCTTATAAAACAAAATCTGAAGGTCAGCCAAAACATTTATGTATAAATTAAGGAAATCTTTTATCCCTATTGTACCAAATTAGATAGATGTTGATTTCCTGTTTTATTAAATGACTCATAATGTACAGTCTGTTATTTGTCCTTGATAATATCACTCACAAATAATATAAGGGTATCAACATTGTTAATGTAAATCAAAACCGACTGCTGCTAGGTTCTTCTGTCTTCTAAAGGGATGATTCCTACCACTGAGGACTATGTCTCTGTACTGCTCACTTCCACCTGCAAAGGCAAGTATGGAAGAGAGGAAAAGCTGAAGTTCAAAACCTCTGCTAGTTCTCTGTGGGACTCCAGGGCTGGACCCAGAGTAGGTGACTCTTTGCTTATCAGAGAACAACAGCGACTTTTTGGACCAAGACGATGATGCTGGGAAAACAAGGATCAGGGAGATATGAGAGGAGTCTGAAGACAGCAACACGGTGAGTGACTTGGATGCACAGAGAAGGGTGGCCAGTGGCAAATCTCTAGGGGGCTCATTGGTCTAAGAGCTTCTCAGAGTAAGAATGTCCAATAGTCAGTTCTAAGCTATTTGTGTTTCTGCAATTAAACCCCCCCACCCTCATTGCTCAAAACTTCGGTCAAGTCTGTTGCACGCAAATGCTTGGGATGGTCTGAAGACAACCAAGATAAAGAGGTGAATTTGAACACAGGTTGGCACGGAGCAAAGGGAAGACAAGAGTCACAGGTTAGAAGATGTGCATGAGCATAGAGGTCATGGAAGCAGGAACCATGAGCCACAGGTGATCATGGGAATGGCAGACCCCATAAACTCACAGAAATTTTGGGGAGATCAATGGTGCCTCCCCACAAAAGATGGAATTTGGGGCTTGAGCCACTTTTATGTTAATCTCCAAAGAACAGTAATCTTAGATGATATATAGGATGCAATGACAAAATTTCAAAATATTATGTTATGCATATTACAAATACTCTTCATAATAGGAAGTCTAGGGCAGTATTTATAAAACTGTACACAGGTTTGTGTCACATCAAAGAGCCCGGGTATTCAAATAGAGGTTTTTAATAAATCAATCACAAACATCTTTTGTGATTGCTAAACTTTTTGCCAAATGGGCAATGCCACTTTGTCAATAACCTTCCCACATAGGTTAGAATTCCCACTTGGTTCCCCTTTGATGACAGTGAAAACATTCTCAGCATGGTTGAAATACACTTACGAAATACATATGCATCATTCAGGAATTTCAGGAATGCAGTAGATTCTCTGAGGGCAGGATCTGGACTTCATAAATGGAAAGACCCAGAAAGAAGTCTTCAAATCCTTTGGCCCAGGCTTACCTTGACGTGGTAGATGAGACGCTCTACCTCATTCACTTTGTAGGTCTCCAATCCTAGCTCCTTGGCTAATCTTAAGATACGATTCTGAGTCGGCCCAACATAAGATCCTCCAAGGTCCACATATTTAACCTTTTGGTTCTGTTGTCCCGCAAGGAAAAAAAAAATATTTGTGAAAATGCTCTTCCTAAGATTAAAAAAAAAAAAAAAAGAGCTCTGAAATGAGCGAATGGGCATGTCAGGGGTTATAGGCACACCTTGAAGTGTATCCATGGAAAATGGGATTCTGTTTTCACCAGTACTTCCCTCATGTGACTTAGTTATTAAACCATCCTTTAAAGCAAATCGGACTGAACTTTAAATAGGCAACAGACTTGTGAACCATCACTTACAATGCATATATCACACCACGGTTTGATTTGCAGTACCTCGAATTTGTAAGCTATGAATTGTTGATGGGTTTCTCTTTTTTTGGTACTTCAGGCTAATTTTGAGACACTTAATGCTAGAGAAAACCAAGAAAGGAAACGATCACTTCTTATGTGGTTAATCCAGACAGTTGGAAGATAGTATTAGGAAACATTTGGCCATAATTTGAACCTTTGAAATTGCTCTTCTACGTTCATAAGCAAGTTTTCTATATGGTTACAAATTGGCTTCACTTCCAATGACCAAGCACCAACCTTTGAAGAAGAAGGCACTAGAAAAGCTCCCTATGTCTTAAGTTGTCCAAGAATAACCAGATACCTATCAGGCCCTCCTTTCCTGTTGTTATTTGTTGTTTAGCCCTCCTGTCCCCCAAAGATAACAGAAGTTTCGCAAAGTTGGGAATCTTTGTTTTATTCACTGATGTATTCCAAACACCCCTTTATTGGTGCAATAATTCATTGGCAAGTGCCAAGCATCATGAGGTAAGCAAAGAGACAGAAGAAAATGTTGGAAAGGGTAGCAAATTGAGAGGCTGTGGAGAATGTGTCAAAGCAATTTCCACTCTCTAAATAAGAGTCAAATGAAATTCAAGACTTTTAGACAAAAAACAACTCAGCTTCAGTCCCACATTTCTTCATCCTCATCCTTAATGTCTTACCCTGATGGTGTAAGTCCTGCCTCCCACCCGGTCCCGGGCTTCCAGAACCACCACGTTCAGGCCAGAGTCATGCAGAAGCTTGGCTGCTGCCATGCCTGGGGGGAAAATACAATAAGAAATCACAATCAAACACTGCACAGGGACTCCAGGTAAGCTCCTCACGTTAGCCCCAATGAGAAAAGTCCATGTTGGCTCACTCACATGGCCTACTGTTACCTTCACCTTACAGGTGGCTAGGATTTCTCAGTAAAGGCCCAGATTCCAAGTCTGGGAAACCAACTGCTATTTCTAGCAAGAACAAAAGACATTTCATTTCTGATAAATGTCTCAAACCTTAAAAATATCTTTGGTTACTATATCAATATGTCTATCTCTAAGGACTAAGTTGTATGACAATGTGTCTGACAACACAAATGGAAAACAAAGGCCACACTTCAGAGAAATGTATAAGCCCCAGGAGGCAGGGGACCAAATGTAGCCATTGACTTCATTCTCCAGGTAAATCTGAAAAAAACAAAAACAAAAACAAAACCAACCTGGTAAGTCAGGGGGAGAGTAGGCCTTCAAAGCATTTGAGAGGACCTAGAATTGACTATTAAGTTCTGTGTCAACATGAACTTTTGGAAGTTGATGTAAAGTTTCAAAACCAAGGACATAAAATTCAATACACTCCGTGTCCTAGTTTTCCATGTGACCAATCACTGAAGAATGAACTGACTCCGTGCATTCATTCATTTAATTATGAATGTAGTCAAAACTACTTAATAAATGCCTGAACATTCTCACCACCCTGAATGTAGCTTTAAAAAAAAACCACTTTTATTGAGGAAAATTAACATACTGTAAACTTGACTCAATGAGTTCAATGAGTTTTGACAAAGTACAAAGCTTCCTGTAGAGTCCTTATATGTCATTTTTGGTATAAGCACATCCTAGGTATAGTTTTTGACCTCAGAGATCTTAAAATCCTGCATCTTCGAAACCACTCTTACAGTAAGATGGTTCTCAAACAGGAGAACTTTGGAGCTCTTACCATGATGACCGAATTTCCTCCGTTTTAATTACCTTCATCATTTGCCTTATGGAATCAAACAAAATCAAGGAAATGCCATAGACCCTGGGCCTTACAGACAAATGAAGTGGCTTCTAACTGTTCTGGGATTTTTAGACCCCTCTAGTGCAAAAAGAAAAAAAGAAAGAAAAGAACAAGAAAAGGAAAGAAAGATTCTTATAAAAAGAGCTAATACTCACGGAGTGCTCACTACATTTGAGACACTGGTCTAAGTGTTTTAATATACTAATTCAGCGAACTCTGACAATACCCATTGGGAAAAGGTACTACGATCTTCCTGTTTTATGGCCGAGGAGACTGAAACACACAAGGAGCCAGCAGGCAGAGCCCGGCAGTTTCACTCCAGGGTCAGAGTTCATAAACCACGGGTACTGCTTTCCACGGGGACTCAGAGCCATCATCTTCATAGATCACATCTCTCAATTTCTGCTATAGGCGGAAATTACATTTCAAAAGATCTTTTTCACTTTATTTGGCTCAGCGTGTTTTTAAAACTCGCTTGTATCTTGCGGTTTGATAAGCATCCATCTAACAGAAAATATGAGCCCACCGCAAAAGCTATAGCGAAAAGTTGAGGCTTCGTTCACTATCAGAATCCTAAAGAGGAAACCCATTTTTTAAAAGAGGCAGATCTGACATTTCATTATTTGAGTTCATCTGTCTCTCCAAGCCCTGTCCTTGGAGGCTGGGCAGGGGCTTTGAGCTGGTGTCAGGGTAAGGGGTCCCGAAGTCCCCGGCCACCCACACACGGCGTGCACAGCATTGCACAACTGATCATTTGGAAAGATAAGGTTTGGATTTTTAACTCCAGTGTTAATTTTACCTCCATGAGGGGGAAAAAAGGGAGAAAATATTTCTATTTATCTATTTTTTAAACATTTCTATTTAGATTCAAAAGTGCAGACAATTCAATGCCATTTCTCTTACCAAGCATCAGTTCGACAAACGAAATATGAAATAACAGGCAGCCATAGTAACCGCTGTTATCAGGGAATTCAGGCGGACCCGCTCAGCACGCTGAGGCTTAAACAAAGAGGTTCAGAATGAAATACAACATCGCTCATGCACACTAGCCTTTTCTCCTCCACAAAAGGCACTGTCTTTTGGTCTGCACAGTTACCCAATAGTATCTGATGCTAAACATGAACAGTTATTAAAACAAGCCAGGGTCTTATTAAACCATTCAATAGAGACTTCTCTGTGCTCAGGTGCCTTAAAAAGTCATATACAGACAATGACAAAAATATCTTTAAATAGGGTAAAATGAGTCTATGTGGTTGGAAATAGCTTACAATTGGTCTAATAGTCACAGGCTGGGGGTGGGGAGCGGTGTTCAATTGCTTGTTGGATATCAACGGGCAAAAACTGATTTGAAATATAATTGGTGCAAGTATGGGGGCTTAAGGAAGTCCCTGCAGTTTAGAAGGGAGTTTCAGGGAACCTAAGAACCTGAGGACTTGGAGTCCAGTCAGGAGGTAAATTAAGATTAAGAGGCACCTGGGTGGCTCAGTTGGTGAAGCGTCTGCCTTTGGCTCAGGTCACAATCCCACAGTCCCGGGATCGAGCCCCGGCATCGGGCTCCCTGCTCAGTGGGGAGTCTGCTTCTCCGTCTCCCTCTGCCTCCCCGTCCTTCCACTCGTGCTCTCTCTCGCTCTCTCTCTCTCAAATAAATAAATAAAATCTTCTTAAAAAAATAAGATTGAGAAGTGGCTCTCCAGCGGTTCCTCACTGATGGCTGGGGGAAGGACGATGGCTTCACCGATGGAAGAATAAGCAAGTACTGAGCACAGAGCCGCCCCAGCTTACAACAGGGTTATTTCTCAAGAGTTCGTTCCTCTGCCAGTTGTTGGGAACTTTTAATGCATTTTGCCATAGAAGGAAAATAGGAGGGATGATGCATTCTCTGGGAAGTCTGGGAATTTTAAAATGCAATACTAGGGTGAAAAAAAAAAAAAAAGAAACCAACCCCAAATCAGGAAGTAGCAAACACACGTTTGCCTGAAAAACACCAGACAATGTGACTGGCACCGTTTAAACACTTATGCAATCATTTCCGGACACAAGTGAAAAAACACTAGCAGTTTTTAAAAAAGAAAATATTCACAGTGGTAACAGCCGCCGTCATAAAGCATCAAGCACTTGTTTTGTTCTGGGTGAAGCGCCTTACAAGCAACGCTCCTCTGGTCTTCACCATGCGGAGACGTATTATTATCCTCATTTTATTTATTTTTTATTTTTTATTTTTTTTAAAGATTTTATTTATTTATTTGACAGAGAGAGAGACAGCCAGCGAGAGAGGGAACACAAGCAGGGGGAGTGGGAGAGGAAGAAGCAGGCTCAAAGTGGAGGAGCCTGATGTGGGGCTCGATCCCATAACGCCGGGATCACGCCCTGAGCCGAAGGCAGACGCTTAACCGCTGTGCCACCCAGGCGCCCCTATCCTCATTTTAAAAAGAAAAAAAAAAGAAAAGGAGGTTTAGAGACATACACTGACTTGCTGTTGATTACACACTCAGTAAATGGCAGGGTCAGAGTTCAGCCCCACAGACCTGAACTCTTTGCCACTACCCTTGGACCAAGGAGGAAAAATTAAAAATACAGTAACCCCATTACCCTGATTGATGCAACGTATCTTAAAACATTCTGCTCTCCATCTAAGCACGGGACTCTTAAAGTGCCAGTTTTTCTCTTCAGTGGATATTTAACGTTGGTAACCAATTGAGGAGCGAGCATTTGATTACTTTGTACTTTTAAAAAGTTAATTAAACTGGAGCCTACCATGCAAACGAATTATCATTGGCACATTCAGTGACAGCCCCTCTGTGTCCCTGACAGGCCCCTGATAAAATCATCTCATTTGTTGACTCCAGATGGTGCAGTGGCTACGGTATTTTGGCTCAAAGAACCTTCCTTGGAAGAATGACGAATAGCACGGCACATCTGAGTAATGATGGCCCAATGCCTAACGCCACGAAATCATAAAAACATTGCACCTTCCTTCTCAGACGGTTTATTTGGAAAAAGGTTTCATCAAGGTGCTGATTATCGGTGATGATTTGGAGCCCTCCATTGCGAGGAGATATACAAATTATTTTAAATATCTAAAAATCAGTGGCATGCCACATTATTAACATTCAATGCTTCCAACTTTTCATGTCCTGGAAAACGACCTGAGAGTTAGATGAGGCAGAAGACTGGAAAGTACTGGTAACAAAAGGTTTTTTTTTTTTTCAAGGTGTCTTAGGAGCGGTGAAGGGGTTAGGACGGGGAGGGAAGAGAAAAATCATAATCACCACTTGCCTCATGCTTTGCTTTGTCAATCTGGCTCACGTCCTTCATATCGAAACCTCATATTTCACGAAACTTTTTCAGAGTTTTAAAAAGCAAAGTTAATTGTTTTGAAAACATTATGAAACATCGATACTCAATATCATGTAAGGACATTTTTTCTCAGTCTAAAACTACCCCTCCCAAAAGTATCATGTTAACCAAAATTGACAAAGAAATTCACTGTACCTCAAAGTATCTCTAACCTTATAACCTGGTAAAAGATAGAAGCATTCCCCCAGGAGGGATGAAAGGCAAAAATCTGCAAATAACCCTCCACACCTCTGTCACTTCTGACAAAGCAATGGTTTTATGAGAAATTTCTAGAAACAACCAAGTGACCTTCTGATCAAAGAACTGGGATTCTTTGATGTCTCTAAAGAGAATGCCATTTAGTTATTTAACACAAATACACACACACACACACACACAAAGGGCCTGGGGTAAGATGAAAATATCCCCTGTGTGAAATAAATTCATTAAAGGAGAGTGGTATTTGTAGATGGAATTGGGTTGTTAATTGCTGAACTTTTCAACGCAGAGTAGAGCAGCTAATATTTTGAGCACTGACCGTATGCCAGCTTCTCTTCTAAGTGTTTTACGCATAAATATTAATCCTTCCAACAACTCTGTGGGTAAATGTAGAAAGTGGGGCGCAGAAGGGCCAAGCCATGTGCCCAAGGTCACACAGCTAACAAGTGGCAGAGCCAGTATTCAAATCCAGCCACTCTGACTCCAGATAACAAACATGCCCAGCAGCCTTCCTCATACTAAATGGTGAAACACTGGGAGCCTTCCATTAAACATCACGGACCACACAAGCAACAGAGCCACCGTGGGCACATTCTGCGCCTTTGTGTAAATTACAAGAAGACGCACACACCCAGCAGGTACATTTCAAAATGGCGTCTTTCCTTCAGGGGAATTCAGCACACATTGGGGCAAATGGCTTGGCTGGCAGAATGTGGGCTGGACCGCACCCCTTCTGTCACTGCATCAGCCGGCCAACCTTGTGCAGGGCACTTGCCTGAGTGCAGTATGCTGCGGCCCTGAAACTCAGAAAACTTATTTCCTGGATGATAAGAATTTAATTATCTGTTCTTTGTCTCCTCAATGCTAGGACACGGTCTGCGCTTAGGTGATGATGGAATGGATTCATTTAATACCCTTCAACACAGATGACATTTAATCACTTAGTCGATAAATAAATAAATGGCCGTGATGGTGTCTATGTAAACATACTATATTTGATTTAGTATAAGAAGCTAAAATATTTGCACACACTGAAACGGATTTCCTCTGGTCACACCAGAAATGGGAAAGGGGGGCACCTGGGTGGTGCCGTCGGTTGAGTGTCTGACTCTTGGTTTTGGTTCAGGGTCATGAGATCCAGCCCCTTGTCAGCCTCCGCCTGCAGCACGGAGCCTGCTTCTCTCCCCCCCCCCCC
>NW_024423319.1:86972232-86996264 GCF_017311325.1 Ursus maritimus | reverse complement strand
CCCCCCCCCCCCCCCCGCTTGCACTCTCTCTTGTTCTCCCAAATAAATAAATAAGTCTTAAAAAGACATGGTAAGGAATACCTCTGACTTTTTCAAAGGGAAAGAGCTGGAAAGAAAGAGCCTACTGATATTGACCACTTCACATTTTCCAGCAGCGTGGTTTCCTATATTCAGACACATTCAGTCCTTAGCATGACCTGTGAGGCTGGCATTATTATTCCTGTTTTTTAGATTAAAAACTGGAGGCTCAGAGAGATTCAAGGGCTTGCTCAGTGTTACACAACCAGCTACGGCAGAGCGAGATCTAAAACCCAGTCCTGTTTCTATGTGCTACGTGTTTTTCATTAGTCACATGACTTCCTATAACATACAACAGCCTGTGTTAAAGGAGCATTCCCCAAGCACGCCAAATTTTAAAATTAAAATATATCTTTTTTCATTCTCTTGTAAAGAATACATGGATAAAAATCACCTGCAGCCTGTCTGTGCCCAAAGCCCTGAAACAGGACGATCTGAAAGCTTCTGGAACAAACGAAGCGCCCTCAAGGTCAGCTCCCCTGAACGATTGCTTAAGTGCTTTGGCCAAATGGTTCTTTCTTCTTAAGTACACACTGACAACCTCTTTTCTGAGAACGCACCAACCCAGCTCTTTGGAAAAGAGAGACAACATGACATAAACCAAGCATACCAATGTGTACCGTCATCTCGATCACCGAGAAGCAACGTCTAGGCTTACGCTATTCACGTCTTGCTCCCATATATGAAAAAGAAAGATTCCAAGCCTTCTTGGAAGCCCTTTGTTCTGCTTTCTCTAAGAGAGACAAAATATATAATAGAAAAACAAATGACAATCGCTTCTAAAATAAAGGGGACCTTACTGAAGCCTCAGGCCGTGGGATGATTTATCAAGCGTTCATGAGTTGCCATAGAAACCTTTCTCCAGATGATACTAGATTGAGATTGTTTCCAAGGCCTTTCAGAATATGTCTAAAGCCATAAAAATTGTGTCTTCATCATGGCTAATATGTAAATGATTACATTTTCCTAAAATGTCAGCAATCAGAATAAATCTTATTTCATAATCAAGCTTTTGTCTTTACCCTTTGTTGTTGGAACGGAGTGGGAGAACTTTTGTATGTTGTAATAAGGGTAGACAAATTTTGTTTTCACTTTACCTCAACGTGGAGGCCCATGAAAAAAAATGCAAACCCAGAAATTACAGCTTTGTCTTTCTCAGTTTTTTAAATGAACAATATAATACACAAACTTGTTACAGAAAACTAAACTTTTAATTCACCTGCCTTGAATCCTTTTGGAAATTCCATGGAATACGTATAAATAAGGGGATCAAGAGTGCACTTATCGTGGCGAGCACTGTGTAAGGTATAGAAGTGCTGAATCACTATATTGTACACCTGAAACTAACAGAACACCATACATTAATTATACTGGAATTCAAATCAATCAATCAATAGTAACTACTCTATAGTTATAGAATCTTCAATAATTTATGATAATTGAGATCCCAACACACATTATTATCAAGAACTTAATTCTCAGATGAAATTAAAAAAATTTTTTTAAGTAAACTCTAAGCCCAACCTGGGGCTTGAATTCACGACCCTGAGATCAAGAGTCACGTGCTCTGCAGACTGAGCGAGCCAGGCGCCCCAGAAATGTTTTATACTATTTATATCAGAAAATAGTAGCAGAAAACAAGGAGTTAAATTTACTTATCCTCAAACATTTAAAAGACTAGTGCTATGGAACCAATAGTTACTACTAGGAATCTTAGAATGATAAGAGCAGTTTTCCTGAGATAGAGCCAGTCATTAGGATAGAAACCGAATACTAAAAACAAAAAACAAAAAAAAGCCCCTGTTTTTTAAGTATAGAAGGTAATTGTAGGAAGCCATTATAGCTTCCTTGACTGTAATTTGAGGAGGAAATTGCTGTGATAGTAGCCCTCCTATGGAGTTTTAGAATCACAAACATTTTTTCAGGTAGAATATAAAATTGGAGAACTATCATTGCCCCTTTGGCTCGCCCACTCCCTAGATCCTAGTCTCTGGAAGAGCGAGGTGTTATAAATGCCTTGAAGAGGGTCAGAGGTCTGCTGCAGATTTCCTTGAATATTTCCCCATGTAAACATCTTTTTTCACAAAAAATGAGATGATGAATTTTAGGAATTCTGGAAGGAGAGGCTAAAATGTGGGCATGGCCAAGGAGAAGAAATCTGGGTGAGACGTAGTATGGAACTGGAAGAAATGAAGTTACAAAGGAGACGTTCATCTATGCCAACGTCTGGCCCTCGCCTCCATCTTCTGGGAGCCTAGTGAGGAGCCCGGCCCAGAAGCATTACTTTGTCCACCCCTGAAACGCTCCAGTGAACCAAAGATGAATGCAGTCAGCTACAGTGAACCAAAGACTAAGGTAGTCGCCAATGACCAGAGTGGAAGGAAAATGTCTCCAGGTTCAAGGACAAGGCAGAACATTCTATAGTAAAACTCTAGAGCTAATAGGCCACGGCCTCGCTCTATGACCTTAAGCAAGAGTTCTCCCTTTCTGGGCCTCGTTTTCCTCACCTGTGATTAAATGTGGCCCTTCCCATTCTGTGATTAATCTAAATGAGACAGGACAATGATTTTAAATAAGCTGAGATTTCATAACCCCAAAGCACCTAGTCCAGTCTCTCCTGCAGAGCATGAAATTTGGGTGACATCAGTAGGTGTTAGAAAAAAACATGTAACTTTTAGGGGCGCCTGGGTGGCTCAGTCAGTTAAGTGTCTGCCTTGGGCTCAGGTCATGGTCCCAGGGTCCTGGGATCGAGCCCCGCCTTGGACTCCCTGCTCAGCGGGAATCTGCTTCTCCCTCTGCCCTCTGCCCCTCCCCTTGCTCCTGCTCTCTCGTTCTCTCATAAATAAATACAATCTTAAGATAAAGCAAACACATGAGACTTTTGTGCTCATGGGGGACAAGCAAATGCTGATTTAAACAAAGCCGGTTAGTGCTCTCTTTGGTAGCACATATACTAAAATTGGAATGATACAGAGGAGATTAGCACGACACCGAGCAAGGAT
This sequence comes from Ursus maritimus, assembly GCF_017311325.1. Taxonomy (NCBI): domain Eukaryota; kingdom Metazoa; phylum Chordata; class Mammalia; order Carnivora; family Ursidae; genus Ursus; species Ursus maritimus. The sequence goes on along the minus strand of NW_024423319.1, from coordinate 86,993,184 downwards.
GACACATAAATTCGTAAACAAAACTGGTTAGGATAGGTGTGCTAAGGGTAGTTTTGGACAAAAGGTCATGAGGCCTGTGACTTACTCTGAAATGCAACAAAAAGTAAGACGAATTGATAGAGAGAGGGAGAGAGAGAACGAGAGAGATGGATAGTTAATTACAATGGAAAAAAGCAAAAATAGCAAAAATGTTAACTATAGAATCTACTTGGTTCGTGTGTGAGTGTTGACTGTATAATTCTCTGACAATTTTCATAATAAGAAAGTTCTGGAAAAAAAGTTAGACCAAGTGGTCAGAAGGTACAAACTTCCAGTTATAAAATACATAAGTCCCAGGGGCGCCTGGGTAGCGCAGTCGTTAAGCGTCTGCTTTCGGCTCAGGGCGTGATCCTGGCGTTCCGGGATTGAGTCCCACATCAGGCTCCTGGGCTGGGAGCCTGCTTCTTCCTCTCCCTCTCCCCTGCTGTGTTCCCTCTCTCGCTGGCTGTCTGTCACATAAATAAATAAAATCTTTAAAAAAAAATACATAAGTCCCAGGGATGTCATATACAACAGGGCGACTGTAGTTAATAATACCGTATGGATACTGAAATTTGCCAACAGAGTAGATCTTAAAAGTTCTCATCACAAGAAAAAAGCTTTGGGGCGCCTGGGTGGCACAGCGGTTAAGCGTCTGCCTTCGGCTCAGGGCGTGATCCCGGCATTACGGGATCGAGCCCCACATCAGGCTCCTCCGCTATGAGCCTGCTTCTTTCTCTCCCACTCCCCCTGCTTGTGTTCCCTCTCTCACTGGCTGTCTCTATCTCTGTCAAATAAATAAATAAAATCTTTAAAAAAAAAAAAAAAAAAAACAAGAAAAAAGCTTTCCTAACTACATGGGGTGGATGTTAACTAGACTTGTGGTGCAGTTCGCAATATATACAAATATTGAATCATTGGGTTGTACACCTGAAACTAATATGTTAATTCCATCTCAATGTTTTAAAAAACATTGTCCATAAAATCAAAATTATGGACTTGGTTATTTGCAATGTGAAATGTGTGGCTTTTCCTAGATTATATATATTTTTAATTACAAAATACTGGAGGTTTGCCCAGCTTAAAGATGGATGAAACACTGTTCAAGTACAAATGTTGAAATGTTGGCTGACCTTTGCTGTATCCACAGTGGTTGTTAGTCTTAAGCAGTCACGGTTGTTAGTAATGAGCTATGAAGCTGCTGTAAGAGAGAGTAAAACTAAACACGCACACGCCAAGTTAAACCAGTGTCCGTTCAGCTGAACTTGTCGGAGACTTTAATTAATGTACTGCATGTCTCCATCAGGAGACACTGTATATACTATTTCCATCATTTCTTCATGGCTAGAACTTTTTGGGGGACAGGGGATGGAAGCCATTTTCTAGAAGGGCAGAAATGTCTCCTTACTCAGGTAATAGCACTGTTCATTGAACTTACTTTGGGATAACATGGTGATAAAAGCCCTAGATGGCTGGCATTTCTTATGTGCTGAGGAGCCCGGGGGTGTTGGCAGGGGTTAGGTGGAGAAGGAGGGAAGTTTGCCAGCGGCGCTATTTCAGGACCTGAGAAATGGGGCACTAGCTCAAACAGGTGTTACGGGAGCAGTTGGGTGAGTCTCATGGTAACAGAGCTTAAGGCTCTGAGTTTCAGCCTCTGAGCTGTAAGCAGCAAAATAAAAAACAGGCCTTGCCGCGTTCAACACAGAGCAGTACATAATAATCAGGGTGCATCAATCACCTAGAACCGAGGAGAGGAATGGAACTTTCTGAGATAGGAGTTAAGAAATTGGCTTGGCCAAGGTTATGCAATTTCCTTGCTTCATACAAATTCTGAAGTCGAATGTTAAATCTGTCATTAAACTCTACTCAAAAATTAAATGGCGGTCAACGCCATTTATGAGACAATTCAACTTCCCGAGAAAAAGGCTGCCTTCAGAATCTCATTGCTTCTCTCATTGCCAAGGAAAAGCCATGGCACACCCAGATACAAGAAGTTTCGCCTGCCAGCTCACATGCTCCTGGTCTCTCTCTGGGCCCTCAGACCAGGAAGGATGGAAACATGGCGGCAAGTCAAGAGTGTGACCTTAACCAGAAATGGGCCATGCAGAAATGGGTGTGTGGGAAAATGTGACCTTTTAGGTCCTCACAACCACTTTCAAGAAGTCAAAGGGGTGGAAGGAGCAGTTCTGGCATTAAAACATTGACCTTGGTGTTACAGGCCAAGTAAGTTCTGAGTTGTTTGTTTTTAGATTTTATTTATTTATTTGACACAGAGAGAGAGCACAAGCAGGGGGAGCGGCAGGCAGTGGGAGAGGGAGAAGCAGACTCCCTGCTGAGTGGGGGGGCCTGATGCAGGGCTCGATCCCAGGACCCCGGGATCATGACCTGAGTGGAAGGCAGATGCTTAACTGACTGAGCCACCCAGGCGCCCGTTCTGGGTTTTTTGTTTGTTTGTTTTTTTAATCCAACCTGAAAGACTCATGTTAAGACCGTGAGTCACATCCCCGGAGTGTGTAGACCTAGACCCACACTGGAGCACACAGATGTGTGCTCAGTGTCCAGCTTTTGTGCATGCGCACGCCCGCGTGTGCTGAAACCGCACAGCACACGTGACCAGGAATCCTAGCTGGGGTTCCGGGCTGACACGGAGGCGGCAGGTGCACGAGCTGCCACTCACTGGGGATTGCGTGTCACTCTTCTTGCCCAAATAGGAAGACAACATACAGCTGCTATCCTCATGCGTACTTGTTTCCTCTTTTTATCGACTCTCCCTTGGAACATACCTTGTATCCAGAATTCCAAACAGGTAAGCGAGGAGTAATAAAGAAAAAGGCAGAGGTATGGCTCTCCTGGCATACACCATTAAGGTCAGTGTCCTGTGGGGAGTGTCAGTTGATCCGTGCTGGTGGGAGGGAATAAGGGCAAAGGGCAAAGCTGGTTTTCTTAGAAGCTGTTTCCCATCTTAGCCTTGGAGCTAACCCTCCCTGCTTTATCATTCCCAGCCCAAGGTCGGCTTCTCTGGCAGCAGCCTACATCTGAGGAGACAAAATACATCTTCCGTCACCAGGGAGAGTTAGTAATCCCGCCTAGGGTTCAGGAATTTGCCCTCCAAAAAAAAAGAAAAAAAAAGAAAGGAAGGAAGGAAGGAAGGAAAGAAGGAAAGAAAGAAGGAAAAAAGAAAGAGGAAAAGAAAAGAAGAGACAAACTCTTACGGGATATTTTTAAGAATTGTTCAACTATTTTAACTTTTATAAAAGACCCTGTTGAAACCTCAGTGTTTTAAAAATTCAATGATAGCAGCTTTCGTATCTTCTTTCAGTATATTTTCTCTTCTTCCATTTTACTAAAATTGTAATTATGTGGGTTTTTTTCCCTTTTAAAATAGAAAGCAGTGAGTCCACAGCCTTCCCCTACCGCCAGCATCCCACCATCAATATTTACTAGAAAGTTCCTTCCAGCATCTTGAAACAGGCTGTCCATTCTGTGACCATCTCAAACTAAAACTGAACTCCAAGCAAAGCCTGACAGCCCAAAAGTACTTTCCCAAAATGTGGCCTGTCTCACTCTGGCCTCTGCCTTCCTGAGTAAGAAAAAGTACTTGCTGATGTGGCTACAAAGAATTTTCTTTCACGTTCCTAGATGCCTGGTAAACTACTTCTACCTCACACCTCCGGAGTGCTACCCCTGGAAGTTACATTGCCTGGGCTTCTCAGTATGGATACTGAGGTTCTGGCAAGATCTTGCCTTTACTTTTCATTCCAAGTAGGGGACTGAAAATCTAAAAGCACTGGGGGACAAGGCTGAGTAGGCGAAGTGTAAAGTGGGCAGATGTAATATAAGAGGCAGGGCCAAGGGCTGTGGAGAGTTAAAGACTGTGTACCTTGAACAAAAATACTTAAAGCAAATTTTAAAGGCACCTGGGTGGCTCAGTCGCTTAAGCGTCTGCTTTCAGCTCAGGTCATGATCCCAGGGTCCTGGGATCGAGCCCCACATCAGGCTTCCTGCTCAGTGGAGAGTCCGCTTCTGTTTCTCCCTCTCCCTCTGCCCCTCCTCCCTCACTCATTCTCTCTCTCTCTCTCTCTCTCAAGCACACGCTCTCTCTGGCTCTCTAAAAATAAATAAATAAAAATCTACAAATAAAATCCATTAAAAATCTATAAAATTTTTTTAAAAATCTCAAATAAATCAATAAAAAATCTATACAAGTAAAAAAATCTGACTCTCTTTCAAATAAATAAATAAAAACCTATGTGAAAATCTGTAAAAAACTCAAATTTTAAAACACTGGAGAGCCATCCCCAAATTGTGGAAGACTTGGCCCGAGGGCTACCAGTTTAGAACCTCTGCTATAAGCTACTTCCTGGGCCTCGTCTCATTAATAAGGATGTGGTTTCAGCAGATGGCACCATTGTCCTGGGTCCTCACTGATACCTCAGCTCTTTGCCTAGCTTCAAAGATGGCGGCTCTCCCTGTTCCAAAGCAGGGCTCTTCATCAAACCACTAAGAAGATCCCTAGTTTTCATCATATTTACGATGTAAGGATAATTGACAAACCTGAAACTAATGAATGATCAAGTCCTATCCATTTTCCCAGGGTTTCTTTCTGGCTTATGACTTGGGCCCAGTCATCTACTTAGGAGTCAGCTCTAAAATCCGGGCTTCATCCTTGAGTTTTCCTGGTCCCTCAGCCCATCAATGCAGCGGATCAGAGATAGGTTGAAACCTCTTCAGGTCTGGCCAAAACCCAGCTTGCGGCTTGAAAAAAGACTTAACAAAAAGCCCAAATAAGCGGGCAGTGTTTGTGAAGACAAGGCCTCAAATAGAACTCAGATGAAATTACTTCCATGTTTATTAGATTCAATTCTTTTTAAGGAAAATTTTAGTCTAAACCTCAGTGAGAAATCCTGGATTCAATTGTCAGAGTTAGTATCAGAGGAGGACCCGCCACATAAAAATGAACACGGGTGCATGCAAAAATGTACAGAAAAACAAAATTATTTCTGGGGTGTCTGTAGCTGGGATCCAGTTTCCCCATTTATTTTAGGACATCTGCTCAGTTACCGCAAATCATAAACAAATTCAGGCACTTTTAGCCAGATTCCATGTTGAGCAGCGGGCCCCAAGCTTTGCCAATCCAATTGTCTTAATTCCTTTAGTTAAATTGCTTCGTATTACCCCAAAAAAGGAAATGTTAATCTTTCTACAAACTTAAACATCTCTCATATTCTGGGTCTGCTATTACTGAGCTGATCAAATTTATCCCCTCCTTCAAACCTCAATTTCCTAACCTGTAAAAGAGTATAAATACATTTATCCCCTGCCTCACTGAGTAGTTGTGAAAAGAAATTAAGGCAAAATATATAAGGTACCCAGCACATCGCCTATTGCATGGTAAATACCCAACAATATCTGACCAGGGAATGCGTGAGTCCAATATCTTCGGGAAGTATTTGGCTTTGACTTTAGAAGAATTAAGTCCCAACCCCTTGGTCTCTTAGGCAGTGTAGTCTTGGGCAAGGAACTTCTGAACTCCTCCTAATTCCAGTTTGTAAAACAGCGACGATACCTTGCAGGCAGAGTTGATGCAAAGATTACGTGTGCAAAATTACTTGCATATCCTGGGCCTGCTATTGCTATCTGGTGATAGGCAGAATGGGCTTGGAAATTAATTACGCCTCTATTTCTCCTTCCCTTCCATTGCTCTACAAACACTGACTGACAACTTAAGGCTTTTTATAGCATCTCATCAACTTTTGATTCAATATAGATGATTTATCTATAGACCATGTCTTATAATATTAGCATAACCTCCTAGGTTTTAATATTTCTTCAAATTGTGCAGCACGCACACAAAAAATGACCCGGTCTTCCACGACCTCCTTTTCAACCTGTAACAAAGCAATCAGATAAATTCTATCAGGAGCTGGATGAAGGCCCACTGACCACAGCAGAGAAGAGGGAAAGTGATTTTTCTTTCTCCGATGATAACATTTTTATCATGGACCTAGTGCAATCTATGCAGTATCTTTTGATTAATCATCACCAGAAATAATACTTGAACATCTCTTGGCTAATATTAAGACGATTGTATTTGACAGATCCCTTCATGCAATTCAATGAACAATGCCTTTGAACTTTAGGGTATAGTTTCCCACTGTTCAAAATGGCTATTTCATATCTTTTTTTTTTTAAGATTATTTATTTATTTATTTATTTATTTATTTATTTATTTATTTATTTATGTGACAGAGAGAGACAGCGAGAGAGGGAACACAAGCAGGGGGAGTGGGAGAGGGAGAAGCAGGCTTCCCGCTGAGCAGGGAGCCCGAAGCGGGGCTCGATCCCAGGACCCCGGGATCATGACCTGAGCTGAAGGCAGACACCTAATGACTGAGCCACCCAGGCGCCCCTATTTCATACCTTTTCTTAAACTTCCTACGTGACACCACCCACCCCAGCCCTTTTTGTAGCTGATGACTCGGCTTCATTTTTTATTGAACTCATTCATCTTCTCACAATAAATACACAGGCACCTTCGTCTGTGCCTGTACGCGCTTCTTCACCGCTTATGACTGGATCCTATTCCCTCCAGGGTTTGGTCTGCTGCTCTTGTACTTGTCCCACTCCCTCTGGCCTGGGTCACAGTCATTACCGCACAGACCTGCTCTGGCATTTCCCATCTTCAAAACACCTGTGACCCAACATCTACTTTTGCCTATAACCCCTCCCCTCTGCACCCCTTCATAGCTCTCCTTTGAAGAGTTCTCTACACCCATTGCCTCTATTTCCCCACCTGCCTCCGGTCCGGTCTTCAGCCCTACCATTCCTCCTAGACTGCTCTTGTCAAGGCCACCAGTGATGTTCACATTGCCAAATCCAGTCGGTCAAGTCTCTGTCCTTAAATTACCTGTTCTCTTAGCAGCTTTTGATCCCGTCCTTCTTGACCCACTGTCTTCACTCTGTGTCTGGGCCACACTTCCTTGGGTCTCTTCCTCTCTAACTCACTGCTCCTTCTCAGATCTCTTGCTGGATCCTTCTCTTCACAGCCTCTAAATGTTGGAGACCCCCAGGACTCAGTTCTTGGGCCTCTTTTTTTTTTTTTTCTTTAAAGCATTTCCAGGTAGGGGCGCCTGGGTGGCTCAGTCTGTTAAGTGTCTGCCTTCGGCTCAGGTCATGATCCCGGGGCCCTGGGATCGAGCCCCACATCGGGCTCCCTGCTCCGCGGAGAGTCTGCTTCTCCCTCTCCTCGCCGTTCGTACTCTTGCCCTCTCTCTATCTCTCTCTCTCTCAAATAAATAAATAAAAGCTTAAAAAAAAAAGCGTTCCTGGGTGCTCTCACCTAATCCCATAGCCTTGAAGCTTCGAGCTTGATATATAAATTGCTTACTTCATAGTGCCTTCAGCTATTTCGTAATCATCTCAAACTTAACATATCCCAAACAGAGCTCTTGAGTCCCCTCCCCCAAACCGGTTCTTTTCCAGTCTTTTCCATGGCAGTAGTGGTACCGCAATGCCTCTAGCTGCTCAGGCCAAAAATTCAGGAATCGTGCTCGACTCCTTTTTTCCCTAACCACCCGCACCCTCCGATCACTACATCAGTGGATCAATTCTACCTGAATACAACGGTTTCTTAGCACCCCTCCCACTACCACCTTAGTGTAAGATGACACCATGTCTGCTCTGGACTATTGCAATAGCCTTGCAACTGCTTCCACTCCTGCTTCTCTGATTTCCCAATTTACGAAGCACAGAATGTCTTTTAAAACGACATCAGATTCATGACACCTCCCTGTTTTGAATCTGCCAGTGACTTACATGGCAAAGAGGTGATCCCACCATTACTTCGCTGACAAGGCCCCGTAGGACCTCATCTTTGCCTACCTACCTTGTCTTACTGTCCCTTGCTCATGCCACTCCAGCCATATTGATCTTCTTTCTGTTTTTTGAACATGTCAGACTTGTACCTAACGTAGGGGCTTTGCGCCAATATCTCCCATAATATTCTTCCCTCTGATATTTACATGTTCAACCTCGTGTAGCTCAGCTTCTACTTCATCTCTAAGGAAGAGGCATTCCTCGACTCTGCTCCATCACCCCCTCTATTTTATTTTTCACGGACTACTTATCACTGGCTGTACTTTGTAGGTTGGTAGTTAGGTAGGTGGGTAGGTTTTTATTTGGTTGATTCATTGGTTATTTATTGTGTGACCATTCTCACCAGATTATAAGCTGTGAGGACAGGGATCTTACTTCTTTTGGTTCCTGTTTTACACCCAGCACCTGGGAGAATACCTGGCATGTAGGTCTCCTCAATAAATAATGGTTGCCGGCAGGAAAAAACTAAGACAAGTCAATGAGTTCATCTGTGAAGGATGAAGAAGGGCTCATTTTACAAAGAACTTACTCTGGTGGCTTCATCAGAATGCATCTCTACACAAAAACTCATCTACCACAGGGGCGCCTGGGGGCTCAGTTGGTTAAGCGGCTGCCTTTGGTTCAGGTCGTGATCCCAGGGTCCTGGGATCAAGCCCCACATCAGGCTCCCCGCTCAGCAGGGAGTCGGCTTCTCCCTCTACCTTCTGCCTCTCCCCCCACCTCACTTGTGTTCTCTCCCTCTCTCTTTCAAAGGAACAAATAAAACCTTAAAAAACCTGATGAATCACAAAACTTATTTTAATGTCGATGTGACCATTTGATCGCAAGTGTCCTTTAAAATTTTCAACCCCACCCAAATTTTCTGTACCAAATATCTTTTAAATTACAAATTTAATACAAAATTTTTGCAAGGGAAAAAATGCCAATATGGAAATGGAGTCTTCTACCCGGACACGGAATCAAACAGGTCCCCATATATTGACAATACAGTGTCCGCTCCACAGCCTGTCTGCCCCACATCTAAAGTCTATAGAGTTTCCTTTAATCAGTAATGCCATCTGGGCACTGGTCGGAAAGTCAAACTGTTTCCTCTGCCAAAGGTCAACTGAGCATCTGATATTTTAAAGAGGTATATTTAAGGCCTCTGTTAATTATTAATTACTCTGGAGCATCTAAATCCTATGCTTGCACCATTAGATGGTGGAACAGAAAGATACCTGGTCTATGTTGTACTAGTTACTTATAGAAATTTCATATATATTAAATCAGTTTTAATATTATGCTGTAGCTGAAATATTTGTGTGTGTGTGTGTGCGTGCGTGTGTGTGTGTATGTTTCTGTACGTTAAACAAACTCTCTGTACTCAAGCTTAGCCCCAAATTGTGCTATCAGTCAGCATTACAAGTTGAAAGGTGAAATCACTTCTAATGGAAGAGGCCAATTTTATCTGGGGAAAGCCGTTGTCATCCGGATCTGGGGATCCTGTAATCCCGGACAAATACCTCTTAAACAAAGGAGCAAATGGAACTGAGAATGCCAATGTCACCACCTATACTCACGGCAGCAAAAAATACCTTTACAAGCCTGTGGTAGAGGCGTCTGGGTGACTCAGTCGGTTAAGCATCTGCCTTCGGCTCAGGTCATGATCCTGGGGTCCTGAGATCGAGCCCCACATTGGGCTCTCTGCTCAGTGGGGAGCCTGTTTCCCCCTCTCCTCCCCGATCATGCTCTTTTGCTCTGTCTCTCTCTCTCTCTCTCAAATAAATAAATAAAGTCTTAAAAACAAAATAAAATAAAATAAAATAAAATAAAATAAAAGCCTTTAGTAACAGCATTATAAATCCGGAAAGTTATGTTGCCATGTCATGTTCTTCTCTGCCCCTTTGTCCCTCTGGATTTCTGTTTGATTCCGCTACTCTTTACTTCTAGGGTTCCTTTCCTCTGTATATATCTTTGTGACGGTCTCCACGTTCATCCTTAGCTCTGCGTCGTCCATCTGTATCCCATACCTCCCCAATCCCTTCTGTCTCTCCTAACAAATCCAAACACAAAGCCAATATTTATTTATTTTCCCATATGTTGACGTGGCCAAAAGTGTACAGAGATTTGGATGTCACCTTAGTACAGGTGAGTTTTGAAACCGCTGAGCTCCCCCGGAGTTTTGTAAAAGGTGTCGAATCACAATACAAAGTTTACATAGAATAAAACCACGAGGAAAACATGTTCAAGGAAGTTTCCTTATTGTATTAGGCCATTTTAATTACAGTATCAGAATCACCCACCGTGTGGCTAATGGCCATACCCCGGGTGGGAGATCTGTGCACTAAAAGTGGTTGAGAGGCTCACATGCATTAGAAGGGCATCATGGTCCTCCCGACGGAGCATTTCAACGTCTTGGTGAAAGTGTTTCTAATATTAGTTGCCTATCAGTTCAGAAGCAGAAACAGAAATACCAGCTCATTCAAAAAGAAGAGTGGATTCCACCCCATATTGTAACCACAAGTCAAGAAAAAGATTGAACTGGGGTGCCTGGGTGGCTCAGTCAGTTTTAAGTGTCTGCCTTTGGCTCAGATCACGACCCCGGGGTCCTGGGCTCAAGCCCCGAATCAGGCTCCCTGCTCAGCTTCTCCCTCTCCCTCTGCTGCTCCCCCTGCCTGTGCTCTCTCTCTGTCATATAAGTAAATAAATAAATACAATCTTTAAAAAAATTGAACTAAAAGTAGCCCTCCCAGAAAATATAATTGAATAACAGACCTAAGAAGAATGTTCAACTTGGCTAGTAATTAACAATGAAAAACAACCATTTTCATCTCTCAGTGTGAGAAACAGAAATACCAATTTTGCTCTCAATTTGAGCAAGATTGAAAAAAAAGATGATATTAAATGCCACCAACAACGTGATGGAACAAGTCTGGCTGAAATAATCATTGGTTAAACAGCTGAGAAAAATAATTTGGCAATATCTGTCAAAAACCTGAAACCGCCCCTTTCTTTAAATCAGAAACGATTACTCTATGATTCAACTCTAAGAAATATTACCACATATGGAAAAATGATTATTCCTCAAGATCTTCAGTGTCGTGTCATTTATAATAGCACACATGTAATACAGAATGTCCAATAATCTGGTATTGGTTAAGTAAGCTATGGCACACCTATTTGATAGTAATTAAATTATGTTCAGAAAGACTGCACTATTGTGAAAGATGCTTACGTTTTAATAGCAGGTGAAAGATATAAACCTGTGTCTGTAATATGACCATCAATATAAGTGTGTAATAGAGGTGTGCGTGCACACACACACACTCAGAGAAAACAAATGCACACAAAAGGCTGGGAGAAAATATACCCAACTACTAGGAGTGGTTGTTTTGTTTACGTAGGTTCAATGCCCAGTATGGAGCCCAATGTGGGGCTCAAACTCATGACCCTGAGATCAAGACCTGAGCTGAAATCAAGAGTCAGACATTCAACCAAGTGAGCCACCCAGGCGCCCCAAGAGTGGTTGTTTGGGGTGGTAGGACTTCAAAATGAAATTATAAAGATAATTCATCCAGAATTAGTGTAAAAAATAATTTATTTAGTCATGAGCTCATGTAAGTAGTTTTATTTACCAGACTATTTCCAGGATTCGTGTTATAAATGATTGACTTTTGTTATAAATTTAAACTTTTTAGAGATCTAAAATAAAGCAGAGTCACATAATTGCATAAACTTTCTATAAATCACAGTCTATCTTCCTTCCTATTGCCACTCTAACCCTCCGGATTTCAGAAAAAAAATTCTATGCAAGCACATTGATAAAAGTGCTCTTGCAATGGTCAACTGTATATCAAACCAAATAAAAATAAAGTCAACTACATGATACTTTATGAAATTTACTTCGATTACAACTTAATGATCGGATTGGGGAAGGTAGAGAAGGATGCGCATTATTTTCTCAAAACTTGGGAGCTGTTTCCCTTAATTGCTTTTTCTTTCAACACCACCAATATATCCTTATTAGATTGCCCTGTGAAATTTGGAATTTTTTTTTTAAAGATTTTATTTATTTATTTAACAGAGATAGAGACAGCCAGCGAGAGAGGGAACACAAGCAGGGGGAGTGGGAGAGGAAGAAGCAGGCTCATAGCGGAGGAGCCTGATGTGGGGCTTGAACCCAGAATGCCGGGATCACGCCCTGAGCCGAAGGCAGACGCTTAACCGCTGTGCCACCCAGGCGCCCCGAAATTTGGAACTTAATAACATTATTTATATTGTGCTTTCTAAATTGATGAATACAATGTAATTATTGTTCACCAATTAAGGGATTGAATTTGGCATCACGATCTATAACTCCAGGCTCATGGGCCACCTAAAATGCCCCAAAATTCATGGGAAAGCTGCAGAAAGGAAAATACTTACTATACATTAAATGTAACACCTAAATGCACACACATATATTTTCAAGTAAATATACACATTATATATATATATATATATATATATATATATATATATGATCACATATGTATATAATGTGTATATATATAATGTATATACTTAAATATACACATAAGTATTTTCTTTGGTAGAAGTTTTCATGTGAATGTTGGGGCATTTTGTCCAAAGGATCTGTTCCAGTCCCAACCATCTGGGAAAAGCATGTGGGAAAAACAGGCAGCTCAGCTGGTCAGGTCAGGCACCTTTACCCCATCCTTTTACTACAACTAGAGGTCCCTCCTGTCTCCTTCCAGTCTCCTTGATTACTACAGTCAACTTCTCCTCTTTCCAGAAGGCAATACAAAATAACTACTTTCTAGGAGTACCCACGCTATGCGGTATCCAGAAAAAAATCACAAAAGATCACATTTTAAAATTTTAAGGTGATTCTCAAAAGGTTAAATACAGAGCTACCATATAACCCAATCAGTTCCACTCCTAGGCACATACCCAAGAGAAATGAAAACATACGACCACACGAAAACTTGTACACGAATGTTCATAGTAGCATAATTCACAATAGCTCAAAAGTGGAAACAACCCAAATGTCCATCAACTAATGAACAGATAAACAAAATGTGCTCTATCCATATGATGGAATATTATTTTGCCATAAAAAGGAATGAAATACTGACGACTGCTACAACATGGATGAACCTTGAAAACATTATGCTGATTGAGATGAAAGGATAAAGAAGAAGTGGTGAGCACGCAAACACACATGCACACACACACACACACACACACAGGAATATTACTAGCCACCAAAAAAGGATGAAATCTTACCATTTGCAAAGATGTGGATGGAACAAGAGGGTGTTAGTTACGCCAAATGAAATAAGTCAATCAGAGAAAGACAATGATCAGATGGTTTCACTCATATGTGGAATATAAGGAATAGTGCAGAGGACAATAGGGGAAGGGAGGGAAAACTGAATGGGAAGTCATCAGAGAGGGAGACAAACCATAAGAGACTCTTAACTTGGAAAACAAACTGAGGGTTGCTGGAGGGGAGGTGGGCGGGGGGATGGGGTAACTGGGTGATGGGCATTAAGGAGGGCATGTGATATAATGAGCCCTGGGTGTTACATGCAACTGATGAATAACTGAACTCTACATCTGAAATTAAAGTACACCATATGTTAGTTAATTGAATTTAGAAAAAATAAGATATTGAAAAAAGAAAGAAAATATGCTGATTGAAAAAAAGCCAGACACAAAAGGTCATGTATGGTAAAATTCCATTTATATGAAATGTCCAGAACAGGCAAATACCTAGAGACAGAAAGTATATTAGTAGTAGTCAGGGGTTGGAGTAGGGGCATTTTGATGGTGGTGGTATGGCTTTGGGAAATAGTGAATGACTGCTAATGGGTGTGGAGTTTTCTTTCAGGGAGACCAAAATGTTCAAAAGTTGCATTGGAGTTATGATTACACAACCCTGTGAATATGTTAAAAACCATTAAATTGTATAATTTAAATGAATGAATTGTATGGTATGTGAGTTATAGATGTGTGTGTGGGGGTGTGTGTGTATACACAAATAGTATATCTCAATACAGCTGTTATTTAAAAAAATTTAAAATGATATATTAATAATGAAGCAACAGAAAGAGAAATTAAGAAAGCAATCCCATTTACAATTGCACCAAAAATAATAAAATATCTAAAAATAAACTTAACCAAAGAGGTGAAGGAACTGTACTTTGAAAGCTACAAAACACAGATGAAAGAAACTGAAGATGACGCAAACAAATGGAAAGATATCCCATGCTCATGGATTGGAAGAACAAATATTGTTAGAATGTCCATATTACCCAAAGCAATCTACACATTTAATGTAATCCCTATCAAAATACCAAAAGCATTTTTCACAGAGCTAGAACAAATAATCCTGAAATGTATATGGAATCACAAAAGACCCCAAATAGCCAAAACACTCTTGAAAAAATAAAAACAAAGCTGGAGGTATCACAGTTCCAGATTTCAAGTTATATTACAAAGCTGTAGTAATCAAACAGTACAGTACTGGCACAAAAATAGATACATAGATTGATCAATGGAACAGGATAGAGAGCCCAGAAGCAAACCCACAATTATATGGTCAATTAATCTTCAACAAAGGAAGAAAGAATATACAATGGGGAGAAGACAGTCTCTTCAACAAATGAACAAATGGTGTTGGGAAAACTGGACAACAACATGGAAAAGAATGAAACTTGGCCACTTTCCTAAACCACACACAAAAATAAACTCAATTAAAGACCTAAATGTGAGACCTGAAACCATAAAAATCCTAGAAGAGAATACACACAGTAACTTCTCTGACATTGGCTGTAGCCACATTTTTCTAATTATGTCTCCTGGGTCAAGGGAAACAAAAGCAAAAATAAACTATTGGGACTTCATCATACTAAGCTTCTGCACAGAGAAGGAAACAATCAACAAAACTAAAAGGCAACCTACTGAGTGGGAGAAGATATTTGCAATGGACAGATCCGATAATGGGCTAGTATCCAAAATCTATAAAGAACTGATACAATTCAACACCCAAAAACCAAATAATCCAATTCAAAAATGGGCAGAAGACATGGGCAGACATTTTTCCAAAGAAGACATCTGGATGGCCAACAGACACATGAGAAGATGTTCCTCATCACTTCCAATCAGGGAAATGCAAATCAAAACCACAATGAGATATCACCTCACACCTGTCAGAATGGCTAAAATCAAAAACACAAGAAAAAACAAATATTGGTGGGAATGTGGAGAAAAAGGAACCCTCTTGCCCTTTTGGTGGGAATGCAAACTGGTGTAGTCACTCTGGAAAACAGTATGGAGGTTCCTCAGAAAGTTAAAAATAGAACTACCCTACAATCTGGTAATTGCACCACTGGATATCTACCCCCAAAATACAAAAACACTAATTCAAAGGGATACATGCACCCCCATGTTTACTACAACATCATTTACAGAGACCAAATTATGGAAGCAGCCCAGGTGTCCATCGATAGATGAATGGGTAAAGAAGATGTGAGATAGAAAAATATATATATATATAATGGAATATTATTCAGCCATAGAAAGAATGAAATCTTGCCATTTGCAATGACATGGATGAAGCTAGAGAGTATAATGCTAAGTGAAATAAGTCAGAGAAAGACAAAGACCATATAATTTCACTCATATGTGGAATTTAACAAAACAAATGAACAAAGGAATAGCGAGAGAGAGAGAGAGAGAAACCAAGACTCCTAATTATAGAGAACACGCTGATGGTTACCAGAGGGGAGGTGGGTGGGGGGATGGGTGACATAGGGGATGGGAATTAAGAAGCGCACTTGTCCTGACGAGCACTGGGTGATGTATGGAATTGATGAATCCCTCTATTGTTCACCTGAAACTAATAGAAAGAACACCGTATGTTAACTCTCCCGGGATTCAAATAAAAAAGTGACCAAAAAAATTTTAAGATGAAACTTCGGAACCCAACAAGATTATCATTATTATTATCATTACTTTTTAAAGTTATTTTGAGGCTTTAATCAAAGATGTTGCGGCAGGTGTCATGGATGCCCCACCCACGTACCCTCCTCATCCGCTCCTACTTGAGCCAGTGACTGACTCCGCCCCAGGTATGTTTCTGGCCACAGGCGCCCCCTAGCCCGTTAAGAGCCCCAGCTGCCTCACACCTCAGTGGGGATACCTGCAGAGTAGCCTACAACTGTCTCTCCAAGGTTCCCGGCAGGATCGAGCTCTGGTCACCCACAGGGGAAACAGGCTTAAAAGCCACCCTTTCCCGACTTCTGCTGGTGTTTGCAGGGATCACTTCCCAAACACATGACTTGCACTCACATTCTGTCTCAGGGTCGGCTTCTAGGGGAACCCAAGCCACGATACACATTACTCTTTCTTCCCTTCTCAACTGATATTCATATCTTGCCCCACTAGAAAGTTCTGCAAAGATAACTGGTCCAAGTCACTAAAAGAAAATTTCTGTGGTTATGTTTAGCCAACATAGACAGATGGCTTTAGAACTTAGATCTTGTTGACTTGTGTTCACAAATAATGCTGATTTTTCCCTAAATTGCCATAATAGCTGTGGCCCATCTTAAGTAGGGAGAGTTTTTCCTCTGCAGTTCAGGTGTTTTTTTTTTAAAGATTTTATTTCTTTGAGAGAGAGAGCGCACGAGCATGAGTGGGGGAGGGGCAGAGGGAGAAGGAGAAGACGACTCCCTGCCCAGGAAGGAGGTCGATGCAGGACTCGATCCCAGGACTCTGAGATCACAACCTGAGCCGAAGGCAGACGCTTAACCGACTGAGGTACTCAGGCGCCCCTGGGGTTCAGTTTACATGATGGCCTTGCTCAGCGGAACAGAAAAGCAGACGCCATGGAAATGCTTCCATAAAAGTATCACAAACTTAAAATTGGGAAACTTTATTGGGACTCCTAGGTATTAACTTTTTGCTGAAAGTTCGGTGAGAATAGTCAGGTCTTTTCTGAGAACAATGAGCCACACGCATTAGCAACAAATTGCCAACCAGCAAACAAAAACTTCATGGTGAGCGTAACAGTATATGACCGGCTCATTTTCGGTATTCTATTTTTCAATGTATGCCACCCTTCTACTTTCTATTTTAAAAGGCTTCCCTGATCTGAAACCCTTGGAACCAAAAGCATTTCAGAACTTCAATTATTTTCAGATCTTAGAAGGACAACCCAGTACAGAGGCATATATTATGGGACAGCCTTAGTGACAGCTGGGACAACAGCCTTGAAATCACCTGATTATGTCTGCAGTCAAACATATGACTAATAGCAAACATGACACATCAGTTCAGGTCAGGTTTTGCTGAAAGCTCTAGAAAACAGTTTCAATTTTCAGAGTTCTGGGCATTTGGGCAGCACAGATAAGGGACTGTGGTCTGAAGCATGGTAGACTCGAGACATGGCTGCCATCAGATAAGTGCTGAGGACCCGGATGTCAAAAATGGGACAAGAAAACTCAGGGCAAGTGAAGACACTCCCTTCACCAAAGAGATAATTTCCTGTAACTAGGTGGTTTAATAATTTCATGATGGGTTGAATAGGCACCCATCATAAAAACTGTATGAAAGTAATTCCAAAGGGGGGGCAACACAGAAATGGACAAATGCAATTTAAAACCAAAGTTGTTTGTGTAGTTCTTAAGGAAAGAGTCAATAAGCAAATTAATATTGACTGTGAATCCGTGAGGCAGAGGCACCAACCTAAGTGGTGTGGAAGACAGAGTGCCTGCCCTCCTGGGGCTTATAGCCAGGAGGACAGAAAAGGAGTAAAACCAGAAGCCATGGGAGAGTAGAACTGGGGAGTACAGTGTAGTTTGCACAAGGCTGTCTGATACAGAGATCTAAAAAAATGAGGTGTTTTTTAACATTTTGTTTTTTTGAGAGAGAGAGAGTGTGCAGAGAGAGAGAGAGTGCGCCCGAGCGGGGGTTGGGGGCAAGGGGCAGAGGGAGAAGCAGACTCCCTGCTGAGCAGAGAGCCCGACATGGGGCTCGATCTCAGGACCCTAAGATCATGACCTGAACCAAAGGCAGACGATTAACTGACTGAGCCACCCAGGCAGCCCCAAAAATGAATTTTAAAGTAAGTTCTGAAAGATGGTCAAGCGTCAGCAAAGCGGCAGGTGGGGTGGAGAAGAGCCGGAAAGAGATTCCATGTGGAGAAGATCAAGTACAAAGGCCAGAGCCTGAGGCGGATTATTCGAGGACTTGACTGTGGGCTGGTGTGGCTGCAGAGCCAAGAGACTGGTGGCCGGTGACGTTTCTGACGTAGGCAGGGGTCAGGCCTCCAATGCGTCTGGGCCACAGTCATCATTCTGGACTTAATCCTGGGGTTAATGGAAGCCACTAAGGGTCTGAAGAGGAGGAGTAACCTCATGAGACTTATATTTTATAAAGACTGCCCTGCTGGGAGAACAGTCTGGAAGGATATATGCCAAGCTATTAATAGGGGTCACCTCAGGAGGGTTAGGATGGGGTCAAGGCCAAAGGATAATTAGCTTTGTCTTTGAATGACTTCATTTGCTTCGCTTCCGGCAATGAACAGTCTTTGTGGCTTAAAAATATCAAAAGTTGAATTTTTTCCACATTAAAACCAAATTATTCTTCCTTTAGTGTAAGAATGGATTGGGTCCATATGCCCTGAAGACCTGATGCTAAGTGAAATAAGCCAGACATAAAAGGACAAATACCATATGATTCTATTCATATGAAGTTCCCCAAGTAGTCAAATTCGGGGGGAGGGGTGCAGAAAGCAGAATGGGGGTTGCCAGGGGCCGAGAAGAGCAAGGAAAGGGGAATCCACGTTCAATGGGGACAGGACGTCAGTTAAGGATGATGACAAAATTCTGGGGATGGATGGTAGTGATGGTTGCTTGGCAGTGTGGGTCTCCTTAATGCGGCTGAATTGTACCCTTAAGAATGGTTCAAACGGTGCATTTTATGTCGTCTAGATTTTATCACGATAAAAAAGGAAAAAAAAAACCAGCGGAGCAGAGAGGACTGGACCGAATGTCAGGATGGGAAATGAGCAGACTCGGGGAACAAACAATGGTCCACGTGAGGAGCGCCAGACCAGGAGGGGGTGGGGAGACGGTCAGGCGGACCGGTCTGGGCTACATTTTGAAACTGGAACTGCCAGGGCTTTAGAAGTAATAAGGGGGAGAAGAGAAGAAAATAGCTAGTAGCTAGTATCCAAAGGTAGACCCTGAAACGGCGGAGTTGGTGCCACTAGTTTATTTGGGAAGCGATCTCAAGAAGCCCTGCAGGCTCCGGAGAGGTGAGACAAGGAAGGGAACGTAGGCAATAGGGGTGTCGTATGTACTATGGAGCAGGCTGCCACTGTGGGCAACTGGGGCTCCATCCCACTGGAGGGGGGCTCTGGGAGACCCCGTAGAACATGCCTCTGTGGTTCCAACGGACAGGTGAGGAATCTAGGTTCGTTAGCGTGTCAGTCCTAGGCTGTTCCTGGGGGCATTACCCCCAGAACACTGCTGGCCTGTCCTGGGTGGGAGCTGGGGGTGGGGGGGGCTCCAGTGGCCAGAGGAAGGCCCCAGGGAAAGACTGCAGCAGTCAGAAGTCCTAGGTCCCTTGGGGCGCCTGGGCGGCACAGTGGTTAAGCGTCTGCCTTCGGCTCAGGGCGTGATCCCGGCGTTATGGGATCGAGCCCCACATCGGGCTCCTCCGCTGGGAGCCTGCTTCTTTCTCTCCCACTCCCCCTGCTTGTGTTCCCTCTCTCGCTGTCTGTCTCTATCTCTGTCGAATAAATAAATAAAATCTTAAAAAAAAAAAAAAAAAGAAGTCCTAGGTCCCTGTATATGGGAATGGGCGCTGAGGGGCGATGGGGAGATCCGCACAGCGTCTGTCACAAAAGGCAAGGGGCTTGTCTCAAAAACTGGTCTGAAGGTGGTTCTGTTTCCCAAAACAGGGAACACTGGAGGCGAAGCAAGTGGGAGCGGATCAAGGAGACTGAAGGAGCAGCCAGACAGGTGGGAGGGAAGCAGGACCTTGGAATGGAGGGGATAAAAAGATGTGACGCCGGGGCACCTGGGTGGTTCAGTCTGTGAAGCCTCTGCCTTTGGCTCAGGTCATGATCTCAGGGTCCTGGGATGGAGCCCCGCATGGGGGCTCCCTGCTCGGTGGGGAGTCTGCTTCTCCCTCTCTCTCTGCTGCTCCACCTCTTCGTGCTTGTTCTCTCTCTCTCTCAAATAAATAAATAAAATCTTAAAAAAAAAAGAAGTGATGTCTTCAAATGTCCAGTTAATACATAGCACGAGAAGCTGGAAAATCTTTCCTTCGATTGTAGGAACTATTATGGAAAACACTATTAGTTGAATAAGAGTTTATAGGGACCAAATACCCCATATCACTCTGTACCACAAAGCTCAGATGCCAAAGATACAGCAAACAATATTCAATCAGACAAATAACAGTGTGAGAGAAAT
Source organism: Ursus maritimus (assembly GCF_017311325.1). Classification (NCBI taxonomy): domain Eukaryota; kingdom Metazoa; phylum Chordata; class Mammalia; order Carnivora; family Ursidae; genus Ursus; species Ursus maritimus. Next base: position 86,972,821 of record NW_024423319.1, on the reverse strand, counting down.
AGAAGCTCTCAACTTGTGTTTCTGTTACTCATCTCTTTCTGACTTTCCACTTAATGTAAAATTACACGGATCGATATACTGTACATATCACCTTATAGGAAGCATGGATTTGTTGAGATAGAAAAATCTAATATTGCCTTTCTCATGTGTATGAGAATTACATGCGACCAAGGTCCCTGAGAAATACCAGGCAGATATTATTACTACACTCTGCATATGTATTTTTTGCTTGTTCTTCACCCATAGCTGCAATTATTTTAGCAGCGAGATTGAGTAAGTTCTCACTTGGCAAATTATTTGCAGATGTCCCTTCTCATCATCGCTGAAGTCTTCACTGTATCTGAAAAGTATTAAAAACTGATGCCAATGGGACACCTGGGTGGCTCAGATGGTTAAGCATCTGCCTTCGGCCCAGGTCAAGATCCCAGGGTCCTGGGATCGAGCCCTGCATGGGACTCCCTGCATGCGGGGCTCCCTGCTCAGTGGGGAGCCTGCTTCTCCCTCTCCTTCTACTGCTCCCCCTGCTTGTACTCTCCCACTCTCTCTGTCAAATAAATAAATAAAATCTTAAAAAAAAAAAAACCTGATG
>NW_024423319.1:86963540-86972219 GCF_017311325.1 Ursus maritimus | reverse complement strand
GTATATAGAACGCACGGTCTGAGGATGGGTTTAAATTCTAAGCGCTCACATTTTTTTTTTCAAGCCCTGTTTTCAAAGAAAAGGGATTCGGGGCGCCTGGGTGGCATAGCGGTTAGGCGTCTGCCTTCGGCTCAGGGCGTGATCCCGGCGTTCTGGGATCAAGCCCCACATCAGGCTCCTCTGCCATGAGCCTGCTTCTTCCTCTCCCACTCCCTCTGCTTGTGTTCCCTCTCTCGCTGGCTGTCTCTATCTCTGTCAAATAAATAAATAAAATCTTAAAAAAAAAAAAAAGAAAAAGGATTCAAACATCTTAGCCCACATACATATATATCTTCCCTGGAAACTTAAATCCGCCAATGCTTTTAATTTTAAATATTGGTTTTAAACTTATTCTCCAGCAATCTTGAAACCCACAAATTCCTTTCAAAAGAATTCATCCAGAGGGCAGGGAACTAGATTTAAAAGACAGGTTTCCTGAAACATACCTTTAAAAGGACACAGGAGGAGAAAAAAATGTTTTGTCATTTTCACCAGCTTTTCGTAGTTTTTGTTCGCCAACTAAAACCCAGGAATAAAACAAGCCTAAGTCCCAAATGATTTTTCCTCTGCACACAAAATGTTTTCGCCCCCCATCCCCGCCACCACCTTAGAGTCGTCTTAACCTCTTTGTACTTTTTTTTCATTTCTCAGACCTGTCTGCTGGCAGCTCAATATTGCGGACCCGCAGACTGATTTATCTACAGAAAACTCATTTTCCCCTTGGACACATTCTCCACGATACCAGAGAGAAAGGAACAAGGGGAGAAAAGCAGATCACAGGCAGTGTATTTTGGATGTTCGGTCTTTTATCAACTAGGACCATGTGATTTCCTTTCAGACTCTGACCACTCCTGCATGCAGCCCAATTTCCGATGAAATAAAAGGCATGTATGATCTTTTCACCCCTCGGAAGGCCAGAAAGATCATACCACCTATGAGTAAGCCTGAAAAACAACTTGTAGATGACACAGCACCCGGAAACCAAAACCAGGGTCATCTCGGCATCCATTCTGACTTGGCCCAAAGGTGAGCTGTATAAAGGTACACAGAGGCTTCCTTTATTTAAAAAGTACATTTTTTTTTTTGGTACGCCCAAGCCAACAACAAATATAGGCACAGGAAATGTAATTTCACCTCATTCCTCGCATGCGTGTGTCCGTGTGTTAAGCTGGAACAGTTTCTTGATGTTCACTCGTGGCATCTAGCACGTAGAAGGCACTCACTTCATGTTTTCTAAATGAAAGACTAACAGCAAGCAGACGGAAAGAGATCGGCGTGCTAACCAGCCAAGATTTGGGGTAGATAGCAAATATTAAGGGGCCACATCACAGGATTAGAAACTAGCCTCCAATTTCCTTTTACAGATATTTCCGTAAGTAACGTGCTTTGTCTTTTTCAATCAGAGAACAGAATCCTCCAAGTGTTAATGTCATCATAATACTAATAGTCTAGCTCTGTAAGGTTCTCTCTCTCTCTTTCTCCTCTTAAATCATCTGTTCAATTGCACAGAAGATCATAACTTTGGACGTGACAATTCAAAAATGTTGTAACTCATTTAAATGTTATCAGTGGTCATTTCCAAGAAGTACGGTCAAAAGGTTACCTGTCAAAACTCTACAAAACACTCCTTCACAATCACGATCGATCTTTCTAGTTCATCTGTCAGATCCCTCTGTTATGAATGTCCTTTGACCAAAGACGCCCAACCTGTTAACCTCTCCGCTCAAACGCTACCAACCAGCTCCCTCACTTTTTCCCTTGCCCATCTTGGATTCTATTGCCCAAGTTTACAATCACTTTTAGTATCTTCAGTTCCCTGGGAGAAACCCTACAGGCAGCTGCATAAAATCGTAGCAGGATTATGGGAAGAACAGAGGTGCGCACCAACCATACTATTTTGCCAAGAACCCAGAATCTGAGCTGGACCCAAAATGGTAGCCTGGGATAGATGGACAGGCCATGACCTTCTGTGTCTAGTCTTCACAGATTATGGGTTTTGTTCCATAATTTATCCCTTGGCTACACTCCCACAAACATTTCCAATAAAGGAAGAGATCTATATTTGTAGCAATTCCAGATAAGATGGTATGAATCTCAGCTCTACATCAGCCCACAGAGTGGTAAGAGAATTAGATTCCCTGGAGCTTGTTTGGGTCAGTGTAAAGGTCAGCCCCCACCCTCTACTCTGTTCTGGAGGCTCAGGGCACCTGAAAGATCCAGAACTGATGAGGCTCTCAGCACTCTCCCTGGGCCTCTGCCTCCAACTGACGCAAACTTCATGGTTAGAACGTCTTGTGATGTAGAGAACAAAAATACTATTCAACTACGGTCTAGATTAGCGTCCAGGGCCAGGAGCCTCTGAGGCAGATTTGCACGTAGGAGCTTCATCAGGGTTCACCAGGTGTCGAGAAGGGATGCAAGACTGGTCTGAGGGAGGAGTTGAACTGAGATGCAGTCACGACAGAGGCCTCAGTCAATCCCACAGGGAGCTCCAGAGCTGAGAGGGCCCGTCGGAGTTGTCCTGAAGTGAGGCAAGGGGGCCAGGCCTCGAAATTCCGGTATCTGTCTCAGGGTGCCCCCAAAGGAAGGGGTATGCTCTTGGGTGAGTCGGCTCCCCTCAGTCAAGGGCAATTTCCAGAGAGGGACTCCACAGTGAACCACCAGGCAGCCAACACTCTCAGCAGGTGGGGAAATAACTGCCCTGAAGGGGGTTGGGCAGCCTGATGGCATCCACCATGCTGCCTTTTTAGGGCCTACAGTAAGAAGAGCGAAACTGAAATTTCAATGGCCTGTGTATATTAGAGCGCAGACTTAAATTTCAAACAGTTAGAGCTAGATTTTGAGGAAAAGTATTTGAATTGGCCAATTAACTCTCCAATGAACCCTCTCATTAAATGTTCCTTCAGGTTCTTCGAGGTCCTGAGGTGACGCTCTCATCCTCCTCTCCTCTCTATGAACCAGACGAATGTTTCCTTCTCAGCACCCACCACCCCTCTGAACATTCACCTGTGTGGAGCTGTATGTGTCTCCCTCTGCTTGGTGTACCCCTCAAAGATGGAAGCATGTATTACCCATCTGTCTATTCCCACGCCAGCCCAATGCTTGGTCAATAGGGCACTCGCTAAGCATTTACTGAACGAACGAATTCATCAAGGAATGAGCAAACTTGACTTCTTTTTCTGCCCTGTAGAAACAACAGGATGGGAAAACACATTTGATAAAATGAGGAGCTCATTACATGTACAACTTATCTGTGCTTATCATTAGTGCTTAGCAAGGGCTGTTTGATTTTGACTAACTGGTGTAACCTGAAAGGGCTATTCTGAACAGTCAACTGAATCTTACAGGACTCCCAAGTAAACTAAAATCTGGTGCAGATTGGAATGCAAGCTAGAGAGGAAATTACAATGTAAAACATGAAACAGCTGTATGATCTTCTGTTACAATAGACCGTGGACAAAGGCTATACCCATGTTTTATCTAGATGGGTAAAAATAATTAATCATAGAAAACGATTTGTTACAGGGCTATTTTCTTTTCTGCACTGGAACACAACAGAATTATCTAATTAGTGATGTCAAACTTTTAGACGCACGGGATAAATGGAGTCCAAAAAATTGAGAAGTACTATAAAAAAATATAATAATGGGGGGCATCAAGCACTCATTGCAAAAACCAGTTGCAGTCGGCAAAATTTATTGGCCACTACTGAAATTTTACAAAGCCGCAGACATTTGTACTTTTTAGTCCCTACAGCTTCATTAAATGACAACTACAAACTGGCAAAGGACCGTGGCTTTCTCTGTATTGTGCCAGAGTGGGGGGGGGGAATGTTGGTTGCCTGTTGAAGTAACTAAGAAGCCCATTATTACAATTCCACCCCAAAGTGAACGGGTCAAATTCTCTTGGAAATGACTAACTATTAAAGGCCTTCAAAGGATTCCCAACATTTATTTCTAGAAATTTCCTAAAGAAATAATCAGAATTATGCACAATGGTTTAGTATAAGGATGTTCATAATAGCATTGTTTAAAATAGCAGAAGCTTGGAAATACAGATCTTTGTCAATAGGACGTTGCTTAAATAAATACAATCCTATGAAGAAATAGAAAGTTACCAAGAAAGGAGCAATAGAGCCAATAGGTGATGTGCAAAAAAATAAATAAAAAAAATAAAAATAGATAGGCGGCATTAGTAACAGTGGTGTTTTTTGGTGGGGATCAATTATGGATGATTTTCATTTTCTTTTTGTCCTTTTCTGCAATTTACAGACTTTCATAATACATATGTATTATTTCTACAATCCGTGTTATTAAAAAATGTTCCCGTGTCTCCAAGAAACTTCCTAAACTATAAATCACCAAGAAAAAAAAATGTGATTTCATCTTTCTTTTATTCTTTTTTTGGGTGATTCCTTTTTTCTTTTTTTAGGGATAGACAGGGAGTGTGCATGCATGCTTGAATGGTGGGGGGAGGAGCAGAGGAAGGGAGGGATAGAATCTTCCTTTTTTAAGATTTATTTATTTATTTAAGAGAGAGCGAGAAAGCACACGAGCAGCGGGAGGGGCAGAAAGGGAGGGAGACAAGCAGACTCCCTGCTGAGTGGGGCTTGATCTCAGGACCCCAAGATCATGACCTGAGCCGGAATCAAGAGTCAGATGCTTAACCAACTGAACCACCCAGGCGCCCCTGTGATTTCATCTTTCATTTACATCAGTAGCCTTTCTTCTTAAAAATTTTTTGAGGGAATTTTGGTTATTAAATTATTTGCTTATTAATTCTTTTTTTTTTTTTAAAGATTTTATTTATTTCTTTGACAGAGATAGAGACAGCCAGCGAGAGAGGGAACACAAGCAGGGGGAGTGGGAGAGGAAGAAGCAGGCTCCTAGCAGAAGAGCCCGATGTGGGGCTCGATCCCAGATCGCCGGGATCACGCCCTGAGCCGAAGGCAGACGCTTAACCGCTGTGCCACCCAGGCGCCCCTGCTTATTAATTCTTTACTTTATCCCAAATCATCTGAAAAAGGGGCCTTGTTGAATAACAAAAGCTTTTCCAAGGAGCTCGTTGCTTTAATGTAGAAAACTGGAAAACAAGCCAAAGAAGCAAGATGGAATTAAAGACATAATTATAAAGACACAATTTTTTTTTTTAAGACACAATTAAAGACAGAAACACAGCTGATGACGAACATCAGGTCAAGAGCTTACCCTTCTGACATAAAGTGGAATTTACTAGAACATGCCACTTAAGATACTATTAAGCAGGGACTATGGTAACATTACTAACCTTTGAAAGGTCATTCCTACCTGACGGTGCTTTCTGATTTTGCCCTCTCTCTCACAAAACAGGAGGTTTCAGTGACAACTTTGACATAACAAATAGGATGAACTATTCACTTTGTGTTTGAGACTGCCCAAGATGTGTGTTTGCTATTGAGTAAGCTGGGTCACAGTCCTTGGCCAGAAAAATATTTGATTTAATTAAAAAAAAAAAAGAGGAAAAATTTAAATACAGTCACGTCCTTCAATTCCAGTTATAAAACCTCAGAGGGAAAACACGAATTACTATTTTGTGATACTTCCTTTCTGGGTAGGCTCTCAGCAAAACAGAAGAAAGCAAAGTGTCTTTGAAGACCTTCTTCCGTCCTTGCCTCCCCTCTCCCGCTTTCTCTTGCAACTAGCCTTGAGAGTCAGGATTACCCAATTCATTATCAGCAGCTGGTCACCTCTCAACCTGTTCCAGAATTTCTACCCATTTCTTGGCTTCTCTGGCTCCTCGGTTACCCTCTTCCACCTGTCAAGGCGCGTAACTGCCCACCTTATCTTTATAGCAAAAATTTTCGATGGCTCCCTATTTCCAACCACAGAAAGACCTATCTATTCACTTGACTTTTTTTCTTAAGATTTTATTTTTAAGTAATCTGTACACCCAATGTGGGGCTCGAGCTCACAACCCCAAGATCGAGGGTTGCAGGCTGTACCCACTGAACCAGGCACGCTCCCCATCACCTGGCTTTTCAATGGTTCACTGTTTGATCCTGCCCTCCTTCTACTAACTTTATTACTCACATCTCCCCACCCCCCCTCCCTTTGCCTTGCTGGGCTTTCTACCTTCCTATGAATAGAAATATTAGCTATTAACTGGAGCCTTTGGCCCTATGATTTATTTTATTCCTCCGGCCTTTAAAAAGTTTCTCTTCTTGTCTACCCACACAAACCTTGACTGTTCTTAAGACACCTGTTCACATTCCTTTCCCTTAAAGACGCCTTCTCCAACCCCTTGGGTCTTCAATGATTTCTTCTGTCCAACTTAGCCCTTGGGGTCCACAGTAAGGAGCTCATTTACATATTATTCTTATTCTTATTTTTATTATTATGTTCAATTAGCCAACATACAGTACAACATCATTAGTTGAGGTAGTGTTCAACGATTCATTAGTTGCAGAACACTGGGTGTTATACGCAACTTACATATTATTTTTAAACATTCCTTATTGCTGTGTCTCCGGCCATATTTTAAGTGAAGACCAAGTTCTTTATTTTTTATTTTTTTAAAGATTTTATTTATTTATTTGACAGATAGAGACAGCCAGCGAGAGAGGGAACACAGCAGCGGAGTGGGAGAGGAAGAAGCAGGCTCCCAGCGGAGGAGCCTGGTGTGGGGCTCGATCGCAGAACACCGGGATCACGCCCTGAGCCGAAGGCAGACGCTTAACCGCTGTGCCACCCAGGCGCCCCTGAAGACCGAGTTCTTAACCTCTTTCTGTACCTCCCTTCAGGAAATAAACACATGCTGGCTTTTAAAAACGTTGCCCCCTGGGACTTGGTTTTCTATAGTACCTTTGTTTTACTGAGTTAACTGAGGAAGCTGAAAACGGATCCATTCTGTGAACGAGAAAGTAGAAAGTAGAAACAGCGCTTATGAAATATTAGTGATTTTTACCTTCTACCCAGCACCATTCGGTCAGGTTCTTGTGCTGACTGGACTTGCTCGTAAAGTGGGGAGTTCATCCCCCAGGACAGTAATTTTTTTTGAAAGAAGTGGCTATGAGGCCTGGGATTAGCCCTTCGGCCTTTCTTGGTCTGCTTTTCCTGGGACAGAAAACCAGGTGTTCTCCCCAGGAGGTGAAACTTCATTCAAATGCTTCCATCTTCAGTCAACAATGATTCTATTAAAGCAAACATTTTTTTTTAGCTTGTAAGAAATTGATGGGATTTGGATGTTCCTAATCAGAAAGGAATTTTATACCATGAATGCCCCCTCTTTTAAGGGAAATAACTACTTTTATTCAGGGACATTACTAAAAAGCTAGCCTTAACAAACCTGAGGCTCTTCCAAATTGGCAATGCTGCACGTTTAACCTGAGCAAACCTCCAAAGCATTCGGGGGCGCCTGGGTGGCTCAGTTGGTTAAGCGTCTGCCTTCGGCTCGAGTCATGATCCCACAGTCTTGGGATCGAGCCCCGCATAAGGCTCCCTGCTCAGCAGGGAGTCTGCTTCTCCCTCTGCTCCTCCCCCTTCCCCTGCTCCTGCTCTCTCTCTCTCTCTCTCATGCGTGCACACAGGTGTGCATTCTCCCTCAAATAAAATAAAATCTTTTAAAAAATCTCCAAAGCATTCTGCTATGGGGAAAAAACACTCATTCTGAACACAGCCTCTCAATCTGACTCATTTTGGGACTTAGAAGAGTATTTGATCTTGTACATGTCCAGGATCCCCTCAGTTAATACTGCCCATTAACTGGGACGCCAGGATGGCTCACTTGGTTAAGCATCTGACTCTTCATTTCAACTCAGATAGTGATCTCAGGGTCCTGGGATCGAGCCCCGAGTCGGGCTCTACGTTCAGCACAGAGTCTGCTAGAGACTGTTTCCCTCTCCCTCTTCTCCTCCTCTGCTCATGTTCTCTCTCTCTCTAAAATAAATAAATAAAATTTCTTTAAAAAAATACTGCCCGTTGCCTTGTAAAAATGGTACCGTTAACATTGACCATTCCAGGGGTTAGTCCCAGGGCCATCACTCCACTTTATAAACAAGGATCTGGAGGCTGGGGAAGTAGGTAAAGAATCCAAGGTACAGAGTTAGGGACAGAGGGAGGATCTGAACCTACACTCTAGGCCCCCGGAGTCCTTGTGTTTAAATTCTGGGTTATCCTGCTTCCTTGAGAAGGTGAAAGTTTCGCTCCATTTTTCTATAGGTTTCTAGCTGTGGAGCATACTTTCTCTGGGTCCAAAGCCTGGGAGGATCCATGCTCCTGATCAAGGGATTCTAACAATGTGATTTCATTTCTGGGAGCTCGAGAGGGCAGGGTTCCTTGCTAAACACCAGAGATGGGGACATAAACTACACGAAGTCCCAGATTTTGAGCAGCCTATGGTCAGATGAGGGTTCACGGATGCTTAAACAAGTCAGTGAAATTAAAACCGGCAGGACTGTCAGTAAAATAGTCATCAAATCCAAAGATGAACCTGGTTAGTGGTAGTTCTGATACAGGGCACCTGCAACGGTACACATTTCACTTGTCCCAGGTGCTGACTGATATCTACCATTATACGGTGGTCTTGTCATCTGTAATAATTTAATAGTCACTAATCTTTTTTTAAAATTTTTTGAGAGAGAGAGAGAGAGCACGAGCGGGGGGG
>NW_024423319.1:86924259-86963530 GCF_017311325.1 Ursus maritimus | reverse complement strand
GGGGGGGGGGGAGGAGGTGTTGGCGAGAGGGAGAGGGAGAGAGAGAATCTTAAGCAGGCTCCACACTGAGCACTGAGTTCAACAAGGGGCTCGATCTCACGACCCCAAGATCATGACCTGAGCCAAAATCAAGAGTCAGATGCTTAATCGACTGAACCACCCAGGCGCCCCAGTGGTCACTAATTTTAAATGTTATTCAAACTGTAAAAGTTCTAATTCCATATTCCTCAGTCAAGCGCCTAGGCGTATATAGTGTGAATCTTGACAGGAATAAAGACATGTACTAACATATTCGATTTTGGTGAAAACGTACTTGTTGTCATTATGGATATCTAGAGAAATAATAGTTGGCCTGAAACATTTTACGAACTTTTACTGTGTCAAAGGAACATGGAAGTGCGACTTCGGTCCAAGATGTTAGAGAAGTAAGTTAAAACTAAATGATCTCTTCATGTTCATAGGATAAATTGGACCAGAGAGGCCAGCTGTGTATTTACTGTCAAAAATGAAAGGGGCGCCTGGGGCGCTCAGTCGATGAAGCGTCTACCTTGGGCTCAAGTCATGATCCCAGGGTTCTGGGATCGAGCCCCGCATCGGACTCCCTGCTCGGCGGGGAGCCTGCTTCTCCCTCTGCCTGCCGCTCTCCCTGCTTGTGTTCTCTCTCTCGCTGTCAAATAAATAAATAAAATCTTCCAAAAAAAAAAAAATGCAGGACTCGCTAACGCAGCTGATTTTCAGTTACAAGCTGTAGTGTTTTAAAACCACTTTTGATGACATACGTTATCGGCCGCATTACTAAAATGCTCTCAATGTGTGTGTCTTTGCAGCCACGGGAGTGTGAACGAACGATGTCGAAACACATTCCAAGTTGGGGTTGCAGGGGAAGTGGCCTGCTCTGATAACGGGCGAAGGTTGACAGACTGGAACTAGCTTGCTCCCGCAAGGACATTTTCACCGGCAGCAGAAGAAATCAAACAAGGAAACAAATACCAAGTTGAGCAACAGTGGGGTGATCCGAACATCAGCGTCTGCTGGGCACTGAATGCATGGGACGTGTTCATTCTAGAAACGTGTTCTGCCATCGGCATTTCTCACGCATTTCTGTCTTACGTATGTTTTCGAAGTAATTAAGAGTTTAAGCTTTTTCTTCAAACTGTGCTGCTGGCTCTCTTATATCATCAGTGTGAGTAAATCACATACAAGCCAAGCAAGCGGGGCTGGGAGGCAGCATCCCCGGACGGGATCACAGTCCACGAAACTGTGTGCGTGCGTGTGTGTGTGTGTAACTGCACACCCCGCCACTAACCATTTCCTCGGCCCGAAGTCTGACAGTGGAGCCAGAGGGCACGCTGCCACTGGAGCTCCATCTGTGGTCAGTGGGCCATTTGTCAGTGTGATGAGCTAATAGCCAGTGTCTACTGTGTGCGTGCCAGATGCCAAGCCCTTGGCGTGCGTTTTCTCTTTTCATCCTCTCCACCACTTTGCGAAGCGGAGGCCGTGCTCATCCCCACCTTCTGGGTGAGACAACGAAGACGCGGGAAGGTTCCCGATGTCTCTCAAGGTGGCACAGCTAATTCGTGGTGCAACCAGGGTAGACGCCAGGCTCTTCCCTGAGGCTCTCTCACTGCCCTGTAGGACAGGGGGGGCCTAGACCTCAACACCCCGCCAGAAGCCAAGAAGTTGCTGCCACGGATAATGGCCAAGCCGAGCCTGGAACCTGGAGGCTACGGAAGGCTTTCGGAATCGTGCCTCTCGTGGCCCCCTGGCTCTGCCCACGTGGCCTGCCAGGCAGGCCCCTCCCACCGAGGTGCCCCAGGTACTAGAATCAGGCAGAAGGGACAAGGCTTTTGGCGTTCTTAACCGTCACAGAGCTGCTGGGAAAAGTCAAGCTCCTAACGCCTTGCCCGGCATTGTGGACGGCACCCGAAATGCTAACTCTTTGTTATTATTTATTATTAATAAGCAATTAATCCTGTTGCAGGAATTAATAGTATTTGCATGTATTATTCATACACTTGTGATTATAAGGAAGACAGGAGTCAGGCGGCTGGAATGAGGCCCTGGTCAGAATCTGAGCACCCGGGTTGGGGTGCTGCTGATACCCCGATCTGGGGCTGATGAATACAGTGAGTCTCAGAGCCCCAGGGGAGCCTGAGCTCTGGAAGCCCCACGCGGGAGGGAGAACAGGAATGGGGAGAGCTAGGAGGGGGCTGGAATCCAGCAGGTCCCTACTGATGCCGGCCTCTATCCTTCGCATCCTGTTGCCACCTTATAAGTGTCGCACAGCAGGGAAAATGATTAGTGGGTGAAGAGGAGGAAGTGATTGCGCAGAAATGCCTGCTTCTCCTCCCACAGGCTGCAAAATCCTAGCCGCTAAACAAGGATGTATTTTCCAAAAGGCATAAGCTGAAGCTGTAATGACCAGCAGGTACATTCCCTTGAATCCTAGCAACCACCCCCTCATGCCGATAGAGGCATTAGGAGTCTCGCGTAGAAGATGAGGCTGCAGAAGGGGGGGGTGATGAAACTTTTATGGTGACGCAGTAAGGAAGGGAAGGAAATGGGACCCATAATGAGTCTGTTTGACCTTAAGTATCCATTGTTTTCACATTGCCATACTGGCTCTCTCTGCAGCCTCTCTTTGACCGGGATTGACAGATTTCCAAGCACTTTGATATCATTATTATTTTTCAGAACATTCAGGTACGTTCTAGGAGCCCAGCGATGCCCTCCAGCTTTCTTCATCAAAGATGAAGATGAAGTTTTGCCATGAAGACACAGACCACATCTGCCTATTGCGTCCCTCATGATCCCTCGTGGGCCGTCTCTGACAGCCCCTGCCCAGGCCGGGCCCACCAGCCTGCAGCAGCCTCCCTCTCCTGGCCCACACAGATCACCTGCCAGGCTGGCTCGGACCGTCGCAGGCGCTCAGCCCAGTGCCCACCAACCTCTGATGACTGACCCTCTTCTCTCCAGCCTGGCAAAAACGTCCTCTTGTGTGCTTCGAATTTCCCTTTCTTTTAGCTTTTGTTTTGAGGATTGAGCAAGAGCCATTCCAGAAGTGCAAAAGATAGTTTCCATGGTTTCACCCACCCAAACACTGAAACCGAGACACAAGACAAGAAACAATATGCCACTCTCCAGCTCCATGTGGGAAATGCTGTTACTCTGTCAAAACTCCAGAGATCACCTGTTCCTCAGGCGGAAGAGATTTCAGGAGGTCTGCATTTCTAGGCCGCACGCGTTTCCTAAGAAGCTATTCCACAACTGCCCCGGAATGTCGCAAACATCAAACAAGAAAGTTGTATATTAACCAGCTGTATGTCCTATACATCTGTGTTTATCCTAAAGGGAGCGATTAAAATTTGCTGACGGCTTGAAAAACTCTCAGAGAGCTAGCAGAAGGTCCCAAGTTTAATAATTAACACATCTTAAAAGCCAGACTCAAATTCAGGCCCTCCTAAATGTACACCATTGTGGCGGTCACCTACTAATTCTAGAATTCCGATTTGACCCCTTCTCCCGCCCTCCCTTCGTGTGATTTTGCGGGAAATGCAAAAGGGTTTGGTAGTCGGCGGATGTGAGTTTCAGATCCCATCAATTGCTACTCGCTCCCATCAATTGCTACTTGGTCCGTGTGAAGTTAAAGGTCACCTCCCTGGGTTCCAGGGGCTCACAGCCCTAGTGGAGGGGAAAGTGAACCACCACAAACTCCTGGAAGAGAACCAGGAGGCAGGGGAGACTAAAACAGAGGCATGTAATCCAATCTTGGGGGATTCGGGAGGGCAGTCCTGGGAGGTGATATCTCAGCCAGGGTGTGAGGTTGACTAAGTGTCTTTCAAGCATCTGCTTCCTCCTCAAACTAGAGAATGACGGACACACCTTTCTCCCCTCCACACGCCGCTTCCAGCCTGTCCTGGGCTTCCTCTCTTCTCTTTCTTGGTTTCGTTCATTTCATTTGCTTCGGTGGCTTCAGCTAAAATTTCGCCGCCGCCCATATCTGTGACCCCAACTTCTTCCCTGCATTTCCATCTGCTAGACATCTCTCCCCCGTGTCCTCTGACTCTCTGTGCTCCAACCTTCTCCCAAACCTTCTCTTCGCCCTTCACGTCCCTCTTCTTGCCAATACCATCACCATATCCCTGTCACTTAACACGTGTCACTCTGTGAATGAAAAATCCTCAGGAGTCATTCATTGACCACACAAAGAACTAAACCTGTTGGGGATGATGTACAAGCCTCCCCACAATTCATCCCACCAGACCCCGCCCCCCAACTCTCCGCCCTGAAGTTCTCGAGGTTTCCTAAGCGTGCTACCGTGTTCTTTGACCTTTGTGATTTTATATCAGCTGTTCCTTAGCTCCAAATGCTTTCTACATCTAGTCTCCTGCTGAACTCCTATTCATCCTTTAAGACCTGCTTCAAATGTCACCTCCTCTGTGAAGTCTGCCCAGATTTTTCTCAGGCAGAGTTTGACATTCTCTCCAATCACCTTCCCTGGGACTTTGCGCAGGCACCATTTAAAGCATCTTATCCGAGGTCATGAGTATTCATTGTACAGGACTCTGTCTCCCACATTAGCTTGTGAACGCCCCCGGGGCAACATCCCTGTATAATTCACTTTTTATTCCCTTCGGGGATAGGATGTGAAACAGGAAGTAAATGGTCACTGCTTGAATGAACAATGAATTAATGAAGGGATTCCTCTTGTGGGACATACCACTTTCAACACTGTATTGTCTTTGTTTGGGTATCTCATCTCCCTTCCTGGACGCACAAAGCTTCCAGGGCAAAAGCAGGGTGATCCACTCTTGCGATGAGCCTGTAATCTAGCTCTGACCAATTGCTGTTGCCCTCAAGCAGCAGATAAAGCAACTGAGTTAAGGTCTTGGAACCCTGCTTTCTTGGTGTTGAGAACGGTGCCCATTCTGTGTACCGTTCTTGAGAAAAAGCAAATCTCTTCACCTGTTCCCTCTTTGAGAGTTTGAGGCTGAATACAGAGGTTCACCACTGCTTGTAAAAATAGCCAAACCCTTGTCTACCCTTCCTGAGTGAGTCCAGCATGACTAATCTGAGAGATCTTGAAGGTCTGCATTATGAATCAGAAAGGGCAAAATAAGGGGGGGGGGAGATAGAGAAATCTGAATCCATTAGACTTGGGGCAAAAACAAGACTTTGGGGGCCTGGCAAGAGAACCTTCAGCTTCTGTAAGATGGGATGCCAGGCAAGGCAGCGTCGAGAGGCACTGAGCAATATTTTCTAAAGCACCTATGTAGATATGCTTTAAAGTCCAAGTTCCGATCGGAGAAAAGATGTCGAAAATACTGAAAGGAAACAGAATCCATATAGCCTTGACCCACCTAAGCACGCCGTTGTGTCTATGCATCCGTGTACCTGCCGCACCGACAGACAGCGTGGCATGAATGAGCTCAGGAGGGCCCCACAGACAGAGGGGGTAGCCTGAGATCTGACCCAGAGGTGAGGAGGGCTAGAGCGGCGGGAGCAGCACAGGACCAGGATCAGTACCCAACATCCAAGGCCTTGGTTTACTCACCAGGTACAGCAGAGTCAGGGCACCTCTATCCTGCCTACTCCCGGGGAGCAAGGACCAACGCTGCTCCTGAGACCTGGTCAGGGCAGGCGTTGGCCAACACATCCATGGTTTGGGGAGGTGTCCTAATTACTTCGCAGGCACCAGGAGACCCTGGGATTTGGGCCAAAGCATCCCCAGGGGTCTTGAGGCTGTTCTGGGAGCATTGCTTAGTCCCACTAACCCCATCCCACATGGTCTGCCCTCCTCAGAGGGTGAGTTTCCCCACTGACCCCCATCCCTCCCTCTGGCTTCTGTCTTTGTGCCCTGTTGCGTCCCTGTGCCTGAGAGGGTGGTCTCTGTCCCCAACCCTGCCCATATAGGCTAGGCCAGAGAGTCAAGTTTCTCCATTCCAGCCCCGTTGGTCTTGTTCACCCAGATTGTCTACCCTGCTCTAAGGAAGCGGGGGTGGTGAGAGAAGAAGAGCTATTTGCCCAAAAGGCCCAGCTCGGCTGCCCCAGGGACACCCGTAACAATCACAGAAACACAAAAGAGGCAGACTCAGGACGGTTTTTGACAATCGATCTCCCCAGGGTCCAACCCCTGCTTTCAGAAGCAGGAGCTATTCAAGGTTGTTTTCCCGCTACCAGAACTGTAACACGTCGTGGTGTGCGCCGGCTTCCAGCAAGGGCGCACAGTGTCCGGGTCAGGTTGGAGCAAAGGACTGACCTTTGCTTGGAAAAAGTGACGGACCTTGGTGTCACCCCCGAATAGAAACCTCTCGCCGGCCGACCCCCTTTCTCCTCGCCTCGAAAACTCCCCCAAGCGCAGGCCTGGCAGCCCTCGGAGGGAGAAGCTCAAAGCCTGGCTCCAGCCCTTCCACTGACTTTCAGCCACCCCTTCTGTCAGGACCGCACCGAATCCTGCCCGCGAGGGAGGCTCGGTGCGCGGCGCCCGGGACCCGCGAGATCCACGCCAGGGCGCGGAGAGTCTCGGGGCCCCCCGGGGCCAGCCGGCGCCCCACGGCCCTCGGCCCTGGACCGTCCCGTCCGCCGCCCGCGCCACCCCCCCCGACCTCCGGGCGGCCACCTGTCCGGGCGCCGGAGGAGGAAGGAGGGCCGCCGCCGCGACTGACCTGAGATGCCGCCCCCCACCACGACCACGTCGCATTTGCGGCTCATGGCGCTCGCCCGGCTCCTGGCCTCCCCGGTGCCCGCTGCTCGGCAGTCTGGGTCTCGGCCCCCGCCCGCCGCGCTGCTGCCCCCGCGCACTAGCGCCGCCGCTCAGCCGCTATATCGCCCGCCCCGGGCCCCGCCGCCGAGCCCCGCCCCCGCCCGCAGCTCCGCCGCCCAGACCTGGGGAGGGCGGGAGCCGGGGGCGGGGAGATCACCTGGGGCCTGCACTGGGGGCGGGGGGGTGGCGGGGGGTGGGCCTCCCGGGTGGCCTCAGCCCTCGGCCTCCTGCACAGTCTTTGTTTTAGTTGCTGCTACGAGCTTGGCGGGGGTGTCTGGAAGATTGGCCTGTTGGTGGCTTCCTCCAGCCCCCCAATTACTCCCCCAAACACAGCAATACAAATAATAGGCACCTCGTTAAACGCTTTGCATGCATGATTCCGGTTAAGCCTTCCAACAACCCATTTTACAGATGAGGAGAGCGAGATAAAAGTAGTGAGGGGCGAAGGCAAGACAAAAAAAAAAAAAAAAGCCAGAAAGAAAAAAATAAAAGGCGGGGTAGTTCTGAGACCCACTTTGATCCACCGCACAGTATGGTCACTACCTTGGGATATACTTGGGAGGGATTCCCGGCACCTCTCATCCTCCTTCCAGATACCCACCTTCTCCCCAGCCCCCAACCCTCCCCTCGTGCCCGCGATGAGCTCAGCAGAAGTGAAGCCGCGAGCACAGTTATTTGTGGCCCTGGGATGTGGGTCTGGGGACTTTGGCTTTGCCAAACATAGAAGTGATTCGCCAATATTACAGGTGTTTAAGCTGAAGTGGCCCAAGTAGAGCAGAGGTGTATTTCTTCAGGGGACTCGGAGAGCCACGTTTCCAAAAGTGGGAAGAAACCATGTAGGGTGGCTTTTCAAGAAATAATTGTGTGAAGTGCTTCTGTTCACGGTAGGGGAGCTGTGGGACTGGTGGGGGCGCAGGGTGCTGGCTCCAGGTGTGGTGAACTGTTCGAAGCAAACCTCCACCTCATCCCACCCCAGTCTGTGTATCCACCTGCTACCGAAGCTTCTGCGGCCCTCAGACCGGAAGAGGGTTTGGGCATGGTGTGTGACTGAGAAGTCAGCTGTGGCAGAAGTCTTGGTCCAGAGCCCCTGACCTATCTCAAGGTGGTCCTAAGGAGAAGGGGTTTGGTCGTTAGACAAGCATTGATGGAGTACCTGCCTGGGCCTGGGGGCAGAGGTGACCATGAGCAGACCTGCCCCTGCCTTCTGCCCTCTTGGGGCTCACACTCCATCAGGGAAGTCATGCAGGAAGGGTAAGCCCAAGTGTGACTCTGAATATTGCTCTGGAACAGGTAGCAGGGCTAGATAGCCTAGCCTAGGCAATCAAGGAGGACTTCCAGGAGGCAATGACTCTTTTTGCTGGGACTTGAAGGATGAACATGGGTGAATCCAACTATTGAGGCAGGTTCGAGACCGGAGCGTCGGGAGGACTGGGCACAGCCCAGTGTCTGAAGCCCATCTTCGACCACCTTTAGGACTTATTACACATACCGCAGAAGTAATGGTGAATAATAAGGAAGGAACGGTGAAAAATTAACAACGAATAAAAGGTTAGGAAGCGCCATGGAATTTTGCATGTGTTTGGGTCTTCTTTTCCCAAGTAGCTAATAAAGTCCTGCCGAAAGGAAGATTTTATGTCCTCCTTTATTCATCCGTCCGAGAATGATTTATTGAGCACCAACTCTGTGTCAGGGGCTGAGCTCATCACCGGAGGTACGCCCTTAGAAATAAGAAATGTTGCTCATCCTTCAAAAGACAAACATGAAACCGGACAATTTTAATGAACCCAGTCCTGTTGCAATGGAATTGAGCTCAACACCTCAACCCGAGCAGCACACAGGAGCGCCGCCGGCCCCAAGCAGTGTTTATTTGCCTTTCCAACTTGATGATATCCATGTTTCGTCAATTAAAAGGAACTTACTTTCCTTTCATTTTTTTTATTAGAAGACTGCCAAAGAGATAAAATGTCCTTATTAGCGGATATTTCAGTGAGCCTCTTACGATGCCACAGGAGGTTTCAATAAAGAAGCAGGCTGTGCAGAACAGAGTTCACCAGATATTATCTGCCTTGTACATTTCACTGATTTTGAACCCTGCAAGTTTGACAGGGGTTAGAAAATTTGTTTAAAATGAGATCTAGAGCTTATGGGTTTCTTTTCCCCAACTTCTTTGTTACTCTTTTTAAAAACATGCACCCAGGGATCAGATGATGGCAGTCAGGACAGCTCTTTGACAGTGTCTAATTGCAATTTTAACAGTTGTTAAATGGTATAGGGCCTCTGGGTCCGCCCAGTGAGGTAGCCATCATCAGCTTGGATCCTAACCTGAGAGCGTCCAAATCCCCTCCTTGGGGGCAACGAGAAGGCAAGAGGCGGCCTTTCCAAAGGCCAAGACCTTGCTTTGGGCCTTGAGGACTTGTTCGGAGGGGAAATGCATCCTCAAGCAGCCCAAGAGTTAGGGGGCACCCAGCTTCGACTGAAGTCAGAGCCCTTCACTAGACATTGCGCTAGAAGCTAGAGAGCCAATTCAAGGTTTAAGATGTCAAAGGAAGGACCTGTCCCAGGACCAGGGGATCGGTCAGGAACTGGCTCGAGTGGAGTTGGCAGGGAACAAGCCAGGTGACAGGTGGGTGCTCGTGACCTGCCTTAACAGGCCAACAGCTGTGAGGATGTGCTGAGCTGGCTTATAGAGTCAAGGTTGAGATGGAAGAGAAATGAATCTTCCTGCCCAAAGAACCAGAGTAGGGCTCTTTCCCCCTGTGACCTAATTTCCATGGCACGGGCAGGGCAGGGACAAAGAGGGACAGACATTTTGGCAGACACACCAGACTCCAAGACTTCAGGAAGATAGAGGTCATACCCCCAGACGCATTGCAAAGCATGTTGAAAAAAAGCTAAATCTTATTCGCAACGTAAGCGCTAAGCCAACTGTACCCAAAGTGATTTTTTACAATGACTGATGCTGAGACTAAGAATATCTCTACAAATCATAATAAGGGCTCCTAAATCCTTTATTATATGAGGCTTGACATATCAGAACAGATGATGAGGCAAGGACCGTATAGGACATACAGAGGAAGAGCAAACAGCAAAATATTCAGATCAGGAAGAAGAGACGATCAGAAGAGACTTCGCAAGAACATCGGGGTGAAGGTTTTCACCCATTCTTTTGAGAAGAAGAGATTAGAAATTATTATTACAGCCCCACTGGATACTAATTATGGGTTGTCGAACAGCATGATTTTCAATTAATTACTCTTATGTATATGATTCTAATTTCATAGGGTGAGGTCACCGATGCAGAATCGATCCTTTGATTACCTTTATGTAGTCCTGAGTGAAATCATCACTCCATGTTTTCTTATAAATGGATATTTGTGTCCCATGGATTAGAGATAATGATCACGATCAAGAGTCTGGGGACTCTGAGAATCAGATGAGTATTATAAAAGGTAGAAAACCTGATCAGGTCTCTGAAAAAAAATAATATAGAATATAATAGTTCAAATATATGTTACACATGCATAGGAAAACCCTTCCTTCTGCAAACCAGCACCCACTTTTTTACGGCCGAGGTTAGAGCACAAGACTCCTGGTTATGAAACTCAGGTACAAAAAAGCTCAAATGGTTTGAAGTTGCCATGGCATTTTGTGTGACTGTAGTTCCTGTTAGTAGAATATTCTATGTGTGTTATGTTTACTGACAAATTCCGCATAGCCAGGCATTTTCAGGCTCCAAAAAGCAGTACCCGGAGTTGGTGTTGCAAATAGAAGCTCTGACCCGGTGGGATCAGAATGAATGCCATCTGGCCACGGCTGTGTACGCTGTCTGGGCATTTAAGTCAGGTCACTTCATCAGTGCTGGCCAGGGGCAGCTCCAGGTATAGTCACTCACACTGCTTACTGTAGAAAGAGCGAGTGAGGGACCGGCGAGGCTAGGTAGGGAGAGACAGGTAGGGGGGCTACGTAACCAGGCTTACAGAAATCCCAGATGTGAAGAAATGTCATAGACAAGATAATAACCGGAGAGAAGGGAGCATAACAAGTCCACTTTGTTTGTTCTGAATACAGGCAAGCTATTATAATATTTACAAATCCACCTTGTTTGTCTTAAATGTTATACATAGTTACCAAGTTCCCTGGTCAGTTTTCTAGGAAGGACCAACCATAAAAGCCCTGGATGGCCCTCGATGGCAACCTATTCGGGACCCCTCTCACTCTAGAGAGCTTTCCTTTCTGTCCTCATCTTCCCTTAATAAACTTGCACTTCACGTCACCCTATTGTCTGCGAGATTCATTCTTCAACTCCGTGAGACAAGAACCCTGCAACCTTGCAACACTAGCGTAATGTTCATTGATAGCAAAGTGCTAGATGAAAAAGCAATACTATCCAGGGTTAAAATTCCATGGTTGATTATCCAAATAATTGAGATGGAAACAAGTCATTTCCTGGCATTATCAATAGACCAATGCCCTATGTGAAATTCAAGCTTGGAATGTTCAGGACTAAAAGACAAACTCACCCACCCGATCCTCCTGGGGGAAAAAATTTCCCTAAGGCCTGGATTCTCTCCTGTCCTGATTTGGTATTTTAAAAGTTAAATCGTCAACTCCACCATTTCCCAGAAGCCTGCTCCTGCTTCTGAACTGATTTAACTATGCTGTGAGTACAAGCTAGACGAAACCACTCACTGTTCCTACCTTTGGAGGACGAATATTTTACCTTTCTGTCTACCTCAAAGTAATGAGATAGATGCTCAGATGAGTGCTTATTTGAGGACCGACTGCACATCCAGGCTTCTCTCACATGTCCTTGGAGATGTAGGGAAAATGTTAGCAAACCTTTGCCCTAAAGAGGGTATCCAGATTTGGCAAATAAAAATACAAGATGCCCAATTAACATTTGAATTTCAACGAGTAATCTTTTTTCATAAAAATGTGTTGCGTGCAACATACTCATACTAAAAAGAAATATTCGTTGTTTATCTGAAATTCACATTTGACTGGGAGTCCCATACATTTTCTGACAACCCCAGCCGGAAAGGATACTATGTTCTGGTTCAGGAGGAGAAATCAACACAAAAAAGTCAATTTCAGAGTAATACTTGGCAGGACATGAGCAAGTATTCAATTGTGGGGTACAGGGAAAGGGCAAAGTTAACCGAGGTCAATTCCTCCAACAATGAGCTACTTAAGGGACTCCATCTTTGCAGGGGTTCTCCTGTGTCCTCAGCCTTTAGCACAGTGGTGGTGATGTCTAGTAGATTCTCAGTGTGTGTAATGAACAAACAAATGAATGCATCAGCCAGTGGAAGGGGCATTCGAGGTGGGTCTTGAAGGAAGACCCAGATCTGTAGGTAAGGAGTAGCTAAGAGAAGGAATGCAACATTTCCAGCTTGACAGGAGGCTGGACAGGGGGAGCTGTTACAAAGAAGAGGTCCAAGAGCAGTGGTTCTCAAACTTTTTGTGACTGAGAATGACATAGGCGGAGCAAAAGATTCCACAGCTGCTGACTCTAATCGTTGCACTTTCCAGCAGAAGAAGAACCAGGGAAACAAAATTAAAGTCTACAGAATTGCGTGCGGTGCTTCTAGAAACACAGTTGGAGGTCCATTTACAAACCTCCAGGGGAATTGTCACCCATTAGTGACCCAAGGACTGTATTTTGAGAAATGTTCAACTAGAATATAGGTGTGAAGTTTCTTGAGCTGGGAAAATGAAAAGTAAGAGGCTAAATCTTAGATTTTTAACATTTTGATATGAAAGTGTTAATATCAAGAGCATATTCTCTGGCCTGAAAGACTTCAAATGCACTTTTAAAAGTCATTTAAGGGGTTGCCTGGGTGGCTCAGTTGGTTAAGCATCTGCCTTTGGCTCAGGTCATGATCCCAGGGTCCTGGGATCGAGTCCCGCATCGAGACCCGCATCGGGCTCCCTGCTCAGTGGGGAGTCTGCTTCTCCCTCTGCCCCTTCCCCCCCTCTTGCTCCCTTTCTCTCTCTCTTTCTGTCTCTCTCTCACAAAAATAAATAAATAAAATCTTTCTTTAAAAAAAGTCATTTAAAATCATCCGAGACCAAGAAGGAGCAAGATTTAAACTCTAGAATTGCTTCAAGCTAGATCAGAGTTTCTCCAGTGCCGCACAGTTGACTTTTTGGACAGAACAATTCTTTGTTCTGGGGGCAGTCCTGCGCATTGTAGGATGCCCAGCAGCGCTCCTGATGTGATGGTCATTTTCATGTGTCAACTTGATTTGGCCACAGAATGCCCAGATTAAACATTTCTGAGTCCATCTCTGAAAGGGTTACCATATGAGATTAGCATTTGAGTTGGGGGATTTACTAAAGCAGACTGCCCTCTCCAGCGTGGGTGGGCATCATCCAATCCACCGAGGGCTTCAATAGAACAAAAGATAGAGAAAGGAGGAATTTGTCCCTCTTGCTTCCTGCCTGTCTGCTTGACTTGGGACATCTCATCTCATCTTCTCTGACCCTCAGACTAGACTAAACCGTTGGTTCACAGGCTTTGGGATATGGACTGAATTACACCACTGGCTTTCCTGGGTCTCCAGCTTGCAGGTGGCAGATCGTGAAACTCCTCAGCCCTCCACAGGTGTGTGAACCAATCCCTTATTATATATCTCTCTATCTCTGTCTCCATCTCTTTCTCTCTCTCTCTCTCCAGACATTGCCGGATGTCCCCTGGGACAGAAAATTAGCCCCCTGTTGAGAACCATTAGTCTAGATGAAAGCACACGGTACCAGTTGAATTGGATGTCTAAGAAGTCGCTAATGTAGCTTTTTTCCTATCCAACTGAGACAAATAAGGGATAATTTGAGCAAATAAAGCCTATGCATTTGAGAAGCTTGTCTCTAAGAGGAATCAAAGTGCTGCCAGACAGGAGCACTAGATGATGAAAAGACAAATGATGAACTATACCCATTGAGATCACACGTGTGCACTTCAAAGATCCTGACTTCAGTGGTCCTGGGTCAACCCCAGTCAGGCCCGCTCATTGAAATAAGTGCACGTGACAATGAAAGACAAATCATTACTGGCTAATCACAGGGATGATTACCTTTAATAAATGCTTCTACATCTACGATTTGGGGCAGAAGAAAAATTGCCCGGGATAAAAGAAAAGGAAAAAGACCCTTGAAAATCTGGAGTCCGTCCTAAGAAGTAACTGTTCTCAGTTGATAAAGGCTGTGTTCTATTCGTTCAAAAACCCTTAGGAAATCTGTGCATTCAAAATCATCCTACCAAAATGGGTAGGTCCTATTTTGTTTGCCTCTCGCTACCCTATCCTGGAGACATTATTTTATCACTTTGAGAAAAAATTGCTATTTCCAACTACGACTCTGAAGATGATTAAGAATTGGTCCTTATGGAAAAGAAAAGAGTTGATGGGAAAGAAAAGCAACAAGATATATGTACAATGTATTTTTCCTGATTCAAAAAATTATTTTTTCCAAAAGAAATGATTTTTTTCCTATGCTGAAGTTAGAAAAACAATCATCTTTCTGGTAATTTATTAAGTAAAATTTAGTATGGGATTCAAAATAAAGAGAAAATGAATATATATATATATTTAAAGATTTTATTTATTTATTTGACAGAGAGACAGCCAGCGAGAGAGGGAACACAAGCAGGGGGAGTGGGAGAGGAAGAAGCAGGCTCCCAGCGGAGGAGCTCGATCGCAGGACCCTGGGATTATGACCTGAGCTGAAGGCAGACGCTTAACCGACTGAGCAACCCAGGTCCCCCTCTTTGCTTTTTTTTTTTTTAATGTAAAACATTGAGTGGAAGTTTTGACACCTTGAAAGATAAATATCAGTCAAAAGGGATTTTCAATAAGGCTTTTTAATTTCCTACTCATGGTAACGTTAAGTAATAATCAGATATAGGACTTCTATCTCCAGCAACATGACATATATATTAGACATCCTGAAAATTCTCCCAATACAAAACAGCTAAAAACTCTAGATAAAATGTAATAAACATCACATTATGTTAAATAAAAGAAGCCAGGCACAAAAGCTTGCATATTGTATGATACTGTTTATATGAAATATCCAAAATAGGGAAATCCATAAAGACATAAAGCAGAATGGTGGTTGCCAGGGCCTGGGGGCAGGAGGAAATGGGGAGCTTAACTGCTCAGTGGGTACAGGGTTTCCCTTTGGGTTGATGAGAATGTTCTGGAAGTGGATAGAGGAGGTGGTTGCACAACATCGCGTATGTGCTAGATGTCACTGAATTGTACGCTTCATTTTTTTTTTTTTTTGAGAAAGAGAGCGAGCATGCACGCACGTGTGCGGGGGGAAGGACTCCCCAGCGTGGAGCCTGACTCACGACCCTGAGATCATGACCTGAGCTGAAATCCAGAGTGGGACGCTCAACCGACTGAGCCTCCCAGGCGCCCCTAAATCGTACACTTCCAAATGGTTAATTTCATGTTATGTGAATGTCGCCTGAATAAAAAATGTAGCGAGGCATTACAAACGTTGTTTTCACTGTACAGCCAAGTTAAGAAGAGAGTGACGGAAATCACGAGGGACCAAAACTTAGGAGGCAGATGGAAATACGAGGGATCATCTGAAACTACAGCTATCCTGGGGCCTTTGATGATTTTTCTACCCCCAGGAACTGGTCTTTAAGGGCAACACAGGACAGGAGACAGTGCTTTCCCCTCATGCTGCATGAGATGTCAGAACTGAGACCCCTGAATGAAGCCCAAACAGTAAAAGGAATGAGTCAGTAAAAAGGCTCACTGGACACAAGCCACCTCCCTGAAAGAAAGAAGAAAAAAGAATTTAGCTCAGCTTGGAATCTGGCTGTGAAGAAAAAATAAAATATAAGAGCCGTTTCTTGAAAAACTGTAACAGCAGGTTACAATAAACGGTAGAAATGACAGGGAAAGGTAACAGCTAAAGACTTAAAATTTTTTAAAAAAGGATATTTATCATATTAGACTCTTCAGTCAAATTAAACCAAATGGTAAAAATGGAAGGAGTTGAAATCGAAAGTTTGTTAGTGCATTGGAAGTAAAAT
The DNA here is from genome assembly GCF_017311325.1 of Ursus maritimus. Lineage (NCBI taxonomy): Eukaryota > Metazoa > Chordata > Mammalia > Carnivora > Ursidae > Ursus > Ursus maritimus. Next base: position 86,947,718 of record NW_024423319.1, on the reverse strand, counting down.
GGAAAAGAAGGAAAACATATAAAGGTGGTTTAAAAAACAACCGGTCATCTAAAATTTAGAGATAATCAAAGGGAAAAGTTTATAAAAGCACAAATCTTAAAAAGCCAAAGAACAGAAAAGAAGAAAGAGAACTAATTCGTTGAGGAGTCATTAAAAACAGGCAAAACAGAGGAAGAGTGTAGAAAAACAACGAAGAAATACCAAGCTGAGAATAATTTTCAAGTAAAGTAAATGTGGGGGAAAAAAAGCAGCCCCACAACTCGAAACAGAGTTGGTAACAATTTCTAACAGGAGTGGCCACGCCCCAGGGTGGGACCTGAGCAGAGGCTGTCCAGAGGTTCTAGCTCTATCCTTCGGCTATTTACAAGATGACATGAAACCCCAGTGACTCCTTCAGTAAAAACACACATGTCAGGACTTGTGACCATGTAAGGACACTGTGACTACCAGGAATGGGGTTTTCCTCACATCACAGAACTAATGAATGAAGAGCTGTTACTTCACATCGGGTCTTCAAACCGAGAACATGGATTTTTACCATTTTCCTGAATTCTTATTTAAAAAAAAAAAAGCAAAAACAAACACTGAAGGAAAACAAAAAGCAGTGACAATTAAGCACAAAATGTCTTTGTTGTTGTTCTGTTTTTGTTCTTCACTTTTTTTTCTTGGCTTTGGAATCTCAGAAATGTTGTCTAGTTAGAAGAAAGAATTAAATAAGACAGATACAAATCCTTCTGCACATAGTGCAGGGAACAGAGCTGGGCGACAGTACCGGGAGGGATCCAGGGAGGCGGACACAGAGACTGAAGCAAAAGGGGATGCAGGGGCCAAAGAGTTTGAGAGGGGAGCAGCAGAGTGCCGTGGAAGCCCAGACGGAAGAGATGATGTCTGTTTTCACGGTGTATCATCTACCCTCCTCCAAATGGGAAAACCGACAACACTGTGGTGAAATATTCAGAAAGCTAAGAAGACGCTAATTTGGATACCATCACCTAATGGAAGATTATATCCTGCCTGCTTTTTTTGGTGCTATCATGTCCTTTCTTTTATAAAATGATGACAGAAGTAGATAGTCTCTAGAATACCTTTACGTGGCACAATTAAAAGGTAACAACCTTACACCAGTCAAATGATTTATTACAGCTATTATAATGAGGGGACTTGCCCGTGAAATGGCCAAGTCTGAGTATCCTGTGTTTGCGAGATGAAAATGGCAGATCTTAATAAAAGAGTGCCAGCAGCTGCGGTGCGCATGTGTGAGCGTGCATGAAAAAGAAAGAGAAAGACACACGCTAAGAAAAAGATAGAAACAGGAAAGGCCAGTGTGGCATATGCAAGTTTTAGAAAAGAATTCTGGGAACCAAGAGGGGAGAGACTAGGACCCATGAGCCTGGAGAACATGAATGTCCTGTCTCAGCTCTGCGTAAATACGGTGTTTTCCTTAGCCTGGGTTGCCGTGGAAAGCAGAGCCTGGGACAAGAGAGTTCATGCAGCTAGCCTATTTGGGGGCGTGACTCCAAAGAATGGTACTGTGGAGTAGGAAAAGGGAAATAAGTAAAGAGGGACACAGTGTGAGCACCTGGGGTTCAACCTCACTGGGACCTTCCAGGGAACTAATAGAAGGGGTCTCACCATTGTCTGCCAGTGGTACGGAAGAGGGGTCCTTTATCCATAGACTCACATCCTCCACTGGTCAAGGGCTGCTCATGGGCTAACTCTCCTACACTTGCCCTTCAATGCATCTCCGAGCGCCAACTGGGTTCCTGCAGGTGTCTCCTATCGTGGTATCACAGGAACCCGGGACAGAAAGGGAGAAGTTCACGTTGCAGTTGAGATGAGGTGTTGCAAGCCTTTATTTGTGCAAAACGGGTTGCCACTTTAATGACTGGGGCAAAAAGAGGTGCTGGGAGGCCGTGGGGCAATGCACCCGAAGGGTCTGATGCAATGCTTTTTGTCAACTAGAAGAAGAATCCAGAAGCAGTTGCCTCATTGTAAGAAACAAGTTTTCAGGTGAAGCTCTAGTCAGATGGGATGCCCTTCCCATTAGCCTGTAGCCATTCTGGGCCCATTCCAGTGACAGCTTGGGCGGGAAGGCAGGTGTTCTAAAAAGCCATGTGCCTAAGCCCAGGTGAAGCCACGGCTGATGTCTTAGGGTCCCTCCCTTCTAAGGGTCCCTAATCCCTTCTCATATTTACACAGTGGCTGCAGTGATCTGCTCTTGAAATAATTGCTTAGTAATTCAGTCTCAAGTGTTACTGTGATGGGACTCCTTAAATTCTCCATGACTTAGACGGGCGCAGTCCCAGCCTGGGTCAGAGACGAGCTGCCACATTTGCACAGCGTTGCTTAAAGTTACAGGACATTTGCACATGACATTTCTTATCTGGCTTTAACACCAGTCTTGGAAGAAGAGGCTTCAAATGGCAGAGTGCTACTACATTGCAGAGGTCGCATAGAACGTTAGGATTTCCAGCAATATTCTTTCCTCCCGGATCTCCTACTTCTTGTCCACAATAACTTGGAAACAGCTCTTAGGCCCAAATGACTCTCTTCTGACAACTTAAAGTGGGGACATTGCAAGGAGCAGCTTCTGATGTAGATGTCAGTGTATCCTTAATGGGCCACTTGATGTTCTTGGTAATAAACAATGGCAATCAGTTCCATCCATCTTAAGAAAGAAAGAACTTTTTGGAGAAATACAGGTTGGCTCATGGAATCAGTAGGATTACTAGAGGATGAGGCCAATGAGTAAATAGAGACCGAAGTTACGAGACTGGCTGGGTGGTATAAGCCACTTAAGCCATTATAAGGTCTTATTTTTTGCTCAATCCACAGATCCACCTTGGGTTAACAGAGTGTCTCTGTTCCCCGTAGTCACTTGGGGCCCCAGGCTGATAAGGGCAGCCACCATCTCAAACTCTGCCAGAGGCCACGCCAGAAGGGAAAGGGAACGCTTGGGGGTCTCACTTGACCAAGGAAATTCTCAGCCCTGAGCTACCACTCACCACTCCCAGCCCAATTCATCAGCCACCACAGGTCATAGGGCTGCAGTCAACCACCAGACAGCCAGCAAATGAAATCGTACCACGTACCCCAAAGAAGGAAAGAACCAGAAATATTTTGACAAACAGCACTCAGGACTATCACAGTGGTGCAGAGGGAGAATTCTCTGGTTGGAGTGTCACCCTTGGACACTGTTAGCCACGACGAGCACCGCCAGAATGAAGTGGAAACTGCCCTGATCATTCATTCTGGTTTCAAAGCCCTGAATGCATTCTGAATTCAAAGTCCATGTTCATTAACTGCGTTCGGGTCACATGACCCTGCCGCAGCTGCCTCTGCCTTACCTCTCACCATGTCACTGTGAGAATTCGATGGCGGATTCGCCAAATGCAGGAAGGGAGTTCAGATCCTGGGTGGTCAAAAGAGAGAAAAATGTCCACTATGTGATTAAACATCCAGTACACTCAATTGGCAAAGGAAAATAGAAAAGATACATAAACAGTCCTTTTCCAGGTGTCATTCCTATTTGTCCCCTGATTAGCATGGACATCAGAGATATTCGGACCATTCACTCGTACCTCTATCCATATATTCACGTAGGCAACACATGTTCACAGAGATCTATCTGCTTCCAGGTACTCTGAACAAAACAAGATGAATAAGGCATGATCTTCCAGATGCTTACGATCTTTTATTTTTTTTTAACGTTTTATTTATTTACTTGTCAGAGAGAGAGACAGAGAGACAGAGTGCACAAGCAGGGGGAGCGGCAGGCAGAGGGAGAAGCGGGCTCCCCACTGAGCAAGGAGCCTGACTCGGAACTCGATCCCAGGACCCCAGGATCATGACCCGAGCCAAAGGCAGACGCTTAACCGACTGAGCCACCCAGCGGCCCCACCAGATGCTGAAGTTCTAATAGTAAGATAGACACTACATAAATAATTGCAATACAGTATGATCAGTCTTTATGCAGAAATTAATGTTCAGGGAAGGTGTTGGCACAAAGGAGAGAGTAATTAACTTTCATGTGGGTGGGGCATGCTAGTCAGCAATGGCCATGCTGGGAAGAAACTATAGAAGGGAGAGGTGAAGCTGCCCACTACTTGACCTGGGGAGAGATAAGTACTGTAATATGTCAGGAGCATGAAAGAGCAGATAGAGCTGAGGCTGTAACTAGAGTTGCCAGATTTAACAAATCAAATCAAAATGCAGGACGCCCAGTTACATTGGACCTCCAGATGAATGATGAATACTTTTTTTAAAGATTTTATTTATTTATTTTTGAAAGAGAGAGAGAGAGCACGCACAAGCAGGTGGAGCAGTAGGCAGGGGGAGAGGGAGAAGCCGACTCCCCGCTGAGCAGGGCTGGAGCAGTAGGCAGGGGGAGAGGGAGAAGCCGACTCCCCGCTGAGCAGGGAGCCCGACGAGTGGCTCTATCCCAGGACCCCGGAATCATGACCCAAGCCTAAGGCAGACGCTTCAACGACTGAGCCACCCAGGTGCCCTGATGAATACCTTTTTTTTTTTTTTAAGTGTAATTGTGTCCCACACATTATTGGGGACATATTTGTACCAAAAATTATGCTACAAATAGTTTATTATGTGAAATTCAAATTTAACTGTGCGTCCCATATTCTATCTGGCAACCCTAACTGGAATGTTTTCCTACTCATTCTTTGGGACACATTTCAAGCGTCCTGTCCTCTAGGAAGCCTTCCCTGAAACGCTGGGTTGGCCTGAAAACCTTCTTCTGGGCCTTCATGGGCCCACCTGTGTGCCTCCATCATAAAACATGGCACATTTTTGCGAAGTTATCTTTAGAGGAGCTGTTGTCTTCCATTAGTTTCTAAGTTTCCCCGGGGCCTGATGGAACTTTGTATTCCCAGCATGGAGCCTGTGCAAGAGATGTTGGCTGACGGTAGTTAAGATCTGCATGGGGCACCTGGGTGGCTCAGTTGGTTAAGCATCTGCCTTTGACTCAGGTCATGATCCCGGGGTCCTGGGATCGAGCCCCGCGTCGGGCTCCCTGCTCAGTGAGGAATCTGTTTCGCCCTCCCCCTCAGCCTCCTCCCCACTCATGCTCTCTCTTTCTAGCTCTCTTTCTCTCTCTTTCTCAAATAAATCAATAAATAAAATCTCAAAAAAAGTAAGATCTGTAGGAGTAGATCTGTAGCCTTGCAAATAAATACCCCACACATACCAGCCCCAAGAGGCTGAAAAGAAAAGATTGTCATTACTCTGAAGTGCAAGACTGATTGCTGAGCCCACACCTCATCCCTGCTGCTGGGTGAATGGAAAGGGCAGTTGTAAAGGGCTCCAAGAAAGCATATAGTACTCTTTGCAAAGCACCAAAGTCCAAACAACGTAGAAGTTTGACCTTTCAGTGCAAATATATGTTTGATAAGAAAGGTTAGAAAGAAGATATTTTGCATTTTCCTATCTCAGAGTACTGCCGGAATGCTGAGAAAACGTGAAGGAATTGGTGCTTTAAAAGGAAAACATGACTGTAAACCATGAAGTACCCTTGCAGGCAAATCTAGCCCATTTCCTTGGCTTGAGATGGGCATCGTCCCAGCAAGAGGAAAATCTAGCTAAGAATCCAAAGTGTCTTCTATCAGTCCAAAGCTGTCATTTTCCAGATAAAGAAATTAGGACCCAGAGAAGCTAAGTAACTTGCCCAAGGCCGTGGAACTAATCAGTAACTAAGCTTAAAGGTCTTCTGATCCCCAGCCCAGCGATCTTGTAATAGAAGATTTCCAAGATCATCGAGTAATCCATTCGAATGCTTACTAAAAAATCTTTATTATCAAAAATTCCTTCTTTCCTTCCATCTTATCTAAGTTCTTCATTGTGTCAAAGTCTTCCCTTTGGTTCTTCCTTCAATGAGAAGGAAAAACAAGCCTTACTCTCATCACCCTGTGCTGTGTATATTTATTTTTTTAAATTTTTTGCTTTTTTTTTTTTTTTGCTTTGTATATTTAAAACTCACCTCGTTCTCAGATAAAAATAAAAACAGTTTTCTGGGGGCGCCTGGGTGGCGCAGTCGTTAAGCGCCTGCCTTCGGCTCAGGGCGTGATCCCGGGGTTCTGGGATCGAGCCCCACATCAGGCTCCTTCCTAGGAGCCTGCTTCTCCCTCTCCCACTCCCCCTGCTTGTGTTCCCTCTCTTGCTGGCTGTCTCTGTCAAATAAATAAAAAATCTTAAAAAAATAAAAACAAAAAAAATAAAAACAGTTTTCTAATGGAGTTTGTTCTCCTGGGCAAAGTGACCCTCCTTGGACCTATTACCTTAGGGTCTTTAGACCCTACCCTGGAGAGTGGAGAATGGACGTGCCATTTTAGTATGCACCTGCCGTGCTACATGAAAAACAACTTCTACCCGCGCATTTTCAGGCAACCCTATATGTTTTATGGTTACGTTGCTTTCAAAGGAAAAGAAAGGTGCAGAAAAGGGCTTTTAATTACTGACTCATGATAATGCCATCCACTTCAAATCATGCCATGGTTTTACCGCTATCACTAGAAAGTTCACTGAGATCCCAAGATCTCTGCCCTGTAACTAGGCATTAATACCTCATGTGTCCAATACCTTAAAGGTCTTCCTGGTCCCAAAACTTTGCTTACACTCATTCTCTTTGCTCTCCTTATGCTCTGCCTTAGATGTATTTGATCAAGAATGCAAAACCACAAGCAAGCAGGCCATAAATCTTACCCAGGGCAAAGTGTATTACATTTCAAGGAAGTTAAGTCTAGAGTTCCTTCTTAGCCAATTCTCACTAAATTTTCAATATCCATTTTACTTAATCTCCTTCTCAGCTCTGTGCTATGTATTGTCCTTATTTTTAATCTATAAAATCTCTAATTACCCTGTAATAACACAAGCTTATCTTCTTAGAGACATTTCCTTATAAGTTTAATTAATAATCTTTAAAGGTACATGATGCCTATACTTGAGCTTAAAGAGGGTAAGTACAAATATCTATTCACGAGCTGTAATATTGGGGAACAGAATAAATACTAAACTCACCTTGTTTATAGTCTGGCATAAGAACTTTTTCTTCTGATACTTTTGTCTGAATCTTTCCCTCTTACCTAAGAATGCCTGCCTCTCCTCCCCTAAGTGTACAAATCCTCCCCATTCTTAAAGCTTTAGCTGAAAATCTCTCTGACAACTTGCTGACTAAAGCATGTGTATAATTTAAATCATCTTCCACCTGCTTTTCTTTCTCACAGTACCTGTACTTTCGCCTCACTGTAACTAATACAGTTTGCAATTGATATTTATGTGTTTGTTTATTTGTTATTTTATGTTTACCTTCCTCCTTCTTGGATGTCTGTCTCCACCTCCCCACCCCCCCGTAGTGTATCCCCAACACCTTGCACAATGCTTGGTATTTGTTAAACGAATGGATAAAAGCAACCTTATCATCTTAGCAAACCTGTAGTAAGCATATTATCCCCATTTCCCTAATGAAGAAATTAAGTTTCATAGCAGTCCAGTCATTTACCTAAGGTTGCAGACTGTTGTCCGATAGAGCTGGATTTCTCCAGGAAGGTCTTCTGATTTACTAGCTGCCAGGCTTTGCAGAAGTTTCTTGCCTTGCTATGCTTCTATTCCTCATTGTAAAAACACTGTCTACTTTACAGGGTTGCTGTGGGGGTTAAATGAATAAAGCTAGGCTAAGTACAGAGCTCTTGCGCTCTCTCCTGGACACACCTGGTTGATAGCAATTCATTGTCCTTTGGGTAAAACTGTTCAAATAGCTACTAATCCAATAATTTCATCCACAAGTACATAATGAAATGCCTTGTCAAATACGCTGTTGAATTTAAGATTCACAAGGCCTGCAAAATGCCTTACCTAGCAGTTTCATTAACGTTATTAAGAAAAAAACAAAATTTGGCTTGTTTGTTGGTGAACTCATTCCAGCCTAGTGGCCACGACTTCCGTGTGTGCCCCAAACCACCTCTCTGATATCTGTTTGAGGGTTTTGCTGAGTAGTTCCATCAAGCACATTCTTCCCTGGGTTCCCAACACACTGGTCTTCCCTTTTGGAAAATGGACATATCACTCTGGCTCCAAAATGGATTCACTTAGCTTTATATTTTGTTCCCAAAGTATGTGATTTGGAATTGATTGGAATGTATCCAGAACCTTAGTATTCTAATGATCCATTTGTCTAATAAAATAATAACTAGTATTTATTGCATGCCAATGAATGAACTAAGCCCCTTACAAGCATCATTTCCTTTAAGTTTTGCAGCATTGTTTTGAGTTAACTAGTATTATTACCCATTTTACAGCTGAGAAACTGAGTCTTAGAGATTATATTTCATGCTTCCTGGTGACTAAAAATAACCAGAAAGAGTAATTGGCAAAGAGGAAGTAGGATAGATAACAATGAAAAGTGAGAAGATGCCAGGGCTCCTAGAGGTTTTAATGGCTTCTTAGTTCCTGTTTCCAGTCCCTTTCTGGACCCTTATAACCTGTGCCCTAGCCGCTTCACCAAGTTCTAAATGGTATCTTGAAAATTACTTGAAAATTAAGTCCCAGCTAGGAAGGCTTTCTGGAGGATGTTACAGACAAAAATTCATTTTGTAGAAGTTTACAAGATGAATAAGGAGTGTTTTTGGAAAACTCAGCATTGTGTTGGAAGGGTATAGTAGCTCAATGAATGCAGCACAACATCCAGGATGTCTCAGTGTTCTCAAAAGGAAAAGAACCTGAGGGTGTGATAGAGGATGAGGTGGACGGGCAGATGGGAGCAGAATCATGTTGTACCTTGCATATTAAGAATAAGGAATTTGAAATGTATCCTAAAAATTAAGGGAAGCCACAGAATAATTTTAAGCTGGAAAAAGAATTCATATTTCAGACTGATCATGGTGACTTCAGCAACCTGGGGTACTCTAAATTGTCAAGAGATTGGATTTCCGAGAGGAATTGAGGAAGATGGCTACAGAATAGGAGGGCCTTAGGCTCACCTCATCCCATGAACACAATTAGATAACTATCAAATCATCCTAAATACCCCCAAATTGACCTGAAAACTGACAGAACAAACTCCACAGCTAAAGAGAGAGAAGAGGGCACAATGAAGAAGGTAGGAAAGGTAGAGATGTGGTTTTAGGGGGGAAACAGATCCCAACTGCTGTGGAGGGGACAGAGCCATGGTCATAGGGAAGGGTGAGAGAGTGAGAGCACACAGGGGAATGCACAAGGAGAATGTTCACCCAGAGCCATTGGCTTGGAAAATGAGAGCGGCTGAATTTCATGAGTTCTTGCAACCAGCAGAGGGTAAAGCCTGGAGTTTTAAAAGTCAGCAGGCTTGGTTGGGATAGAGCCCAGAGGGCACTGCTCTGCTTCTGGAGAGAAGGCAGACAAACCACCCGGGGGCAGATGGTGTGGAAATAGTGATCAGAAGAGCCCCCCGGGGCACATAGTAGGGGGATTATTCACTCTTCTCAGAGCTTATCTCTGAGAGGCAGCATTCATGGAGATACCTCTCTGGGAACAAAGGAGCTGGTTGGTGCCATTTCCCTCCCCGACACCTCAGCAAAACAGAGCCATCTGTGGGAAGCAGTGCAGTGCTGACACCGGATGCCTGAGTTGCTTACACCAAGTTCCACTTCCCTGCACACTGGTGGAACTGCCCTTCTCAGTTAAGCTTGCCTTAGTCCCAGTGTGATGGGCCCCTCCCCCAGAAGACCAGCACAAACCCCTGCCCGCACCACATCTTCTGACCAGAGTTTTTTGCAGGGCCTTGGTTCTGGTGGAGGTGGTGACAGGTCTCATTTCACAAGCGGAGCAGAGCACATCTAGTTAAAACTCACCACATTCAGGCCATGGACCAAACAGTGCCCAAAGCAGGCAAGGACAGCCTTACAGACAACTAGCCTGAAGGACAGTGTCTCCAGTGTGACACTCCCTGAAGTGCCAGGCCCTGGACACTACATGACCTCTTCTTCATAAGGACATTACGTTCCAGAACAGGAGACATAACTGGTTTTTCTAACACAGAGAAGAAGGCAGAGACTTAGTCAAATCTGAAGACAGAGGAATTTATCCTAAATGAAAGAACAAGATAGGCCCAAGGCTAGTGATCTAAGCAAAACAAATATAAGTGACATGCCTGATGGAGAATTTAAAGCAACCATCAGAAGGTTACTCACTGGGTTTTAGAAAAGAACAGAAGACATCAGTGAGATCCTTATCACAGAGATAAAGGAGTTTAAAAAGGATCAGTCAGAGATTAAGAGTGGACTCTGGGAAACAAACTGAGGGCTTCAGAGGGGAGGGGGGTGGGGAAATGGGATAGGCTGGTGATGGGTATTAAGGAGGGCACGTATTGCATGGTGCACTGGGTGTTATACGCAAGTAATGAATCATGGAACTTCACATCAAAAACTAGGGATGTACTGTATGGTGACTAACATAATATAATAAAAAAAAGAGATTAAGAGTGCAATAAACAAGATTGGAGATGGGCTTGATGCAAAGAACAGCAAGATGGAAGAAGCAAGGGAACAAATTAGTGACCTAGAAGACAAAATAGTGAAAAATAATGAAGCTGAACAAAGAGAGAAAGAATTATGCAACACCAGAATAGATTTAGGGAACTCAGTGCCCCATCAAACATCATAACATTCATTTTCCAGGAGTCGCAGAAGAAGAAGAGAGAGAAAACGGGGCAGAAAATTTATTTGAAGAAATAATAGCTGAAAACTTCCCTAATCTGGGGAAAGAAAGAGACATCCAGATCCAGGAGACACAGAGAACTCCCATGAAAATCAATAAAAGCAGGCTGAAACTGAGATATATTGTAATTAAATTAGAAAACATATAGTAATAAAAAAAATCTTCAAAGCAGCAAGACAAAAGTAGTCCTTAATGTACAGGGAAAGACCCATAAGGCTAGAGGGAGATTTCTCAACAGACTTGCCAAGCCAGAAGGGAGTGGCATGATATATTCAATGTGCTGAATGGGAAAATCTGCAGCCAAGAATACTCTATCCAGCAAGGCAATCACTCAGAACAGGAAAGATAAAGAGTTTCCTAGACAAATAAAAACTGATGGAGCTCATGACCACTAAACCAGCCCTGCAAGAAATATTAAAGGGCACACTTTGAGGGGAAAGGAGAGACTAAAAGTGACAATATAAAGGCACACAAAAGCAGTAGAAAGGAATATTTCTGTAAAAACCAGTCAAGGAACTCACACACACACAAAGATATAAAATATAATAACAGATACCCAAACTAGGGGGAAGAAGAGGAGAAAAAAATGGGTTCAAACTTGAATGACCATCAACTTAATATAGACTGCTGTTTGCAGAAGACGTTATCTACAAACCTAATGGTAGCCATGTATCAAAACCACCAATAAACACGCAAAGAATAAAGAGAAAGAAATCCAAATATATCACTAATGAAAATCAGCAAAGCATGAAAGAGAGAAAAAGAAAGGATCAGAGAAAATCTCCAGAAACAACCATGAAACAAGTAATAAAATGACAAGAAGTATTGTTATATATTTCCCTCTTAGAACACCTTTTGCTGCATCTCCAAAGGTCTTAGACTGTTATGTTAGATATGACATATCTATCAATAATTGCTTTGAATGTGAATAGACTAAATGCTCCAATCACAAGTCACAGGGTGTCAGAAGGGATAAAAAACAAAACAAACAAAACAAGACCCATCTATATGCTGCCTGCAAGAGACCCATTTAGATGTAAAGAGAGCTGCAGATTGAAAGTGTGGGATGGAGAAACATCTATCAGGCAAATGGATGTCAAAAGAAAGCTGGAGTAACAAAACTTAGATAAACTGAACTTTTAAAACAAAGACCGTAACAAGAGACAAAGAAGGGCACTATGTAATAAGAGGACAATCCAACAAGAAGGTATGACAATTGTAAATATTTCTGCACCCAACATGGGAGCACCCAAATATATAAAACAATAACAAACACAAAGGAACTAATCAATAAGAAAACAACAGTATTAGGGGACTGTAACACCACGCTTACATCAAAGGACAGATCATCTAAACAGAAAATCAATGAGGAAACAATGGCTTTGAATGACACACTAGACCAGATGGACTTAGCGGATATATTCAGAACATTCCATCCTAAAAAATTATTCTTTTTTTTTTTTAAGATTTCATTTATTTGAGAGAGAGAGACAGTGACAGAGATAGAGAGAGAGAGCACAAGCAGGGAGGAGAGGGAGAAGTAGTCTCCCGCTGAGCAGGGAGCCTGATGCGGGGCTCGATCCCAGGACCCTGGGATCATGACCTGAGCCAAAGGCAGATGTTTAACTGACTGAGCCACCCAGGCACCCCCAAGAATACACATTCTTCTCCAATGCACATGGGACATTCTCCAGAATAGATCACATATTAGGTCACAAATCAGGTCTCAACAGGTACAAAAAGATCGAAGTCATACCATGCACCTTCTCTGACCACAATGCTATGAAACTAGAAGTCAACCACAAGAAAAAGTCTGGCAAGACCACAAACACATGGAGGTTAAACAACAGGCTACTAAACCATGAGTGGGTCAAGCAGGAAATCAAAGAAGAAATTAAAAAATGCATGGAAACAAATGAAAATGAAAACATAACAGTCTAAGACCTTTGGTATGCAGCAAAAGGTGTTTTTTTTTTTTTTAGATTTTATTTATTTATTCGACAGAGATAGAGACAGCCAGCGAGAGAGGGAACACAAGCAGGGGGAGTGGGAGAGGAAGAAGCAGGCTCCCAGTGGAGGAGCCTGATGTGGGGCTCGATTCCATAACGCCCGGATCACGCCCTGAGCCGAAGGCAGATGCTTAACGACTGAGCCACCCAGGCACCCCAACAAAAGGTGTTCTAAGAGGGAAGTATAGAAGTATGCAACGATACGGGCCTACCTCAAGAAACAAGAAAAATCTCCAATAAACAACCCAACCTTACAACTTAAGGAGCTAGAAAAAGGACAACAAATGAAGCCTAAAGTCAGCAGAAGGAAGGAAATAATAAAGATTAGAGCAGAAATAAATGATATAGAAATTAACAAAACAACAGAATAGATCAATGAAACCTGGAGCTGGTTCTTTGGAAAAAATAATAAAATTGATACATCTCTAGCCAGACTTATCAAAAAGAAAAGAGGAAAGACCCAAACAAATAAACTCACAAATGAGAGAGGAGAGATCACAAGCAACACCACAGAAATACGAACAACTGTAAGAGAATATTACGAAAAACTATACGGCAACAAATCAGGGAACCTAGAAGAAATGGATAAATTCCTAGAAACATATAAATTACCATACTGAAATAGGAAGAAATAGAAAACCTGAACAGACGGATAACCAGCAAAGAAATCAAATCAATAATCAAAAGACTATCAACAAACAAAAGTCCAGATCCAGCTGGCTTCACAGGCGAAGTCTATCAAACATTTAAAGAAGAGTTAATACCTATTCTTCTCAAACTATTCCAAAAAATAGAAAAGGAAGGGAAAGTTCCAAATTCATTCTATGAGGCCAGCACTGCCCTGATACCAAAACCAGATGAAGACACTGCTAAAAAAGAGAACTACGGGCCAATATCCCCGATGAACACAGATGCACAAAGTGTCAATAAAATACTAGCAAACCAAATCCAACAATATGTTAAAAAAATTATTCACCCCGATCAAGTGGGATTTATTCCCGGGTTGCAAGGGTGATTTGATATTTGCAAATCAAGCAACATGATACATCACATTAATAAAGGAAAGGCTAAGAACCATATAATCCTTTCAATAGATGCAGAAAAAACATTTGAAAAAGTACAACATGCATTCATAATAAAATCCCCCAGCAAAGCAGGTTTAGAGGGAATATACCTCAACATAATAGAGGCCATCTATGAAAAACCCACAGCTAATATCATCCTCAATGGGGGAAAACTGAGAGTTTTTCCCCTAAGGTCAGGAACAAGACAGGGATGGCCACTCTCACCACTATTATTTAACGTAGTACTGGAAGTCCTAGTCACAGCAATCAGACAACAGAATGAAATAAAAGGCATCTAAATCAGCGAGAAAGGAGTAAAATTTTCACTATTTGCAGATGACATGATACGCTATATAGAAAACCCAAAAGACTCCACCAAAAACCTGCTAGAACTGATAACATGAATTCAGTAAAGTTGCAGGATACAAAATCAATGTACAAAAATCTGTTGTACTTCTATACACCAATAAGGAAGGAGCAAAAGAGAAATTAAGGAATCAGTCCTATTTTCAATTGCGCCAAATACAATAAGACACCTGGGAATAAACCTAACCAAAGAGTTGAAAGACCTGTACTAGGAAAAGTATAAATCACTGATGAAAGAATTTCAAGACGTCACAAAGAAATGGAAGGACATTCCATGCTCATGGATTTGTAGAACAAATACTGTTAAAATGTCTATACTACCCAAAGCAATCTACACATTTAATGCAATCCCTATCAAAATACCAACAGCATTTTTCAGAGTTAGAATAAACAATCCTAAAATTTGTATGGAATCACAAAAGACCCTGAATAGACAAAGCAACCTTGAAAAAGAAAAGCAAAGCTAAAGGCATCATAATTGCAGACTTTAAGCTATATTACGAAGCTGTAGTAATCAAAACAGTATGGTACTGGCACAAAAATAGACACATAGATCAATAGAACAGAATGGAAAACCCAGAAACGAACCCACAATTATACGGTCAATTAATCTTTGGCAAAACAAGAAAGAATATCCAATGGGAAATAGCATATCTCTTGAACAAATGGTGCTGGGAAAACTGGTCAGCAACATGTGAAAGAAGGAAATGGGACCAGTTTCTTACACCACACACAAAAATCAATTCAAAACAGATTAAAGACCTACATGTGAGACCTGAAACCATAAAAATCCTGGAAGAGAACACAGTAACCACTTTGACATCAGCTGTAGCAAGTTCTTTCTAGATATGTCTCCTGAGGCAAGGGAAACAAAAGCAAAAATAAACTATTGGGACGTCATCAAAATAAAAAGCTTCTGCACAGCAAAAGAAAAAAGCAACAAAACTAAAGGCAACCTACGGAATGGGAGAAGATATTTGCAAAGGACAGATCCAAGAAAGGGTTAGTAACCAAAATCTATAAAGAACTGATAAGGGGCGCCTGGGGGGCTCAGTCATTAAGCGTCTGCCTTCGGCTCAGGTCATGATCCCAGAATCCTGGGATCGAGCCCCACATCAGGCTCCCTNAGCAGGAAGCCTGCTTCTCCCTCTCCCACTCCCCCTGCTTGTGTTCTCTCTCATGCTGTCTCTCTCTCTCTGTCAAATAAAAAAAAAAAAAAGAAAGAAAAGAACTTATAAAACTCAATGCCCAGAAAATGAATAGTCAATTTAAAAAATGGGCAGAAGACATGAGCGGACATTTTCCCAAAGCCATCCAGACGGCCAACAGACACATGAAAACATGCTCAACATCACTCATCATCAGGGAAATGCAAGTCTTTAAAACTATAATGAGATACCACCTCACACCTGTCAGAATGGCTAAAATCAACAACACAAAAAACCACAGGTATTGGTGAGGATGTGGAGAAAGGGGAGCCCTCTTGCTCTGTTGGTGGGAATGCAAACTGGTGCAGCCACTGCGGAAAAGAGTATGGAGGCGCCTCAGATCCAGTAACCACACTACTGGGTATTTATTTACCCCCCAAACACAAAAACACTAATTCAAAGGGATACATGCACCCCTGTGTTTACCGCAGCCTCATTTACAGAGGCCCCAGTATGGAAGCAGCCCAGGTGTCCATGGATAGGTGAATGGTAAGGAAGATGGGGTACATATATATACAATGGAATATTATTCAGCCATAAAAAAGAATGATATCGTGCCGTTTGCAATGATGTGGGTGGAGCTAGAGAGTGTTATGCCAAGAGAAATAAGTCAGTCAGAGAAAGACAAATACCCTATGATTACGCTCACATGTGGAATTTAAGAAACAAAGCAAACAAGCAAAGGGGAAAAGAGAGAGAGAGAGACAAGCCAAGAAATAGACTTTTAATTGTAGGGAACAAACTGTTGGTTACCGAGGGGAGGTGGGGAGGTTGGATGAAAGAGATGATGGGGATTAAGGAGGGCAGTCCATGTACTTCCACAGTTCATTTAGGCGTACAGTCCAGAAATATTGACGTTTGACCTTAGAGACAAATTCACAAAATTACTATTTTGAGTTATAAGTTCCCACATATTTACATTCTTCAGGCACGTTAACCTCTGCAGTATGATCAGAAGGCAGACATAAACGATTTTGTAAAAAAGATTTTATTTATTTATTTATTTGAGAGAGAGAGAGAGAGAATGAGCAGTGGGGAGGGGCTGAGGGGGGAGAGAGAGAGAAGCAGACTCCCGGCTGAGCAGGGAGCCCGATGTAGAACTCGATCCCGGGACCCCAGGATCACGACCTCAGCCAATGACAGATGCTTAACCGACTGAGCCCCAAGGCACCCCAAGACAGAAATGATTAAGCTTGAGGTTAACTTTCTATAAAACTATTGGTTGCTGAGATTCAAAAATTCTATGTTAGTTTCAAATAGCACCAGGTGGGGGCACCTGGGTGGCTCAGTTGGTTGAGCCTATGACTCATGGTTTGGGCTCAGGTCATGAGCCCACGGGTCATGAAATCAAGTCCTATATCCGGCTGCCCGCTCAGCAGGAGTTTGCTTGAGATTCTCTCCCTCTCCCTCTGCCCCTCCTCCCTTGCAAAAAATAAATAAATCTAAAAAAAATAGCAATGGGCTTTCACGGTTGTTAGATTAAAAACAGTTGTGCCTGAATTATATTTTTATCTTTCTTGGTCACATTCTCCTCTCATTTCCGTATAAAAACAAGGGCAAATAGTCCCTCCATTTCTTTAAACACCCCAGAGAATCTCACTTCCCCTAAAGAAGCCTTCTGGTTTTGTTTGTTCACTTGATTTTGGGGGGTAAGGAGCAGTGGCTAGGACCCCGTCCCGTGTGCTTCGAACTTAAATACTTGCTGTAGTTCTCCTCCGCTACTGAGCCAGTCTGTTGATTCAAGACGCCGCGTTTCATTTGGTGAGTGCCCTTTAAGTCATTCTGAATTACACTGGGGCCAAGGTGCTTCATATCTAGGCCCTCTTTACGGTAAATAGCGTGTGACAGGGCTTGATCTGACTATTCCGAGAAAAAGTAGGTGTTATTTAAATTCGAGGGAGAGAACAGACCTTGCTTATTTGATTTTTCAAGGTAATTGCTCAGACCCAAGCCAACCAAAGCAATGAAAAAATTTTTTTTAAAGATTTACTTAATGATTTGAGAGACAGAGAGCAGGAGCAGGAGGGGCAGCGGGAGAGGGAAAGAGAATCTCAAGCAGACTCCCAGTTGAGCGTGGAGCCCTATGCAGGGATCGATCGCTCGACCGGAGATCATTATGCCAGCCGAAACCAGGAGTCGGGTGCTTAGCCGACTGCGCCGCCCAGGCGCCCTGAAAATTTTTTTCTGAGACAAATTTCACTGTATTATCTTCCAGTTGCTTCAGTAACAATCATAGAATATTTAATCCAGTTCATAACAACAACAGACATTTTAAAAATAAGTTGACCAGATGTTTATGCCTGAAACAAGGCGGGGGGGATGGTGTATGTGGGTATAAAACAAAGGATGGATTTCATAGATGAGGTTCTGATATTTTCTTGGCAGTAAGATCGTAGGTTATGAACTACATGGTCCTGAAATCCTTCCTAGAAGAAAACAATGCTTCCTTTATTTAGCTCAAGTCTCTCAAAACAAAAGACATCTGTAGGAGTCAACTTCAAATTCCAAAGGTGTTTTAAGTACGGATATGAAGCATGCAAAACTTTATAAGATTCTTTTCAAAATATTTTTTAAAATTTTATGCAAACTCACATATGTTTTCATATGCCTTATTGTATTAATGCCAACTTTTTGTTCCCTTTCCCATTTTTTGCTTGGCACCTCTATCAACCTCCTTTGTCCACCCTCACCCACGATCACCCCTCCTATACACACACACACACACACACACACACACACGTACCCCATTGACCACTTAGTATATATCCGTCCATATTTCTTACCGAGCTTACGTAATCATATATACACATACACACAATTGTGTTTGTCATAGTTTATTTATTAAAAGTGGATCCTATTACACTCTTATTTTTGCATCTTCTTTTTCTCTAAAAATCCCTTCAAATCAACTGGTACCTTCTTCTTAATGGTTAGATAATAGTCTATAATGTACTTAACCATTCCCCTTTTGACTTCATTTGTTTCCACTGTTTTATCTCCATGAACCACACAGCAATAAGCATCCTTGTACAAATATCATAATATACTGGTAATATATTTTTAAGGAGGAGATTTCCAAGACTGAGGCATTCAGCCAAAGGGCATATGCATTTTTTAATTTAAGAGACATTACCAGATTGCTTTCTAAAATGACTTCAATCTTTTATATTTTGAACAGCTGTGTATGACAGAATCTTTCCCCTTGAATTCTTGCCAGCAGTAGCTGTTACTAATCCTTTTAACTTTTGCTAATTTGATAGAATAAAGTGAAATCCCACTGTTAATTCAATTTGCATCTTTTCATGTATTTGTTGGGTCTTCGTATTTGCTCTTCTGTCAATTGTCTATTCATATCCCTTGACTACTCCTCTTGTCCAATCATAAGAGCCCTTTGTAATAGATATTGACCCTCTGTGTGCCCTCTGGATCACACATATTTGTTCCAATTTCATTATTAACCGTTTATGGTAACATTTGTCCCGAGATACAGGCAAACTATCTATATTGCACTCAGTGGTTTCTGAGTTTCAAGTCTTGAGTAAGAATGTCTTTATTGCTCAGATCTGCACGGCCGAATATGGTCATCACCAGCCCATGTGGCTGTTGAGCACCTGAAATGTGGTTAGCCCAAATGGAGACATGCCGTAAGGGGAAAATACACACTAGATTTTGAAGACTTTGTACAAAACAAGTGTAAAATTTCTCATTAATGACTTTCATATTGATTATAGGTTGAGACGATTATATTTTGGGTATATAGAATTAAATCAAATGTATTACAACATTTAATAAATATATTCTGAATATAGGTCTTTATCATATATACATATTATGCATATATTTTCCCAACGAACTGCCTCTTCACTCCTTTAATGGTGTGTTTGATTAGCTGAAGTTGTAAAATTTTGATAAAATCCAATTTATTAATTTTATCTTTTATGGCTAGTGNGTTTTGTGTCCTCATTAAGAAATATTGCTCAGCCTAAGGTTGTGAAGATATGCTCTTATGTGTCAGAGACTGTATAGCCTCAGATTTTACATTTAAGTCTATGACTAGCTCAAATTAATTTTCAGGTGTGGAATGAGGTAGAAGATGTGGTTCATTTGACTCCATACAGATATGCAGTTGTTTAAGAACAAATTTATTAAAAATACTTTATTCCCCATTAAATAAACTTTGTGCTTTTTTTGAAAAATCCCTTGGTTGTATAGGTATGAGCCTATTTCTGAACTCTATTATATTCCATTGATCTATTTATCTATCCTTATGCTGAACCACACTGTAGGAGCTTTATAGTAAGCCTTGAAATCAAACAGTGTTAAGTTCTCTGATATTCTTTTATTTTTTAAACCTGTTTTGGCTAGGAGTGGCCTGGGTGGCTCCGTCGGTTAAGCGTCTGCCTTTGGGTCAGGTCATGATCCCAAGGTCCTGGGATCGAGTCTGGGGTCAGGCTCCTTGCTCAGCAGGGAGCCTGCTTCTCCCTCTGCCTGCCACTCCCCCTGCTTGTGCTCTCTCTCTCTCTGACAAATAAATAACATCTTAAAAAAATGTGTTTTAGCTCATTGACAAATGAATGGATAAAGAAGATGCGGTATATATACACCATGGAATATTACTCAGCCATCAAAAAGAATGAAATCTTGCCACTTGCAATGACATGGCTGGAACTAGAGGGTATTAAGCTAAGCACAATTAAGTCAGAGAAAAGTGAATACCATATCATTTCACTCATATGTGGAATTTAGGAAGCAAAACAGATGAACATAGGGGAAGGAAAGGAAAAATAAAACAAGATAAAAACAGAGAGGGAGGCAAACCATAAGAGACTCTTAAATCTAGGAAACAAACTGGGTTGCTGGAAAGGAGAGGGTAGGGGGTGGGGTAACTGGGTGATGGGCATTAAGAAGGCCACTTGATGTAATGAGTACTGGGTGTTCTATGCAACTGATGAATCACTAAATTCCACCGCTGAAACGAACAGTACACTAAATGTTAATTAAATTGAATTTAAATAAAAGATTTTTTAAAAAACTGGTTTTGGCTACTCTATGTCCTTTACATTTCTATGTAAATTTTTGAGCCAGTTTGTCCATTTTTACTCAAAACAAGAAACCTGTTCATGTTATGATTGAGATTGCATTCAATCTATAAATCAATTTGAAAGAAATTGACATCTTAACAATATCCAATTTTCTCTTCAACGAAGATATTATTCTCCATTTCTTTAGAGCGTTCAGTCAGCAATGTTTTATAGTTTGTAGCATAGATGGTTTCCATATTTTTTGTTAAATTTATTTCTATGTATATTATGCTTTTGACATTGCTCCAAATGTTCTTTTTAAATTTCGTGTTTCAGTGTTTGTCGTAAGTACATAAAAATACAATTGATGCTTTTGTATTAACTTTCTTGCTAAATTCACATTAGTTGTAATCATCTTTTTGTAGAATCCTTAAGATTTGCTATATACAAACTATTATACATAAAAAAATACCAAAAAATTTAAAAATAAATTCAAAAAAGATTTGCTACATGCACAACCATGCAATCATGTCATCTGCAAATAAAAACAGCTTTAATCCTTTGTTTTATATTTTTATATATTTTTTCTTGTTCCTTTCTTTAGGGCACTAGCTAGGACTTCCGGTTAAATGGTGAATCAAAGTGGAAAGAACAGACATTCTTATCTCAATCCCAATCTTAAGGGTAAGATATTCAATATTTTTCTTGAATTATGATGTTATCCGTAGGCTTGTTATCATTACCTTGAAGAAGCAGCTGGTGGAAACACGGAAGTTGCAGACAGTTCTGGTGAGGGCTCCGAAAGAAGAGAGGGCAGCAGTGAAGAAAGCATCTTATCATCTCTATCATCTTAGAGAATACATTTATTATCATACACAGAATGTTACTAGAAATAACAATGTTAAAGGTGTTTCTGGTGAGGTCTCAGATGGAATCAGGAGCATGTTATTGGAAACTGGAAGAAAGTATTAGAAAGTTATTAGACACTTAATAAAGTGGGAAAAAAATGTACCTGAAATGTGTTCTTCTGTTGGGTAGGGGGTAGAATTTGTAAGCAATGAGGGCGCCTGGGTGGCTCGGCCAGTTAAGCATCAGAGTTGTGGGGTTGAGCCCCATGTCAGGCTCTGCGCTCAGTGTGGAGTCTGCTCGAGATTCTCTCTCTCCCCCTCCCTCTGCCCCCGCTACTTGTGTGTGCTCTCTGATAATAAATAAATAAAAT
Source organism: Ursus maritimus (assembly GCF_017311325.1). Taxonomy (NCBI): domain Eukaryota; kingdom Metazoa; phylum Chordata; class Mammalia; order Carnivora; family Ursidae; genus Ursus; species Ursus maritimus. Next base: position 86,926,130 of record NW_024423319.1, on the reverse strand, counting down.
CTTAAAAAAAAGAATTTGTAAACAATGAACTTAGATATTTAGCTGAGGAAACTTCCAAAAGGTGGAAGGTGCAGCCTGGTTTGGCTCGCTGCTTATAATAAAAAGGGTGAGGACAGAGATAAACTGAGGAATGAATTGTTAAGCAAAAAGGAACCAGGGTGTACTTGACAATTTGGAAACTTCTCAAGCTCTTCAGATAGCATGCTCTGTAAACAAGGCCAAGCATCTGGCTAGACAGCAGGTCTTGCTAAAGAGATTAGCTGTGTGACTCATGAATCCAATCAACCATTTCACCAGAAACCAGGATGACCGATGTAGCTGTCCCGGAAAGAGGAGGACCCTCTTTTCTAGAAGACAGACTAGACAAATTTTTTTAAAAAGATTTTATTTATTTATTTGACAGAGAGAGACAGCCAGCGAGAGAGGGAACACAAGCAGGGGGAGCGGGAGAGGAAGAAGCAGGCTCCCAGTGGAGGAGCCTGAGGTGGGACTCGATCCCAGAACGCTGGGATCACGCCCTGAGCCGAAGGCAGATGCCTAACGACTGAGCCACCCAGGCGCCCCTCAGACTAGACAATTTTATACCAGCCCAAACTCTGCCAGCCTGAAATGGAAGACACAGAGATGGGCTAATATGAAGGAAGAAGGGCAAAGTCACAGACACAGAGACCTGAATCAATGGGACTTCCTCAGTCACTCAGGGTCAATGGATAGAGCTGTCACCCAGGGCCAAGAGGTCAGGGCTGTCCCCGTGGGCAGAAAAAACAGAGCATGGAGCCACAGGAAATAATTTCTGAGGCCTATGAAATCTTTGTTGTTGTTTATTCATTAGACAGAGAGAGAAAGCACAAGCAGGGGGCAGGGGTGGAGGGGCTGAGAGAGAAGCAGACTCCCCGCTGAGCAGGGAGCCCAATGCAGGACTCAACCCTCGGACCCCGGGACCATGATCTGAGCTGAAGGCAGATGCTTAACCGACTGAGCCACCCAGGTGCCCCTTGAAATCTAGTGGAATTTTTCCTGCTGAATTTTGAACTTCTTTGGGACTGATGACCCCTTTTATCCTCTCACCAATTTCCTCCTTTTGGAATGGGAACATCCAGCCTGTGTTTATCCTACCATTGTCTTCTGGAAGCAGTTAGCTCAGTGTCTGGATTCACAGGTTCACAGATGCAGAGGAATTTTGCCCCAGGTTGGACCATACCCCTGCCCCCTGCCCGATGTAGAGGACTTTGAATTTCTGACTCCCAGAACTCTAGGAAGTTTGTGTTGTTTGAAGCCGGTAAGTTTGTTGTAAACAGCAACAGGAAACTAATACAAAGGTAAACAGGTGCCAAAGAAAAAGTAAAAAAGAAGACAAAAGAAGGAATCAGGGAAAAAAATAGCCAAAAAATTTTAAAGACTATAGAAGATAAGAGGTTTCCTTTTATCATGCTCACGCAAGTAGAGAAAGAACATATCTCTAAATTTTTTTGGTTGGAAAAAGAGGGTTGAGAATATCTGTTTTAAATCCTAGGATAGCTGCCATAAAAGGATACTTATAAAATAAGAAGAGAGAGGTAGCATTTTATTATTATTTTTTAAGATTTTATTTATTTATTTGACAGAGAGAGAGACAGCCAGCGAGAGAGGGAACACAAGCAGGGGGAGTGGGAGAGGAAGAAGCAGGCTTCCAGCAGAGCAGGGAGCCCGATGCGGGCTCGAGTCCAGGACCCCGGGATCACGCCCTGAGACGAAGGCAGACGCTTAATGACTGAGCCACCCAGGCGCCCAGAGGTAGCATTTTAATGAAAAGAGTTGAAATTACCACTATTGGTAATCTTAAAAAAAGAATTTGTAAACAATGAACTTAGATATTTAGCTGAGGAAACTTC
>NW_024423319.1:86920608-86924249 GCF_017311325.1 Ursus maritimus | reverse complement strand
AAAAAAAGAATTTGTAAACAATGAACTTAGATATTTAGCTGAGGAAACTTCCAAAAGGTGGAAGGTGCAGCCTGGTTTGGCTCGCTGCTTATAATAAAAAGGGTGAGGACAGAGATAAACTGAGGAATGAATTGTTAAGCAAAAAGGAACCAGGGTGTACTTGACAATTTGGAAACTTCTCAAGCTCTTCAGATAGCATGCTCTGTAAACAAGGCCAAGCATCTGGCTAGACAGCAGGTCTTGCTAAAGAGATTAGCTGTGTGACTCATGAATCCAATCAACCATTTCACCAGAAACCAGGATGACCGATGTAGCTGTCCCGGAAAGAGGAGGACCCTCTTTTCTAGAAGACAGACTAGACAAATTTTTTTAAAAAGATTTTATTTATTTATTTGACAGAGAGAGACAGCCAGCGAGAGAGGGAACACAAGCAGGGGGAGCGGGAGAGGAAGAAGCAGGCTCCCAGTGGAGGAGCCTGAGGTGGGACTCGATCCCAGAACGCTGGGATCACGCCCTGAGCCGAAGGCAGATGCCTAACGACTGAGCCACCCAGGCGCCCCTCAGACTAGACAATTTTATACCAGCCCAAACTCTGCCAGCCTGAAATGGAAGACACAGAGATGGGCTAATATGAAGGAAGAAGGGCAAAGTCACAGACACAGAGACCTGAATCAATGGGACTTCCTCAGTCACTCAGGGTCAATGGATAGAGCTGTCACCCAGGGCCAAGAGGTCAGGGCTGTCCCCGTGGGCAGAAAAAACAGAGCATGGAGCCACAGGAAATAATTTCTGAGGCCTATGAAATCTTTGTTGTTGTTTATTCATTAGACAGAGAGAGAAAGCACAAGCAGGGGGCAGGGGTGGAGGGGCTGAGAGAGAAGCAGACTCCCCGCTGAGCAGGGAGCCCAATGCAGGACTCAACCCTCGGACCCCGGGACCATGATCTGAGCTGAAGGCAGATGCTTAACCGACTGAGCCACCCAGGTGCCCCTTGAAATCTAGTGGAATTTTTCCTGCTGAATTTTGAACTTCTTTGGGACTGATGACCCCTTTTATCCTCTCACCAATTTCCTCCTTTTGGAATGGGAACATCCAGCCTGTGTTTATCCTACCATTGTCTTCTGGAAGCAGTTAGCTCAGTGTCTGGATTCACAGGTTCACAGATGCAGAGGAATTTTGCCCCAGGTTGGACCATACCCCTGCCCCCTGCCCGATGTAGAGGACTTTGAATTTCTGACTCCCAGAACTCTAGGAAGTTTGTGTTGTTTGAAGCCGGTAAGTTTGTTGTAAACAGCAACAGGAAACTAATACAAAGGTAAACAGGTGCCAAAGAAAAAGTAAAAAAGAAGACAAAAGAAGGAATCAGGGAAAAAAATAGCCAAAAAATTTTAAAGACTATAGAAGATAAGAGGTTTCCTTTTATCATGCTCACGCAAGTAGAGAAAGAACATATCTCTAAATTTTTTTGGTTGGAAAAAGAGGGTTGAGAATATCTGTTTTAAATCCTAGGATAGCTGCCATAAAAGGATACTTATAAAATAAGAAGAGAGAGGTAGCATTTTATTATTATTTTTTAAGATTTTATTTATTTATTTGACAGAGAGAGAGACAGCCAGCGAGAGAGGGAACACAAGCAGGGGGAGTGGGAGAGGAAGAAGCAGGCTTCCAGCAGAGCAGGGAGCCCGATGCGGGCTCGAGTCCAGGACCCCGGGATCACGCCCTGAGACGAAGGCAGACGCTTAATGACTGAGCCACCCAGGCGCCCAGAGGTAGCATTTTAATGAAAAGAGTTGAAATTACCACTATTGGTAATCTTAAAAAAAGAATTTGTAAACAATGAACTTAGATATTTAGCTGAGGAAACTTCAACGTTTTTATCCCTAACATTCCATGTGAGTCTTTTGTATTTCTTCCATATCTTTACTTAATGATGTTTTTCTTTCTTTTCTTTTCTTTTCTTTTCTTTTCTTTTCTTTTCTTTTCTTTTCTTTTCTTTTCTTTTCTTTTCTTTTCTTTCTTTCTTTCTTTCTTTCTTTCTTTCTTTCTTTCTTTCTTTCTTTCTGTAGGCTGCATGCCCAACTCAGGGCTTGTACTCACGACCCTGAGAACAGGAGTCACATGCTGTACGGACTGAGCCAGCCAGGCACCCCCATATCTTACTTACTATGCTTGGACATCTCTTACCTTCTAGAACATACGGAATATTACTATGATAGTTTTAATGTCCTTGTCTACTTATTTTGTCTTCTCTGCCATTTGTGGATATGTTTTGATTAGTTTATTTTTCTCCTTATTTTGGCTTATAGTCCCCTGCATCTTCGCATGCCTGATAATTTTTGACTGGTTGTTAGACATTGTGAATTTTACCTTGTTAGTGGTTGCATATTTTTGTGTTCCTAACAAAATTTTGTGAGCTTTGTTCTAGGATGTAGTTGAGTTACTTGGAAACAGTTGATTATTTCGAGGCTTTGTTTTAAGCTTTGTTAAAGGAGACCTGAGTAGCCTTTACTGTAGTTCTCATTTTGTCTCATGATTTTGTCAATATCCATGTAATTACTCTCTCTGATGCCCTGTGAATTATGAGTTATGCCTCTCTGGCTGGTGGGAACACAAACTATTCTTGACCCTGTGTGAGTTCTGGAGATTTTTTCATCTGCTATTTTTGGGTTGTTCTCCACCCCAGCCTCTGGTAGTTCCCTTCTACACATGCGTGGATCAGCTCTCAGCCAAAGAGTCAAGGGAGCTCTGCGCACATCTCTGGAAAACTCTCTTCTTCAGTACCCTGTCCTGCAAACTCAACTCAAGGAGATCACCAGGCTTCATCAGGATTCTGCATCCCTGTGTCGCCGCCAGGATATTCTTGGAGCAGCAAGCTGGGGCAGTCAGAGGACTCAGCTCATTTGTCTACAATCTCTAGGGGATTACCACCCTGCGCTACTTGATGTCCAATGTTTGAAAACTGTTGTTTCATCTATTTTTTCCATTTAAAAAATGGTTTCGTGGCCTTGTTATTCCATTTTGAATGGAAGCAGAAATCCAAAATAAACATTTTTTAATATGCATCATCAAGGTGTAATTATTAAACCTTTCTTTAACTAATGCAAGATCTCCTTGAGAGTCAATAAATATGTACATCATTGACAGATAGTCCTGTAACGCATAATAAAGGTGGTCTCGTAATCTGTGACCAAAAGGAGGACTCAATCAGCAAAATGAGCTGGAAAATTACTTAGTTATTTGGGAACAAAATCAATTTATATCCTCACCACACAAAATACTTGAAATAAATGTCAGTTGGAATAAAAAAGTAACTATAAATCAAAAACAAGCAAACAGAAAAAATACAAAAAGCAAACACAACAAAAATAGATATGACTATTTGTTTAATTCCTCTATGCACAGAGTTTCTAGGTTTAAGTTAAAAACTGTTTAGGGGGGCGCCTGGGTGGCACAGCGGTGAAGTGTCTGCCTTCGGCTCAGGGCGTGATCCCGGCGTTCTGGGATCGAGCCCCATATCAGGCTCCTCCGCTATGAGCCTGCTTCTTCCTCTCCCACTCCCCCTGCTTGTGTTCCCTCTCTCGCTGGCTGGCTCTGTCAAATAAATAAATAAAATCTTTAAAATAAAATAAAATAAAATAAAA
>NW_024423319.1:86918239-86920598 GCF_017311325.1 Ursus maritimus | reverse complement strand
TAAAATAAAATAAAATAAAATAAAAACTGTTTAGGAAGCACAGAATAATAGATCTGATTGAAGAAATTAAAAAAACCCTATTTCAAGAAATATTAAATGCAAACGAGAAAAGCTGAGAAAATGATTTTCAGTAAACCTTTATAAGCAGTGTTAATAACTTTTTATAAATTAAAGAGACATTGAAATTAACAGAAAAATGACTATGACCCCAAAAAACAAATGAGTTCATGTTACGAGTATAAAGTCCTCAAAATGTTAAATTCAATTACCGAGCAAGCTTGTGATAAATTACTGAAAATGGTCGTAATCAAATAACTGCAAACTAAAAGTAACAATGAGAAGCTATTTTTACCTATCAAATTAAAGAAGATTAGGAAAAGATGAAAGCCGAATTTGGCAAGGTGGAGGAAATTAAAGGAGTGCTGCTCTGTATTGCCAGTGGAAATAAAAATAAGAATTCTCCTTGTGAAAGCACTTTGGCAATATTTATCAACCTTTTTTTAAGATTGTACTTATTTATTTGAGAGAGAGAGAGCAAGCACGAGCACGAGCGCGGGGCGGGGGACGGGGGGGAGGGGACAAGTGGACCGGGCATTGAGTGCACAACCCAAGGCTGGGCTCCCATCTCACAACCCTGAGATCGTGACTTGAGCCAAATCCAAGAGTTAGAAACTCAACTGACTGCACTACCCAGGCACCCCTACCCTCAGTCTTAAAAGTGTTATTCTCTTCTGATTCTGTAGTTTCACTTCCGGGAAAGCACGCTTAAGCACAAATAATTCTAAATGCAAACATCTATTTGTACATGGAAGAGTTCAAATTACAAGAAACTGGAAACAGTCTGATGTTGATTTGAAAATGGTCTATCTAAATAATAAAATGGTATGCTATCATTAATGACATTCACAAAGAATTTGGGGACAAAACATATTTATTAAGTTTAAAAAAGAGGAGGAGGGGCGCCTGGGTGGCATAGCGGTTAAGCGTCTGCCTTCAGCTCAGGGCGTGATCCCGGCGTTCTGGGATCGAGCCGCACATCAGGCTCCTCCGCTATGAGCCTGCTTCTTCCTCTCCCACTCCTCCTGCTTGTGTTCCCTCTCTCGCTGGCTGTCTCTATCTCTGTCAAATAAATAAATAAAATCTTTAAAAAAAAAAAAAGGCAGGAAGGAAGGAAGAACTCTTTCCTGAGAAGTAAATTACTACCCAAACATTTTATCACTAATGAGGTTTTATCTTCAGCTCCAGGAGGTGATGAAAATATTAATAATGTTAACAATAAGGATAATTCTTAGACCAGAAAATTTGAAGATTTTCATACCTTACCAGTAGAACTACCCAGAAGATGCCAAACACAAGATCTATTTTAAAGTAGACCTTGTAAGAAATTTTAAATCCATCTTGAAAATTGGTATCTTTCCATCTTAACTTTTTGCTGATTATAAAACTGATACGTGTTCATTGTTAAAACTGGGGAAGTGCAGAGAAATGTGAGGAAGAAAATACAGTAGTCTATATTCTTGCTTCCAGTGACAATCAATCAATCAGTAATCAATACTGTATTTGTGAATATCATCCTGATTATAAGTACCATGAAATTTTCATATGGTTGAATAGTTACCATATATTTGATCTTCCTCCTCTTTTTTATTTTATTTTTTATTTTTTTTAAAGATTATTTATTTATTTATTTGACAGAGATAGAGACAGCCAGCGAGAGAGGGAACACAGGCAGGGGGAGTGGGCGAGGAAGAAGCAGGCTCATAGCGGAGGAGCCTGATGTGGGGCTCGATCCCATAACGCTGGGATCACGCCCTGAGCCGAAGGCAGATGCTTAACCGCTGTGCCACCCAGGCGCCCCCCTTCCTTCATTTCTATTCTTCCTACTTCATTTCCATTTTTGTAGCTCATGTACTGGTCTGCAAGGTCCCGGGGAGTAAAATCTTTGTCAGAATCAGTTCTGAGATAATGCCTCATTAGCGAGAGAAGGGCTATCACATAGACCAGGGTTTAAATTTACTGGCTGTACATCGGGAAAAGCTAATAAACTTTTCCGAGTCTCCGGAGTTTTACCTGCAAAACGGAGACAGTAAAACTCACTTCCCACAATTGTTAAGGGTTAAAATAACACACACAAAAACCAATCACTTAATAGGCATTCAACAAATTGTACGTATTATCGATGAGTAGTAGTAATATTTTGTAGGGTAAAGGCTAACCAAACATTTCTTGCTGACTAACGGAAGGGCTACGCGCTGAAATTATGCAATCAGTTTCACTCTTTGGCAAAAGAGGCACTTTTTAAAAAATCACTTTATCGAGGGAGGATGAACATACAAAAAGCTGTAGGTATTTAATGCAT
>NW_024423319.1:86884142-86918229 GCF_017311325.1 Ursus maritimus | reverse complement strand
ATGCATTAAATACCTACAGCTTTTTGTATGTTCATCCTCCCTCGATAAAGTGATTTTTTAAAAAGTGCCTCTTTTGCCAAAGAGTGAAACTGATTGCATAATTTCAGCGCGTAGCCCTTCCGTTAGTCAGCAAGAAATGTTTGGTTAGCCTTTACCCTACAAAATATTACTACTACTCATCGATAATACGTACAATTTGTTGAATGCCTATTAAGTGATTGGTTTTTGTGTGTGTTATTTTAACCCTTAACAATTGTGGGAAGTGAGTTTTACTGTCTCCGTTTTGCAGGTAAAACTCCGGAGACTCGGAAAAGTTTATTAGCTTTTCCCGATGTACAGCCAGTAAATTTAAACCCTGGTCTATGTGATAGCCCTTCTCTCGCTAATGAGGCATTATCTCAGAACTGATTCTGACAAAGATTTTACTCCCCGGGACCTTGCAGACCAGTACATGAGCTACAAAAATGGAAATGAAGTAGGAAGAATAGAAATGAAGGAAGGGGGGCGCCTGGGTGGCACAGCGGTTAAGCATCTGCCTTCGGCTCAGGGCGTGATCCCAGCGTTATGGGATCGAGCCCCACATCAGGCTCCTCCGCTATGAGCCTGCTTCTTCCTCGCCCACTCCCCCTGCCTGTGTTCCCTCTCTCGCTGGCTGTCTCTATCTCTGTCAAATAAATAAATAAATAATCTTTAAAAAAAATAAAAAATAAAATAAAAAAGAGGAGGAAGATCAAATATATGGTAACTATTCAACCATATGAAAATTTCATGGTACTTATAATCAGGATGATATTCACAAATACAGTATTGATTACTGATTGATTGATTGTCACTGGAAGCAAGAATATAGACTACTGTATTTTCTTCCTCACATTTCTCTGCACTTCCCCAGTTTTAACAATGAACACGTATCAGTTTTATAATCAGCAAAAAGTTAAGATGGAAAGATACCAATTTTCAAGATGGATTTAAAATTTCTTACAAGGTCTACTTTAAAATAGATCTTGTGTTTGGCATCTTCTGGGTAGTTCTACTGGTAAGGTATGAAAATCTTCAAATTTTCTGGTCTAAGAATTATCCTTATTGTTAACATTATTAATATTTTCATCACCTCCTGGAGCTGAAGATAAAACCTCATTAGTGATAAAATGTTTGGGTAGTAATTTACTTCTCAGGAAAGAGTTCTTCCTTCCTTCCTGCCTTTTTTTTTTTTTAAAGATTTTATTTATTTATTTGACAGAGATAGAGACAGCCAGCGAGAGAGGGAACACAGGCAGGGGGAGTGGGCGAGGAAGAAGCAGGCTCATAGCGGAGGAGCCTGATGTGGGGCTCGATCCCATAACGCTGGGATCACGCCCTGAGCCGAAGGCAGATGCTTAACCGCTGTGCCACCCAGGCGCCCCCCTTCCTTCATTTCTATTCTTCCTACTTCATTTCCATTTTTGTAGCTCATGTACTGGTCTGCAAGGTCCCGGGGAGTAAAATCTTTGTCAGAATCAGTTCTGAGATAATGCCTCATTAGCGAGAGAAGGGCTATCACATAGACCAGGGTTTAAATTTACTGGCTGTACATCGGGAAAAGCTAATAAACTTTTCCGAGTCTCCGGAGTTTTACCTGCAAAACGGAGACAGTAAAACTCACTTCCCACAATTGTTAAGGGTTAAAATAACACACACAAAAACCAATCACTTAATAGGCATTCAACAAATTGTACGTATTATCGATGAGTAGTAGTAATATTTTGTAGGGTAAAGGCTAACCAAACATTTCTTGCTGACTAACGGAAGGGCTACGCGCTGAAATTATGCAATCAGTTTCACTCTTTGGCAAAAGAGGCACTTTTTAAAAAATCACTTTATCGAGGGAGGATGAACATACAAAAAGCTGTAGGTATTTAATGCATACAACTTGATGTGTTTGGAGATAAGTACACATCGGTGAAATCGCTGTCACTATTAATGCCATCAACTTATTCCTCACCTCGGAATGTTTCCTCCTACTCTCTTTGTTCTTTTCTTTTTCTTCGAACCGGTAAGAGCGCTTAATGTAAGATCTACCTTCTTAGCAAATGTTGAAGTATGCAACGCTGTATTGTGAAAAAGAGGTTCTGTGTTGTACGATAGAGCTACAGAACTTATTTTGCGTAACTGAAACTTTGCTCCTTTTGACCAAGACCTCTCCGTTTCCCCCTCCACTCAGTCCCTGGCAACCGCCGTGCTGTTCTCTGCTTTCTACGTGTTTTGGCTCTTTTCGATTCTGCGTATAAGTGAGATCATGCGGAACTTGTCTTTCTGGGTCTGGCTCGTTTCCCTTAGCAAGAAGGAACTTCTAAGCATAATTTAATAGCGAAACAAGGGAGCTAGGGAGTGATTAGGGAGCACCACGAATCATCCTAGGATAACCTCCAGTCTTCTTACTTTGCCTACAGTCATAAATACAATAATGGAATTGTGAAATTTCAGGCACCAAGTCTTGAGGATCTCTCTCTCCACCACCACTTCATAGAGAGGGAAATCAAGACCCAGCGAGCCTAAGGTACGCTGTCAGAGGTAGGACGAGGGCCGGAGTAGGCTCTGTGGTTCCCAGGCTCACCTTCCCTGCATCTGTATTTCATGACAAGGAGGCGGGAGAGAAAAAGGAGGAGGGGAAGGAAGAGGGTGGCAATGGTGGCGGTGATGCTGTTAAAGAAAAAGGAATACTACACACATGAGGGCTTTCTACCTGGTTCTAGAGTGACACTGACTTACAGTAGCGTGTTCTTTTTAGAGAGCGAGAAAGGGCACGCATGCGTGAGTTGGGGGAGTGGCAGAGGGAGAGAGAATCTTAAGCAGGCTCCGTGCCCAGCGCAGTGCCCAGCGCAGTGCCCAACGTGGGGTTCCATCTCACGACCCTGGGATCATGACCCAAGCTGAGATCAAGTCGGACGCTTGACTGACTGTCACCCAGATGTCCCTACAAGAGCACGCTCTTCTGGGCTGACTTGTGTCCCTCCCCAAATTCATATGCAGATGTTTTAACTTTGGATGTGGGATCCAGGAGTCATGAGTACCAATCTTAGAATTAATGACGACTCATTGGATGGTTGTATGTAACTTTTGGCTTTGTTCCTTCATGGAATGGAGGGAATTCCAATTCCTTATATTCTCACAAAAGTCTTGATAAATGTTGGTTTAGAAATCAATCAACCGAGGAAAAACATTTGGTTATTTTAGGTCTTCTAGGCACATGTGGTCTCTATGTTTATTTGAATTTTTTCAAAGCAGACACAAAGAGTGATTAAGAATAAGCAATTTGCGTACAGACATGATGAAGTGATCTTCTCTCCCAAAGGCATTCTGCTTGTGAGAATTTGGGGGGCCTGGAACATGGCACCGGGGAAGTACAGTCCTACTTGCTGAAATAGAAATAATGCGTCTGCTTTTTGGGAGTTAAAAAGATCATCTTCATTTTTCTTACCACACAGACAGATCTTTCCTTGGCAGACTGAAAACCCACCCAACAGCTTTTATTTAGTTTTGGGGTAAGTGTATTCTAATGACAATATCTCAGTATTCATAGTTATCAAGAAAAAGCAGAGTCTCACTGGTTTTAACAAAAGTTTTGTCAAAATTTAATATCCGACGGTCTTTATTTGCAAATTCTCTGCTATCTCTTATGGCTGTGCCATCCAATTATTTAATCTGTCTGCATCTCTACCAGAGCACAGCAAAGATGGATGGAAAGATGTTAGTAGATTGCTAGGTGTGGGACTGTAGGTATAATCTTGTGACAAATTGCTCTGTTTTCAGTTCATACATGTGTGCGGGGATATTATGAAAGTAAATCAATTTCCTCCCCCAAAACATTGTCAAAGGCTAAAGGCAAAAATAAGGTGCTGCCTTCTGAGCCTTCCCTTGGCTACATGTAGTTCTCAAACTTCTCGAAGAAAGCCTTGTATGACTCTACCACGTAGTGTTTGCTACACAAGCTACTTCCAAATTAAGTCAATTAAAACAATCATTGTTTAGCTTATAATTCTATGGATTGGCAATTTGGTCCAGGACGGGCCGGGGAGGTTCTTCTGCTGGTCTTGGCTGGGCTTTCTCACATATCTAGGGCAAGGGTTGCAAACTTCTTCTGAAAAGGGCCAAATAGTAAATATTGTAGGTTTTGTGGGTCATAGAGTCTCTGTCGCAACTACTCAACCCTGTCAATATAGGACTAAAGAAGCCATAGGGCGTGCATGAATGGACGAGCGCGGCCACTTTCTAATAAAACTTAATTTGCAAAACCAGGCAGCTGTCTAGCAAACTGTGGTTGCCAACCCCTGGTCTAGAGTCAGATGCCGGTTGGCTGTGGGCTGGCTGGTCCGGAATGGGGTTAGCTGAAATCACAAGCCCTTTTCAAGCTTCTCTTTGCATCCTGTTTGCTACCCCCTATTAGCCAAAGCAAATCACAAGGAAAACCCAAATTCAAGGGGTGCAAAACTAGTCTACCCCTCTTGGTGGGAGGGGAAGAGTTTGTGATCTTTTAGCTCCCCACCAACCATAAGTCACTTATTTTTTTTTTTAATATTTATTTATTTATTTATTTATTTATTCGACAGAGATAGAGACAGCCAGCGAGAGAGGGAACACAAGCACGGGGAGTGGGAGAGGAAGAAGCAGGCTCCTAGCGGAGGAGCCCGATGTGGGGCTTGATCCCGGATCGCCGGGATCACGCCCTGAGCCGAAGGCAGACGCTTAACCGCTGTGCCACGCAGGGGCCCCAATAAGTCACTTATTTAAATGACCTTCCGCAATATATACAGAAGAACCAAGACACAGCTAGAGCTGTAGTAGCCAGACGTCGGCTTTGGGTCCCTGGGTGCCCCCTCTGCCGGCAGAGCTGGAATTCACGAAATCTCTTAGAACGGTTCTTCCCAGGATGAAACGGTTAGATGGCCCTGGAGAGGTCGCCACCGTATGCATCTTATGTGCAGTAAGGGACCAACTGAGTAATCTGAGAATAAGAAAGTACCCAACTAGCCCAAAGCATCAATCACTACCAACAACATTAGAGCCACTTCTTTGGAGGTAACAATAGGGCGGCACCTGTCCCCAGAAACACCCACCCAATCAAAGTGCAGCCAGGCCAACAGAAAGCCTGACTTAGAGCTCAGATTTACCACCTGCCACCTTGCCAAGCACGTTATGACCCTGAGGGTAGCATGAGGTCTGCCAGCTGCTCTCCACACCTCTCGTGCTGCTTTCATGTCGTTTTAGAATGGTCTCTTCATTTCCGTTTTCTTCTCGTCATTGAGAGTCGGAGCATGTCTTATCCACCCAACATCAGTTAAAGGATCCCTCAAATGTAAATTTCGGGTGCAGATATGAACACGGTGGGGGAGAGCAAATGTAAGTATAGAGGGCCATTCTTAAGAAGGTGGGTCCTACGGTTCCTGGGTGGTTCAACGGGTTAAGTGTCTGCCTTCAGCTCAGGTCATGATTCTGGAGTCCCAGGATCGAGTCCCGCATCGGGCTCCCTGTTTAGTGGGGATTCTGCTTCTCCCTCTGACCCTCCCCCATCTCATGCTCTCTCTCTCTCTCTCAAATAAATAAATAAAATCTTAAAAAAAAAAGGTAGATCCTAGGGAGGCATTACTGAGGTCCGTTAACGGCAGCATGAAAACATCTCAGATCAAACGCAGCCCGTTTTCATAGTGCGCTTGGAGGACAGAGAGCTCATTAACTGAGCATCTGTCATGTGTAGGCCCACCTGGCATTCCTTTACTTAGTCTTCCTAAAAGCCCTTTGGCAGAGGTATTGTTATGCCCATTCTACAGATGGGAAAGCTGAGGCTCAGGGCATTTTGGTAAATTGCCTAAGGTCACTCTGCTAGTACATAACAGAATCAGAATAGAAACCCAAAACATGGTCTGACAACTCCAGCTGCTTCCTTCAAGATGGGAAAAATAACATGGGCGTTTCTTCCCTTATGTTGTCTCCTCCCTTCAGAGGAAGAAGCATTCATTTTCCAAAAGTGCGATACCCAAGCTTGCCTTCGTGCTTGGCCTGGTGAACTTTCCCCATTTCCCAGTGACTGTCAGAAACAACAGCAGTTTGGGGTTTGCATCATGACACATGGCGCACTCTCTACCCTGTGCTCCGAATCTTGTCATCTCTTGTTAGATTTAAGAGCGGCCCTGGGAAATCAACCATCTTGCCTGGCGTTCACTTCAAGGCTGGGGAATTGCCTCGACTTCTCTCAAATTGTTATTCTGTTCCTTTCTCAAGGTTCCCTAAGCAGAGAGTCCCTATCTTTTCCACTGGAGGCCTCTTCCAGTGTTTTCTCTCTTAAGAGAAGAGACTTTCCTTCTAATGAAGATCTAAAATACCTGCGGTTTTAACTTAAATCTATTACTCTACTTCTGTCTTCCAAGAAAATAAAGAGAAATTACCCAGTTCATCCCCACGAAAATCCTATTATATATTTCAAGATAGTAATTATCCCTTTGGCTCCTCTTTTTTTTTTTAAGATTTTATTTATTTATTCGACAGAGATAGAGACAGCCAGCGAGAGAGGGAACACAAGCAGGGGGAGTGGGAGAGGAAGAAGCAGGCTCATAGCAGAGGAGCCTGATGTGGGGCTCGATCCCATTACGCCGGGATCACGCCCTGAGCTGAAGGCAGACGCTTAACCGCTGTGCCACCCCGGTGCCCCATCCCTTTGGCTCCTCTTGACCTCCTCCACCTTCCTTAATTAGTTTTTTGGCATTCTTTGGGAATGACAATCCTGATTGTAATCCTAGCTGTCCTCACCTTATCATGTGAAGCCATAACAAACAAGAGATTTGGAGTCAAATATTCTAGGTTTGCGCTTAGAAATTATTAGCTACAAATTACTAGCTTATTTACCTCTGAGCCCCACAATTTCCTCTTCAATCTTATATTTTATTTGCACTTTCCTTTTGAGGGGAGGTTATAGTTTGAAACTTAGGAAGTTTTATGTTTTTGTTAGAACCTAGTTACTGTGATAGACAGAATCATGCCCCCCAAAGGTGCTCCTGTCCTGATTCCTAGAACTTATGAATATGCTTTATTGTATAGCAAAGGAGAATTAAGGTTGCAGATGGAATTAGGATTGTTAATCAGCTGACCTTAAGACAAGGAGATCATGCTGGATTATCTGCATGGGCCCAACGTAATCACAAGGGTCCACAAAAGTGGAAGAGGGAGACAGAAGAATCAGAGTGAGAAGGATATTTCATAAAGGAAGCAAGGTCAGAGTGATGTGATATGAGAGGCACTCAACTCCCTTTGCTGGCTTTAAAAATGCAGGAAGGGGCCCATGAGCCAATGCGTGCTGTGTTCTCTAGAAGCTGAAAAGGCAGGAAAAATGAATTGTCCTCTGGCTTCTCCAAAAGTAATGTAGCCCTACCAACACCTAAATGTTAGCCTAGTGAGACCCATGTTATACTTTGGAACTCCAGGACTGTAAGATATTAAATGTGTATCATTTAAGCCATGACACTTGTGATAATTTGTCATAACGGCAATAGGAAACTCATGCAGTTACCTATATACTAATGCCTCTGTAAATACCCGTAGTCCCTTCTTTGTGCATACCGTCTACCGTGAGCAAGGTTGAAATCAGCTTGCAAACACTTTCTGCCCCTCTTCTCTCCCCTGGTGTATCATTTTTAAGTAATATCCTTTCGATCCCAATTTACAAAAGACAGTGAGCAAATGTATCCAACTCAATATGTACTCTACCCTTTTTCATTCAATTTTTTGAATACTACATTTACATCAGACATAACCATTACAAACTACTTTCTCCCTTCTTTTCTTTTTTTTTTTTTTTTAAGATTTCTTTATTTACTTAAGAGGGAGAGAGAGCATGTGACAGCGGGGGGAGCACCAGAGGGAGAGGGAGAGAGACAATCTCAAGCAGACTCACCACTGAGTGCGGAGCCCCTCGTGGGGCTCAATCTCACGGCCCATGAGATCATGACCTGAGCTGGAATCAAGAGTCCGATTCTTTATTTATTTGACAGAGAGAGCGAGACAGCCAGCGAGAGAGGGAACACAAGCAGGGGGAGTGGGAGAGGAAGAAGCAGGCTCCCAGCGGAGGAGCCCGACGCGGGGCTCGATCCCAGAACGCCGGGATCACGCCCTGAGCTGAAGGCAGACGCTTAACGACTGTGCTACCCCGGCGCCCCCAGAGTCTGATTCTTAACCAACTGAGCCACCCAGGAGCCCCTACTTTCTCCCTTCTTACAATAACTTTAGTCTTAGATCATTTTTTACTTTGGTTTTTGGAAGCTTATTAGTCTAGTCGATTTTCAGAAAGGGCTCATGGGAATAATATTTCCTGAACCCTTGCAGACTCACGACAGTTTGCCTATAGCTTCTATATTGAAAGTTCACTAAAAAGACTCCCCCCATAACACCACCAAACCTCCCGATCCTCACGCAATCCTTGTTTTGGGGGGGATGCACTGCTCCCCGTCCCCTGGATCCTCTCTCATCTCTGCTTCCTTGGGTCCTTATTCCTTGGTCCTGCCCCAGCATCTCAGGCTGAAACCACTCACATGTCTCCTTCGGTTTCCTCTTCTCTACGTATTCCTTAAATATGGGTGTTCCCAGGATCTCCTTTTAAGTTTGCTCATTCTCATGGCTTCCACTCATCATTTCTGGGACGAAGACTGCTATACATGTGTCCATGTTTGGCCTTCATCTTGCCCAGCCCAGCCCAGCACTTCTAAGGGCCCAGCACCCCATGCCCTGCAGAACATGCTGGGTAACTCGCAAACAGGCCTCCCCAGCCCGGCCCTCCACATCTAAACACGTCACCTCACCTGCGAGTCACATGTCCCTTCTCTCCCTACTCTTCTTCCTACAGTGGCCTCATCTAACCTGAACTGTAGCCTCAATCTTCAGATAGGATCACGTCACTCCGTCCGCAAGTGTGAAGCCTTTGCTCAAATGCTCCCTTCTCCGTGAGGCTCCCCTGTCCACCCTATTTCAAACTTCTCTCACACCCCTGCCAGCATTCCCAATGCCTTGACCTTGCCCTACTCTTTCTTTTTTCCATAATACTTACCACCTTCAGACATGCTATCCAATTAACTTATTTATCATGTGCCTGGTTTTTTTTTAACTTATTTATCATGTGCCTCCTTGTTTGAATGACAGCTCCGCAAGCCAGGCCTTTTTGTCTGGTTTGTTGGCTGGCTGGTGTGTCCCCAGCACTTAGAACAGTGTCAGGCACACGGCGAGCTTTCCACAATTAGCCATTGCGTGAAGGAGCCAATAAAGCGATAGTGGAAGAGCCACCGGTAAGCAGGTGGGAGTTAGAAAGAGAGAAGAGATGAACGACACAACGAGGCCAGAGTACAGGGTTCAAAACTGTACCCGCGTATGATGTCATGGGCCCTAATGTAGGGCAGTGCTGGTGGTTGCGCAAAAGGGATTTACAATCAGAGAACCCAAACAGGGCCCCACCTAATATGATCGCTGAATGATGCAGATCAGACATCCTACATGATATTATATTATTAGGACCTGAAATTGGTGTGCTTGGTTAACTCCCAGAGGGCAGGTGATGTGGTAGACAAGAGCTGACCACAAAATGGAGGACTTCCCAACAACTGCCAGCTTCACCTTGGGTGGGAGTTTCAAGGTCTATTAATCAATGTTTTTTCTTTTCTTTTTTTTTTTTTGAATGATAAAAATGTTCATCTAAAAATATGGAACGTTTTGTGAACTTGTGTGTCATCCTTGTGCAAGGACCATACTAATCTTCTCTGTATCGTTCCAGTTTTAGTACCCGTGCTGCTGAAACAAGCACCGTGTTTTTGATTTTCTCTATTTTCTGATGCTTTGACACCTGGGGGCATTGAGGCCTCGGGGAGGGACTGCCTTTCCTAGAGTTAGCTAATTCCTAGAGATAGCAAACAACTTGCTGCAAACCAACCAATCCTGAGTCCGTACCCACCATCCCCTTCGTTTTAACAGGCTCCTGCCATCCAGGACACTATCCCTCTACCCCAAATCGCCCCAAATCACTCCAGAGTCAGGTACCAGACAACTAGGCTAGGGGTAGCCCTTATAGCCCAGAGCCCACCCAAACTATTCAAACGATTCAATCTTAAATCAGCTCTGTTTGCCTACCCTGCCCTCAACCATTCATTCCTGTGAAAACCACAATAAAAGTGCTGGCCCACGTTTCCGCCTCACTTCTTCCTCCTCTTAACTGACCCTGGTGATGGTGCATGTGGCCTTGCGTGGCTTGCAGTGCCTCTTGATTCTAGACATCTGTGGGTAAGAACAGGGGTGGGCGGTGGGGAGGGCAGAGGGCTAGGGAGAAGAAGACTCCCTGCTGAGCAAGGAGCCAGATTTGGGGCTCTATCCCCGGACCCCAGGATCATGACCTGAGCTGAAGGCAGATGCTTAACTGACTGAGCCACTCAGGTGCCCCCCCCCGTAACTTTTTAAACAAAATATAAATAAACACACACACAAACAAATAGAACCCTTAGGCCTGTGAAATTTCTTGTCAGACTTTCACAGCCCAGAATTTTTTTTTAAAGATTTATTTATTTATTTATTTGAGAGACAGAGAGGAAGATAGAGAGCGCGCGAGCAGGAGGGGGGGGGAGACAATCTCGAGAAGATTCTGCACTGAGTGTGGAGCCCAAGGTGGGACTTGATCCCACGACCCTGGGATCCCAACCTGAGCCAAAACCAAGAATCAGACGTTTAACTGACTGTGCCACGCAGGCGCCCCCGGCCCAGACTTCCTGGCAGAAATCTCAGCTAAACTGAACTGGTAAATGCCTTCCCCTTCCTCGACCAAGTAACACAGGGAGGGTATTAAAAACAAGAATAGTGCATAGGCTGTGTTTGGTCAAGTGTACTGACAAGTGTTGAACACTTGCCCTGGTCCAAGCAGGCTTCTCTCTCTCTCTCTCTTTGTTTTAAAAGATCCTTGAAAAGCTGAAAAGAATTTCATTACTAAGTTTAGGCAGGTTTCTCATGTAAGATTTGTGAGTCTGCGTTTGTGAATGTGAGAGAATCAAATACATTAAATTTGTAAATGTCATTTGAAATAGCTAAGGTAATTCGATTGATTAAAGATGGACCTGGTGCTAAATATTTGGGAGAATCTGATCTGTCAGATTTATGAAATAAGTGCACATTAATCAAATAACCAATTAAATAAATAGTTCTTTTTCTCACGCAAAAATCGCCAGGGTCATAAATATAACTTAAAAGTTGAGCTTAAAATCTTAAAAATATAGGTTTTTATTTCTATGACATGGATAAATTAAATAGTAAGACACGAGTGACTGTCCGAACGTTTTTGTGCATGAAAGCTCTTTGGGCAGAAAAGTCACTGACACCTAAAAATTTTCAGAGACTTCGCAATGCACCTAAAATCCACTCTTAAGATTCCTGGCACGGCACAGTCCCTGGAGAGGCAAATCATTTCCTGCCCGCCTGTCCGTACCATTGCCGTGCTCCTCTACCCTCTGCCTCACTTCCCACTTCCGGTCTCCATGGCTGCCTACTGCTGGCGGCCAGCCCCTCCACCCCAGAATGCATTGCTGTCATCTTGACCCTCCTCCCCACCTGCTTTCTCCTGCCCAGCCTTCAAGTCTTAGCTTGAATGTTTTTTTTTTTTTTTAAGGTTTTTTGTTTATTTATCTGAGAGAAAGAGAGTGAGAGAGCACAAGCAGGGGGAGCAGCAGAGGGAGAGGGAGAAGCAGGCTCCCCGCTGAGCAGGAAGCCCGACGCGGAGCTCGATCCCAGGACTCTGGGATCATGACCTGAGCCGCAGGCAGATGTTTCACCGACTGAGCCCCCCAGGAGCTCCTGGGGGTGTATTTTTTGAAAAGGTTTTATTTTTAAGTAATCTCTCTCCAGGGCTTGAACTCAGAACCCTGAGATCAAAAGTCGCATACTTTACTGACTGAGCCCGTGAGGCACCCTTGTTTGGGGTGTATTATAAACCTAAATGCAAAAATGAGAACTGTAAAGCTTTCAGAAGACATAAGAGGAGATTTTCATGCCTTTAGGGCAGGCGAATTTCACACACAGGACACCAAAAGCCTGAACCAGTTTTTGGTGATTTAGGTTATTTATTTAAATCGGCTATTTATCCTGCCGTATGCCCTGAGTTGGCAAGCTGTATAGGACATCCTTGCCAAGCTGATATTTAGAATTTGATATTTGATGCAGCCCCTTTCATTTTTGAAAATCCTACATCTTTTTTTAAGTTTTTATTTAAATTCCAGTGAATTAACATCCAGTGTGATATTAGTTTCAGTTGTACAATAGAGGGATTCAGCACTTTCGTACGTCACCCGTGTCCGTCAGGACAAATGCCCTCCTTAATCCCCATCATCTCTTTCATCCATCCCCCCACCTCCCCTCTGGTAACCAGCAGTTTGTTCTCTGTAGTTAAGAGTCTGTTTCTTGTTTTCTCTCTCTCTCTCTTTTTTCCCCTTTGCTCATTTATTTTGTTTCTTAAATTCCACATACCAGTGTGATCGTATGGCATTTGTCTTTCTCTGACTGCCTTATTTCTCCTGGCGTAATACCATCCAGCTCCATCCACGTCATCGTAAATGGTAAGACTTCATTCTTTTTTTATGACTGAGTGATATTCCATTGTGTATCTACGTACCCCATCTTCTTTACCATTCATCAATCCATGCTCACTTGACCTGGTTGCATCATTTGGCTGTTGTAGATGAGGCTGCTATAAACATCAGGGTGCACGAATCCCTTTGAATCAGTGTTCTTGTATCCTTTGGGTAAATACCTAGTAGCGCACTTGCTGGCTTGCAGGGTAGTGCTATTTTTAACTTTTTGAGGAACCTCCCTGTTTTCCAGGGCGGCTGTACCAGTTTGCATTCCCACCAACAGTGCACAAGGGTTCCTGTTCTCCACATCCTTGCTAACACCTGTGGTTTCTTGCCTTTTTTTTTTTTTTAGATTTTATTTATTTATTTGACACACAGAGAGCTATCAAGAGAGAGTGCACAAGCAGGAGGAGCAGCAGACAGAGGCAGAGGGAGAAGCAGATTCCCCACTGAGCAAGGAGCCCGACTCGGGGCTCGATCTGAGGATCCTGGGATCATGACCTGAGCTGAAGGCAGACGCTTAACCGACCGAGCCACCCAGGCACCCCACAACACCTGTGGTTTCTAGTGTTGTTGATTTTAGCCATTTGGACGGGTGTGAGGTGGTACCTCATTGTAGTTTTCATGTGTATTTCCCTGATGCTGAGTGATGCTGAGCATCTTTTCATGTATCTATCTGTTGGCCATCTGGATGTCTTCTTTGGAAAAATGTCTGCTCATGTCTTCTACCCATTTTTTAACTGGATTATTCATTTTTGGGGTGTTGAGTTTTATAAGTTCTTTATAGATTTTGGATGCTAACCCTTTATCAGATATGTCCTTTGCAAATATCTTCTCCCATTCAGTGGGTTGCCTTTCAGTTTTGATAGATTGTTTCCTTTGCTGTGCAGAAGCTTTTTATTTTGATACAGTCCCAACAGTTTATTTTGCTTTTAGTTCCCTTGTCTCAGGGGATGTATCTGGAAAGAACTTGCTACAGCCAATGTCAAAGAAGTTACTGCCTGCACTTGTATTTGGAGGGATTTGTGTGGTTTCAACTCTCACATTGAGGTCTTTAATCCATTTTGAATTTATTTTTGTGTGTGCTGTAAGAAATTGGTCCTGTTTCATTCTTTTGCATGCTGCTGTCCAGTTTTCCCAACACCATTTATTGAAGAGACAGTCTTTTTCCCATTGGCTATTCTTTCCTGTTTTGCCGAAGATTAATTGACCATATAACTATAGGTTCGTTTCTGGGTTTTCTATTCTGTTCTACTGATCTGTGGCTTTATTTTTGTGCCAGTACCGTGGTGTTTTGATGACCACAGCTTTGTAATATCACTTAAAGTCTGTAATTGTGATGCCTCCAGCTTTATTTTTCTTTGAAAATCCTAAATCTTAAAAAGTTTATCCTTATTAACATCACCAGTAATGTATCTTAATGAATCCTGAATCAGAGGAAAAAAATACTGTTACAAAGGACATCATTGGGACGTTTGCTGAAATTTGAATATGGAATGTGTAATTTTGCTCTGGTTATGCAAGACAATGTCCTTATTCTTCGGAATCCCAGGATGAAATATTTAGGAATATATGGATATTATAACGCCATTTACTCTCAAAAAGTTCAGGAAAATATCAAAACGTATATGTGCAAAAGAGAGATAAATGAATTGTGACAAAATATTAACAACGGAAGAGTCTAGGTGAAGAGCATCTGAGCATTTTTGTACCTTTCTTGCCGTGCTCTGTAAGGTAGAATCTTTTTTTTTTTTTAATTTTAAAAATGAAAAAAAGTTCTTGCTGCAATCTAACTGAAATCTATCTTCCAACAATTTTCATCTCTTTGGTTCTAATTCTGCTCTTTACATGATCTCTCTGGATAAACTGATTTTTTTCCCACTGTGATAGGATTTCAGACATTAGAATAATGGTATTGTGACGCTTCCAAAGTTGTTTTCACCAGATGATCTGCATGGGAACTTTACCCCCTCCTGACTTTCACATCTCCCTGATCCTGTCTTCCTGTACTCACGATGGGTGCGTGTGTGCGCGCGCGCGCGTGCGCACACACACACACACACACACACACACACTCATCGGCACCACGTATATAAATACTAAGTGTGACGTCCTATTTGGGAAACCCCTACCAGCTCCCACGGGTGTAGAGCCATCCATGTGAATGGGCAAGGAGTTCTTTTCTTCTCTGCATAGAAAACCTCAACCATGTCTAGGGCTTCTCAATGCAACCATGACACAGCCTGTCACTGCTTCATTGGCAAAGAAAAACTGCAGAGCAAAGCATTGTCCCTTTTGGTGGCACTCTGAGACAAATAGAGCCTTTGGAACGCACAGCGTGTGGAAAAGAGAAGAACCAAGACATAAAAGCCTGCCGTAGAAAGGTTGCTCTGGGGGGATGTGTTTTCCCCACCCCTCTTTTCAGAGCCCGGAAAAAGAAAAAATGAATGATGGTAGGTTTCACCAGCCCTTTCTTAAGTGGATGAATGAGGCTTTCCTGAAGAAAACTGTCCCACGAAATGAATGGCTCCATGGCCCAATCTAGGGACACAATCGGACCTTAGGAACCGAGATCGCCACGGGCTCTCGCTGATGCACAAAGACTGAGGACGAATCTGAATTCAGAGGCTGTGCACTCACATTTAAAGTACTGACTGATGCTGCTCCCTGGGCGGCAGGAGATCTGCCTCGAATAGTCTGGCACATTCAGCCTTGCCAAGAACTTGCTATGGCAGTGAAAGCCCCAGAAATGTCTTTGTTTCAAGATACCTCCCAAAGTGTGTGGGGGGCTGTTTTCAGGGCCCTGGCGCGGGAAGGTTGAAATACAGCTAGCCCCCTGAGCTCACTTCCACTTCTTTGATTTCTGAGCCTCGAGTTCCCGCAGACTGGGTTACAGAAGAACATTAGCACCATCTAAAGGCTACGTACCAAATGTCTTGCCAGTGCGAATGTTCCCCACGATGCTGTTTGCTATGAGGACATCATTCTTCGGGGGACTGACGCTGTGGAAAATTCTGCCTAACCTAGAATGAAGCACTAGGCCCCTGTCGCATGCTACGTGGGGGTGACTGTGACTTTCCTGGAGAGGTGCATGTTATCTGTAGTGCTGGCTTGTTGGAAAGAGGGGCCACGTTAATCAGAAGCCGTGTTGGCTTGCTTTCCTACGTAGGTATCTGTCATTCTTTAGCTCGGGGAAATTCACCCTGCCCCTGGGCCTTGGCTGAACTTGGTGTTGAAAAGCAGTGCTCGGTGGGTGGGGAGGATAGGCTTTGAAGGAGGTGGATGGAGTAGCCATCCAGTAGCCCTTAGCCTTGGTGGGAAACATGGGAGCTCCAGTCCCATGTTGCTGTTTGCTAGGTTTATGACCTAAACTTCTCTGAGCTTCTCATGTATAAAACAAGGCCCTTCGACTAGATCATCTCTAGGGGTCTCTTCCGTTCTACCATCAGTGTGGCCCTGGGTTCCGGGAAGGTGATATGAGATGGCCTGGTCTCATACCTGTAATTCACAGTTTTGCAGGGGGCCAAATAAAATGACCCAGGCAAGTTTCTGTTACGGAGTTCTTAAGCCCAGCTGAGTTTCACCCGAATCCTTCAGATTCAAGGCCAAGGAAATTCTTTTTTTTTTTAAACACTTTATTTATTTATTCGACAGAGATAGAGACAGCCAGCGAGAGAGGGAACACAAGCAGGGGGAGTGGGAGAGGAAGAAGCAGGCTCATAGCGGAGGAGCCTGATGTGGGGCTCGATCCCAGAACGCCGGGATCACGCCCTGAGCCGAAGGCAGACGCTTAACCACTGTGCCACTCAGGTGCCCCAAGGCCAAGGAAATTCTGACCTCAAGTTTCCTTGGCACGTTTACAGGGCCCCACGGGTGAGCGGGAGTCCCTAGATTCCCTAGAAGCTCCCAAGGACCTTTTAGGAATAGGAGCTGGTCTTAAAAAGACTTGAGCGGTAGGACGTTTTTAGGAGATTGATCTTTGATCCTGACCCTCTGATGAGTCATCCAGCGAAAACGTATCTGGTCTGAGAGTCAAACGTAGGTGGGCGTGGGGACCGAGGGTGGATGGAGCAAAAAGAAGAATCTCGAGCTTCATAGGCAGACATGTGTGGTCAGTTCGCCTCAGCCCCTTGCTGATGGCGAGACTCAGAGCAAATCATTCGACCTCTCCAAGCTTTGATTTTCCTGTGTGTAAAAAGCAGAGAACAACAAAGTTGTTGAGAGGATTCAATTAGATATTGTGCTCATCGATGCAGAGTCAATAGTCCATGAGTGACGTCATTGGCTTATTATCTTGAAATCACTCTCTGGTTTGAGACAACACAGCGCACAATGGCTTCAGCCTCTTGCCCTATTGGCACGGGTCCCACGCGTAGATGCGGCGGCTCCGGCCTCACAAATGCTTGCCAGGTTCCTCCGACATAACTCAGGCTCTTGGTTTTGTATTTTAAAATGTCCCTCTCGGCTCAGGGCTTTCTGAGTATCTGCCATCGGCTCCGCCTTTCCCCTGCACGATCCTGCTTCTGCTTCTGGCACAGGTGGCTTTGCCGTCCGGGTATTTGAAGTTCGCCTTTGATGGCCCTGCAACCAAGCAACTTAATTATGAATGAGCACTCTGCCTAAAAGCCCGCGTGGCTCTCTTGTTTCCTCAAATACCCTTGGCATTTATCCAGGGCCTCGACGCACAAAAGCGAAAGAGTGGCTGCCCCATCCACCCACCACCGGATGACCCCCTGATCTCTTCCAATCCATCTGCTGCTTGCTGCCTTTGTTAGAAAGGAAAAGAGGAAAAGCAAGCTAGGAGGAAAAGAAAAGGAGACGTGTAATACATTTTGCATGAAATATACCAGACTTAAAAAAAAATTCATTCTCAAAATGAGTGATGCATTAGCAGCAATTCACCATGTTCCGAGATATTACACAAAGCAAAACTTTAATGAGCTCACTCCCATTTTTAATCACTTATATAACACATCACCATGCACGACTCTTGAAGAAAAGGCAAAATGGAGAAACCTGATAAGCAAGAATATAAGGTGTCATGAAAATACAACAGAAACAGATTTTTAAAAAAGCTCCTTTAGACTGATGGTCACTACACTTGTGGCGAGCATAGCATAGCATACAGACTTATCAGATCACTGTATTGTATGCCTGAAACTAGTGTAACATTGTGTGTCGACTATTCTTCAGTTTTTTTTAAAAAACCCTCCTTTACCTTGAGAATAGGTAAGTGTTAGAGCAGGGGTGTGTGTGCGTGCGGGCGCGTGCACGTACAGCTAGAGTATTTGTGATATGGGAAGAGATTCTCACAATCTGATCTAAAAAACTTGAGTAGTGCAAAGCGTAAGGGATTCACTCTGATTCACACAGCTGGTTAGTGGTAGAGCCAGGAATGCATTCGGGTTTCTGGACTCCTCGGGTATATTGGGCAAAGCCACATTGACAATAACGTGTCTGAAATGTCCAAGCACCTTTTTCGTGCTAGCCTCTAGTCTGGTTCATTCATAATTTGCAGGCTCATCCTCTCCGTTTTTGTCCTTAGACTTGCCCACCATATCTACCATTTTTCTCAGGGATTTCAGGACATCCATGAAAGCTCAAAAATAATATATGGTTTGAATTGTTAGGTACTGCGAGTGTAAAAGAAACACCCGATTTCCAAGACTTGGTATGACAAAAAGGATGGAAAAAAAATCTCATTAATAGGTTTTCTTATTGATTACATGATGAAATGATAATATTCAGGATATACTGGAATAAGTAAAATATGTTGTCAAAATTGATTTTACATATATATATATATTTTTAGGCGGCTACTACCAAATTTAAAATGATTTATGTGGCTCACATTATATTGCTGTCAGGCAGCATGGACTTAGGTAATACAGAATTGTAATTTTCTAATTTTATTTTATTTTAAAGATTTTACTTATTTATTTAAGAGAGTGAGAGCACGTGCAGATGGGGGGAGGGGCAGAGGAAGAAGCAGACTCCCTGCTGAACAGGGAGCCCGATGCAGGGCTTTGATCCCAGGACTCGATCCCAGGACCCTGGGATCATGACCGGAGCCAAAGGCAGATGCTTAAGCGACTGAGCCACCCAGGTGCTCCTATAATTTTCCGATTTTAATTTGATATTCTACCCTTTGTTCAAATCCAAGATTTGCTACAAAGGTGTCTGGCTCGGGGTGAAAGACTGCTGTTTTGGAAAAATAGGAATTCACATAAGAGATAAATGATTTAGATGTACTAAGCTGTGCCAACCTATAGTTGTGCTGTTCTGGAAAAGTAGAAATGAGTATAAGGAATAGATTATTTATTTGTGTGAATTTGTACTATTTACTATAATCCTCCCTTCCTTGGAGTGGAACAGGTAGCCTGACTGTCTGGTGTTCCCAAATTTAAATTTAATTTAAAAAAAAGTGTCTTCAGGGGCGCCTGGGTGGCACAGTGGTTAAAGCGTCTGCCTTCGGCTCAGGGCATGATCCCAGCGTTGTGGGGTCGAGCCCCACATCGGGCTCCTCCGCTATGAGCCTGCTTCTTCCTCTCCCACTCCCCCTGCTTGTGTTCCCTCTCTCGCTGGCTGTCTTTATCTCTGTCTAATAAATAAATAAAAATCTTTAAAAAAAAAGTGTCTTCAGAAGGTTCTTTAACTCAAACCTGTAAGAGGAATTGTTGAGGGGGGTGGGGAGTGGAGGGAAGAATGGAGAGAGGACAGTGGTTCTAAGAATAATTGGATAATCGGAGGATAAGAAGGCTCTACACTTATTTCAGAATAAATGAATTTCCCAGAAAAAGTATTAAGAGACTTGCACTTTTCATTGCTTTGGTTGTTTCCAGGCACATAGGAGGGCAAATAAAATGATCTAATAGGTATCTTCTGTTGGTAGGATGAATGCGATCTTAAGGCAGGAAAGCCAAGCTAAAAATTAAGCAATTAAATAACAACTGGCTGACTTATTTCTATCAATGTAGTACCATAAGCTTAAAAAAATAAAACCTTTTTATCGTAGAGCCATATAACACGGAAGCTTAAGAATAAGTAATTTTTGCTGGGAAAAAATAGGGGTAAGAATAATATTCAGCCTAAGCAAAGCTGTAGTTGAGAAGTTACAACTTGCTGGTACTTCGAACGCATAGCGCGAATGGTAGCCGATCCTTGTGCGTGTGGCTTGGTGTCATGGATGGTTCTAGGTTTCTCCACATCACCCATTAACTCATTTACTCCTCATAATGGTATCAGGAAGTTTAGACATACTTACAGAGGCGGAATCCGAGGCACAAAAAAGCCACGCGACGTGCCTGAAAGTCACGTGGCTCATAAACACCAGCTCAGGGGTGTGAACTCAGGCAGTCTGGCCCCAGAGTTCACGCTCTTAACACACAACAGTACGTGTGCCGAGCACCAGGAACTAGTCCGTGAAAGTGGGCACCCGGTCAAACGAAATCTTGGGCTGTTCATTTCAACGACAACAGTGAAGGATGCTTTTGCATTGTTTCGTGAGAAACTGTCGTGCAAGAACAATGGGGAACATGTAGCATTGGCCAATGGCACGAGCACGGGTTGAGAAGTCAGAAGACACAGAATCCAAAACTTCTACAAAATGAGAGCTGAACAGCATGCCTCTCCGTTCCTTTTCAGACCGGTGTTGGTGTTAGCGCTGTGCTTTCTCATGGCCTCTTCCCACAACAGGTACCTAAAAAGTCATGAATCGCCAATGGAGCTGTGGAATCAAATAAGGGAAAGGGAACGAGATTGTCCCAATGCAAAAAAGGAAATAATTGGTTGTTAGGATGATGGAAAAATACACTGCTGGTGTAGACCAAAATAGAAGAGAACGCATTGTGAAGAATTTAGTTATTTAAAACCATAAGCAGGGTTTTAGAATGTCAGCTCTCACAAGGAGAGAACTTACCTTTTTAAATTTATTTCCATAGCACAAATACATGTCCAGATACTTGATAGCACTCTGCGATGATGATGGCAATATTAGTTGTGGTGATGATTTGGAAGATAATGAAGAACTCTGGGATGCCCCCCCTAAAAAAGTCTGAGTGATCAAAAACCATACCACTAACTTCCACTATCTGTAAAGTAAGGGTAAGATTAACCTCAAGGTCAGTTGGGAGGATTAAACGAGATAAAGCAGAGAAAGTGCTAATCACGATCTCTGCTTCATTATACGCTGTTATTCAAGGTTGATGATGATGGTGATGATGATGATGATGGTGATGACATAAGTCAAACTGCTCCTAGGGAGCCCGGTCCAACTCTCAACAATTTTAAAATAGAACATTCGAGTTAACATGTACGTCTGACACTGGGACATTGAAGCTATTCAAAAGATTACAGCCAAATGTGATCGGATTTTAGAGTCATAAGCACAGCTTTGGCCTCTTTTAATTTAATTTGGAACGTGTTTATTTTCTCCAGATGTTTATATTAGAATAGTATATTCTCTGAAATTCTACTGGGTCAGGGTCCTGGGTGCTCTGTGTACGTCCTGGAATCATAGTTTGCTAATGAGAACTGACATGTTCTGACACCAAGTGGTTTGGAGCTCCTTTCCTTCTGTCCACACGCTTTAGAAAAAAGAAAAGAGGGTGTTTGGAAATGGTGAAGAAAGCACAGACTTTAAAGTCCAAAGTCAACTTCTGGTTTCTTATCTGTAAGATTTTTGTAATAATTAACCTACTCCATAAGGATATTCTGAAAACCAAATGACAGACTCTCTGTGAAAATGCTGTAAAATGCTCATGTTACATCTCAAGTCACGTTTCTCCTTACTTTCAAAATGGCCGCCTTAAAGCCAAGCACTCAAGGTCGTCTGTGTGGTGGATGATCACTTATTAGTTACCTCTCGGTCTCTCTGGCCTGGGTACATATTAAAAGCAAGGCTAAGGCTTTTTTTTTTTAACCTCAGTTTCTCCAGCATTTAGCATTCTAGCTGACACATAAGAGGTGCTGGCACATACCTTTAAAGGATGCTTTCAGAGGAAGCACGATGTAAAAATTACTGCTGTGGGCTTGGTTCCCAACAGTGAGACGCTAAGGTATTGATTAGGGTCAGCACCTGTGCAAGCAAAGGGTCGGGGAGCAAGGTTGGGCACAAAGACACGTAGTCAACCCAGTTGCCAGCTTTGGAGCCAGGACTGCCTGCTAGCGTTGTCTTCCATCGGGCCAGGGTAACCAGGCTCTTAGACACCCCCTCCACCTCCATCAGTTACTGGATCTCAGCCACCCCTGGAAGAACACGCCCTTGGGCAAGGTGACCCTGTAGCTGAGACAGTTCCTGAAGGGATTGATGGCCGGGGCAACAAATGCTTCCTTGGCTCATGCCCATATTCACCACTGTCACCAAATTTAAGAGGTTCTGTCTACACATGAGAAGATGGTATTGATATTTGAGGGCACAGAATAACTTAATGAGAAATTGGAAATCCCATTCATAATTAAATTAAATTAAAAGCAGATGCTTTTACAGATTTATGGTAGAATATACCAAAACGTTTCATTAATATGGTGAAGACTTTGAGGAAAACACTGATTTGTTGGCATGTGATGTCATTCTCTCAAGAAATACGGTCCTTTGGCGAGTAGTTGCTGGGTGCCTCTTTGTGCACTGAAACAGGCATCACTAAGCAAACCCTCCTCCCAGTGCGTAATGATACAGCCATGTGCAGAACCTCTCTTCCCAGATCCAAGCCTCTCCAATGTTCTAGTTCCTGAAGGGAGTGACCGTGTCTACCCCCCATGATGTGGCCGTGCCCTAGGTTCACAAAGGGGGTCAGCATCAGCAGGATATGGCTTGCCTTTCTGATAGAAGCCTCCCCAACCGCCTGACCCCCAGGCATTTGGTGTTCCATAGTGGGCGGCCATCTTGCTCAAGTGTGTATGCTTCAGCAGGACCTGAAGAGGTGGCCAAAAGCACGTCTGTACCTTAATTCCTCCCACATCATGAGGAAGAAATGAACGTACCCAAACAGTTCCCCATGTCATTACATGTATGCAGCCCACTCCACCTGATAGAAAATAACGTGTGATGGTTTTGTGATTAACAAGCACTTGAGTTTAGAAGAAAATCAACCGTTATTTCCTTGGGACCAAGGAAGGCTGATTGGTCCTTCATTCTAGGCTTCTGGGGAAAGTTCAGAAGCTTATATGAATAAGACTTGAGAGACTGGTCTGGGAACTCAAGAAAATCAATTCAGTGCATAATCCCCTCTATCTTCCGGTGCAGTGTTAACTGATTAGTAAACGCTCACAAACGATAAGGGTAAAATCAGTTTACACGAGGCTTGCCCTCCACCATCATGGATTATCATACAGATTTTGAAGATGTAAGCTACTGAGATCATAACATGTTTTGATCTCCCTTTACTCATGCGTAGCAAAGGGAGAAGATGGGTGAACATTCCTCAGGCATTCCGGGAGCAGTGTTTTTAACTGATCAATGTTTTCATTTGGTTCTTTCTCAATCCTTAGGGGTAGACATTAAAATAAGGCTAAATATGTTTAATTTTTAAAAGACATAATACAAATTCCATAGTAACTCAATATCCAATAATGTCTAAATTCTCTCCGTTCCCAGGGCTATTTTGAGGTCTTTAGGGAAAATGTAATTCTTTTTCCTCTTTCTCAGCCTTGATATGCCCCATTAAACTTTATTCTGTCTCTCTCACTCTCTTCCAGCCCATTCACCATATTCAGCATCCAAGAGCCTGAAAAGACTGAGAATCCGTTCACGGGTGGGGGAAGGGAAGAGCCCATGGCTGGGGAGCGGGAAGCCTGGATTCTCGTTCCAAATCCAAGACCAGGTGTGTGCCTTTGGGCAAGTTTCTGGGTTTCTGCAGGTCGCCATTTGCTCATCTGTTTAGGGAGAGAAGAGGTGGATGCTTTTTAATGACTCTCCCAAATGCCACTGTTCTCTAGTCTTCCAAGCATAATTCTGCTCATTTCTGTGGGGGAAGCTTTGACAATAGGTGATGCAATGGGAATCGAACGGAATATTTTCTATGGCTTCCAGGGAATTTGGAAAATATGAGTCACATTAAGTGGCCCCTCCAGTCCCAAATGCGTAGTGAGGAAATACAGACCAGAGTTTGGGGCATATAACTCTCGAAGCAAATTGAATTTTCAAAGCCAGGAAGAGATATATTAAGGCTAGAAGTATTTTTTCACTCTTTGATTAGTGACATGGAACAATAGCTATAAATGTGACCGGCAGTCACTACTTTCATTATCAGTCAAGGATTATAACCGTTTAACTTTAGGTATTAAATTTAATTCTTTTTTATGACAAAATTTCTCTTGATGTAATGATCCAAATTACTATTTCACATTTGCCTTCAAAATGGGGAGACCTCTAACTAGTGAACCGGCTGGCTCCATCACCACGAAGGTTAAGATCAAGGTCAAGGTTTAATAGCATTAGTTTTATTCTGTCCCAAAGTCACAAATACAGATTTAACCCTGCTGGCTTTCTTTAAAAATGTGTGAAAGCTACATGCTAGAGAGTGTACAAAACCATCATCTCTACAGGGAAAGTAATTCACAGGTTGACTGTATGAACAGTGGGGTGCACTGTCATCTCTGGTGAACCAAGGCAGCGTGGTGTCAAGGTTTCCATGGAAACGGAGTCGCCCATCTGGGGTAGCGTTGTGGTGCCGAAAGTGGGCATAGCATTATGCCAGCACCATGACGATTCTCGTAATGCTCAGGGGTATCATTGGACCTGGAGCACTAGACTGGCAATGGCACAGAAACCGTGGCTGGCGAATTCTTTGTCCTCCTGGTCCTTCAATTATGGATACTTACTCTTTTCCCAGAAAAGTGAAGAGGTTAAAAAAGAGATGACCTCTGTTTCATTCCATAGTGCCTAAGGAAGCCAG
Source organism: Ursus maritimus (assembly GCF_017311325.1). NCBI lineage: Eukaryota > Metazoa > Chordata > Mammalia > Carnivora > Ursidae > Ursus > Ursus maritimus. The sequence continues at coordinate 86,893,721 of NW_024423319.1, read as the reverse complement.
AATGCATCAGATTTTATGCCCATTCACTAAGCTAAGTTCTGAAACTAAAACCCAAATTTCCTAAGCCCCCATCACCCTTGTTTATTGATTTCAATAAACGTCCTCCCCATGCATTCTAGAACCCCATCTCCCTTTTTTCTGAACCCCCCCCCAACGCACCATAAGGGATGCTTCATAGTGGAATATTTAGTAGGGAGAGGCGATACTCACACAGTCACAATTTTGAAGATACTGTCTTTTTATTTCACAACATGGGAATAACTCAAATTTTGAGTCTCAAGGACCAAAACAGAGTTGAGCCAAATGTTCAGAAGATGAGCCAGGCCGCCATTTTGGCAGCAAGCTTCCCATGGACAAGTGGATGGTACAGAATGATGCCCGCGACATGGCTAAAGCTACAGCACACGCACAAATAGAGTCATACTTGGCGTCTAATTTGCATGCATGAGTATAGTGCGTTCTCCATGCCACTAGTACATATAAGCCTTTTTCAAAGTCAGTGCAGGATCCGTGTTTGTGCAGGTCTTTAAAAGTCTGCTCCCTTACAAAATTTTGCCATAATTTATCTGCAGGAGCCTTCAGGTGACAAATTCTGTATGCCACCTTTACTCCCCAAAAGTCATTTCTGAATCATAATGACCGCTCTCAGGGGTTCCAGCATCACGTAAGAGAATCCATTTGTTAGTGTTTTTAATGTCAGTTAGCTGGCCGTGAGTGAGCCTGGCTACACATCCCCAACCTGCTTGGGGCCTGGAATTTGCCATTGGTAACCTTTAGCAGTGATGGCAACCTTAGACCAAACGACAAGGTCAAAACCAAACCGAACTAACCCAGACGGCATCGCAGAAAAGAGTTGGACTTTCCTGCTTTCCAAAGCGAATGCTTCCCTAATCTGCACCCAACAGTGACAGCCTGACCCACTCCGGCATGGGGCGGGGGGGGGGGCACTTTCCCTGCTCATGCTGGAATTGTTGGAAACCCGAACAGCATTCGGCGCCAAGGGTGCAAATGCTTGAATCTGAAAAGGAACCAAAAGAAATTGTACCAGGGAAAGGAGACAGGGATGGAAGACCAGTTCCCAGAGCATCTCTCTCTGTCAACAAGCATGGAGAGCCTTTATTACTAGAATATGCAGAATCCCGTGGGAATGGCTGCATCTTTTTTTTTTCCCTTAACTCTTTTCTCGCCAGTCCTTCCCTGGCCGGTTGAACCGCCTCGGCGAGGGGGAGGTTGTCCCATCCAGAAGCCACCCGGCGGGAGGCCTCAGGAGCTGCACTCCTCACAGTGACAGGAGAGGATGTACCGGTAGGTGGCCGTGAGCCGCATGCCCCCCGAACAGCGCAGCCGTAGTGCCTTCAGCTTGGAGGTCTGGGGCCTGCAGCAGTGACAGGAGGAGCGGAAGGGCTGCTTGAGGACAGTGCTGAAGGACACCAAGGGCTCAGAGCGTGATGCCTGGCTGCAGTGCCCCTCACACCTGGCCAGAAGCACCATCTGCGGAGAGAAGAGACACGGTTACCCCGTGGGGGTGCCAGAACCTCAGCCGGTTCCCACAGCCCCCTGACACTCTTTGCCAATTGCCGCTGGGTTAGACCAGTGGCTGGCAACCCCGGTGGCACATTAGAATTGCCTGGCAAACTTGGTTTTAAAATGTCAGCACCCAGGGTCGCGTGGGGGGGCTCAATTGGTTGAGCCACGGACTCTTGCTTTCGGCTCAGGTCACGATCACAGGGTCGTGAGATGGAGCCCCGCATAGGGCTCTGCACTGAGCATGGAGCCTGCTCGAGATTCTTTCTCTTTCCCTTTGCCCCTCCCCTCTCCTGCTCGTGCCTTCTCTTTCTCTCTCTCTCTGAAATAAAATAAAAATAAATAAATGAGATGTCAGCGCCCAGGCCCCATCTCGAACCAATCGAATTAAAATCCTTGGGGAGAGAGCCCAAGCTTTCATGGTTTTCAAAGCTCCTCCGCTGATTCCGAAGTGCACTGAGGGTGTCGAACCACTGCACGAGGCCCCCCGCCGTGATGGGCAAATAAAAACCAAAGAATCAAGTGTGGTAAGTCTGCCATTGGCCCAGTGTCAATTGGACCAGTCTCGAAATGCAGAAAGTCATTCCAAATTGAACTCAGGGAGTAAATGAAGAAGGATTACAGGAAAAAGGACTGTGTTATGTGCAAGGCATTGCTAAAAAAAAAGGGAGTATGGCTTCTGGTGAAGAAAAAGAGGGTAACCTGAGTGATACTCAGGAAGAAATATTCTGGGCGCTACAACTTGAAACAAGAGAACGAAACAGAAACAAGGGTTGTTTTGGGCCCTGGAATCACACTCCTGGGCTTATCCACCGAAGGAGCCTGAGATTTGTGCAATCGAATCTTAGAGTCATTTATGGCAAATACCAGGATGCATTCATTCTGACCATCTCCATTTCCAGAGGTAGGTTCGGATGGTGCTAAAGTTTGGGCTGGGGGCACCTGGGTGCCTTAGTTAGTTCAGCGTCTGACTCTTGATCTTGGCTCAGGTCCTGATCTCAGGGTCATGAGATCGAGCCCTGCCACGGGTGCCATGGTCAACGGAGAGTCTGCTTGAGATTCTCTCTCCCTCTCCCCCTGCCCCTCCCCCTGCTCGTTCTCTCTTCTCTCTCTCTCTCTCTCTCTCTCTCAAATAAATAAGTTTAAAAAAAATAAAGCTTGGGCTGAGTAACAGAGGCTGTGGGTTCTTTATAGTGGCCCTTAAAGTGGCTTTAGTGAACAGCCTTCTTTAAGAATCTGATGCAAACTACCAAGGTTATCCCCAGAACAATGGACATAGGCACACACTTGGTATTTTCCATCCAGCTTAAGGAGGTGGAACCCATTTATGTCTCCCATACATACATCCCGGTATCTTGGCAATGGCAGTTATGGGTAGGGTAGGGTGGACAGCTTAATTCATTAAGAATTAAAAGAAGGAAATGGCCTGCTCATCTTTCTAAAAGGAAGACAAGACGACTTCTGGTCATTATAGATTATTAACGTCATTATCAAAGAAGATGGTGGGATGGGATTAATCAGAGGCAGAGAGAAAACGGCAGCTAGAAGCTGTTTTGAATTTATGAAGGCTTCGGTGCTATCCTGCCTGCTCTTCACGTTGCTAGGCAAAACAGACGTGATCTGAAATAGGTTTTGAGAGATTATGCCATAGAGCAGTAGTACATGGGCCAGTCCTTGGTGCTCACCCCATCCCTCTAATGAGAAGGACCCCAAGGTCTTCCCCAGCCCCTTCTCCCCACACCTGCTGGTTTGTGGGAAGAGCTCCCTGACAGCTCACTTTGGAGTAGGGTTAAATGTGCTCGTCTCTAGTGTGGGTCATCTCTTCCACAGATTAAGCAATATTCAGAGGTCACCTCCCCAAATGGAGTCTTTAGAGATCCAATTTCAGTCCAGATGAATATAGTGAACCTGTGTCAACAGGCTTAATTCCAAGAGGCACAGACATGGCGTTCGTCTCACCAGAATGACGCACATGCAGGTGAACCGGAGGTAGACCTGGAATGACCTGGTAGTTTGCATTATCTGTAAAGCGACCAAGTCAGCAATGTTGGGCCATCTGTAGAAGCACTGACCCGATTGTGATTTCACTAAACTTTCTCAGGGTCTCAAGCTCCACCTTCAGCTCTTTCTGAAGGACAAGAACTCCAGCACTGAAGACCCTGGGGCCCCCTCCAATGGGTCTCTCTATCTCCAGAGCTGGACTTTTTGGGCAAGGAGAATGCACAGACATGTACATACAATAAACACCTTCAGTGGCTGCCTGCTGCCTTCGGAATCAAGTCCAAAATCCCGGACGGGTATTAAGATCCTCTATGACCTGGATTTCGTATCCTTCCAATCTTACAACTGCTCTCATTTTCGTCACCCACTCCCTTACAACTGTTCTAGTTCTCATCACTCACTCCCTAATCTGATCAAGCTCAATCATTTAGGAGTTCATGGAACTGCTCTGAACCTCCCTGCCTCTTGCCTTTGCTCATGTCTTTGCCCCCTCTCAGGAATGCCCTTTCCTCCTAGCGCTGCTTAATGAAATCCCAACTATCCTCCACTGCCAAGTTCAAATGCCCTCTCCTCTAAGAAGAGACTATGAAACAATCATAGGACCCTTGACAGTCTCAACACACACAGGAAATCTCCTCTCTGGGAGATCTCCAGTCTCTAGATCCCATCTCAAAGCTGGAAGTGACATAAAAATCTAGCTGTGATTTGTCAATGTGTGTTGGAGGGCTACGGCGGGGAGTTTGGAAGGTAAGATCTAGAACATCTTCTCACCTCTTCCAGACCAGTTGAGCTTCTCAAACTAGAACGTGCATGTAAATCAGTTGGGGATCTTGTTAAAATGAAGATTGTGCCTGAGTAGATATGGCTGAGGCCAGAGATTCTGCATTTGTCACAAGACTCTGGTGATGTCAAGACCACTAACGTCCACACATCGAGTAGCAAGGCTCTGGACCTGTTAAAGCCTGAGAAGTGCCTCTCTAGGTTGATCACTAGATAGCGAGCATTTAGCAAATGATAATTATGACAGCTAACATTTATTGAGTGCTTACAACATTTAATCTCATTTAATCCTCGTAACAATCCGATGCTAAAGGTACTCTTTTAATCGGTACTATTACGACAGATGAGGAAGCCAAGGCTTTAGACAGTTGAACTAACTTGCCCAAACTCACGTATCTGGTACAAGGCAGAGCTGGAATGAAACCCAGGTTTGCCTAAAACCAAGCCCCTGGTCTAAATCACGATTATATCCCACTTCCTGATATGAAAATGTTTTCGTGAGGCATGCGCCAACTCACAGCCTTCTCCAATCTACTTTGACCCGCCTCTGGGACCCCTAACCATATCATAACCATACAAGCTGCCCTTTTCCTTATGAACCCCTTGGGATACATCATCACCACCCCGAAGCTTCTGCAGAGCTGAATCTTGAAAGGGCGCTCCTAAATGAGGTCTCCTCCACCAGCAAGACCCTCCTCCAGTTGCATTCCCCCAGCGATCTGGGAACTCCCAGGGACTCCCAGAAACTCCTTGGATGGTACCACACTGTGTTTAACTCCTTAACCAAGTCATCAAACATCAGTTCACCTTCAAACACCAGTTCGCCTGCCAAAACCCAGTTTGTGGTCAATGCGCGCTCCTCGTGCCGGGGTGACTCGGTGGTACTTACTGACATGGGAAAACTCCTCTGTATTGTCACTGCACTTAACTGCTCGTAATAGAGAGCATCCACACTGCTCCATTATGAAATCGGGAAATGAATTTCTTTTGACGAAGAACCCACATGGGGCTCTCTACCGTCAAAGGAACAGTTTCCACATTTGGTTGTTGCTCATTGACCTTCTATGGACTTCTCCCAGCTCAGCTGGGTGACAGATACATGTTATCTGCTCTGGGTCCAGTTTAATTTTTGCTCTCTTAGGTTCCCCCCAGCAAGTGGCCTGATGCTGGGAAAGCTAGGCAACTTCTCCAGCAGTCCCTTTGTCTCCCCCCAACCTCAGAGTCACTCGCCTCCAGCTGGATTTGAAAGCCAGTTCCTTCTAATACGAACAGAGCTGCGGGGTTCAGAGAGTTTGCTCAGGGATGGGCTCCTTCATGTTCTGATCTGATTTCCATGTGCTGAAGCTAAGAGTAATGAAAGGTCCTTGGGTGATCATAAAAGAATGGTAATGATGAGGATATATAACATGAATTGGACATTTACTAGGCTCTAGGCTCTGTGCCAAGTCCTTCACACGCAACCTGATTCTTAACAGCCATTTCAAAAGGTAAACTTTCCCCATTTTACAAATGAAGACATGAAAAGGTAGAGGATGAGTCACTGGCCTGAGGTCCCATCACTGTCGGGTGGAGGCCCCGCATTCTGACCTGAGACAGCATGATTCCTGAGCCCTCTGTCCTAACCATGACAGTCAGCCTGGAACTTCCTACATGGCCCAAGCTGGTCATGGGCAAGTTCAGGCTGTATTGTGAGGGTTATAGCCAGCTGTGATTCCTGGGTCCTGACCAAAGATTGCACCCAGTGACCCCAGGCCCCTGCTCTCTCTGGTGACCTACTGTACCTCTCAGGCAGCTATGTCTTCTGCCACAATATACAACTATCTTCTGAGCGAGAGAAAAGCCAAACACAGATGGTTTTCATCACTCCTTGTTGAAAGATTCTTAATCATTGCCAAAGCCACTTTCTTCCTCCGTCACGGGGGACTCCTGCAAACTCTTGGCTCAGGCCATGGCTGACTAGATGTCTTCATCAGTACCAGAATAAAGACCCAGAATAAAGACTTTGCACACAGAACATCTTATCCTAGAACGGGAGTTTGGCCACTGTCCCTCATTTAAATGAGGAACAGTTTTTTGCCTTTTTCTCGGCAGTGAATGCTACGTACCCCGTCTCCCGTGGCCCCTCTGCAGCACCCACTCCTTTCCTCCCCAGCACCCTCAATAAATCATGGTGCAGCTCATCTCCAGACACCCAGGTCAGTGCCCAAAGGGTCTGTGTCAGGCTGAGGGCATCAGCAAAACTGCCACCAGAGGAACGAAGCAACAAGGGGAAGGCTCTGGTCACAACTCACACCGATGCGAAGCCGTTGTACACACAACATTTCCCTTCCCCCTCTCCCCCATTTACTGATCAGCATTATGAGGGTAAAAACTTGGCCTTTCCCGGGGCGCCTGGGTGGCTCAGACGTTAAGCAGCTGCCTTCCGCCCAGGGCTTGATCCCAGAGTCCTGGGATCGAGCCCCGCATCGGGCTTCCCGCTCTGCTGGGAGCCTGCTTCTTCCTCTCCCACTCCCCCTGCTTGTGTTCCATCTCTCGCTGGCTGTCGCTCTCTCTGTCAAATAAATAAATAAAAAATCTTAAAAAAAAAACCCAAAACAAAAAAAACTTGGTCTTCACCCTGCCCCTATTTTTGTGCCTCCATTGCCGGCCACGGGGCCTGCACCTAGGAAGATATAAATTCGTTCCTTAAAAGAAAAACGTCCTATCTCCCCAGTACTTAATGGTGTTAGAGGTTCCATGTTCCCGACTCTCCCTATTTCTCCTACCACACTAGGAGCATGGTCGGCAGCCCTAGGAGAGGCTCGGGGATCTTAACAGCTTCCTCTCCAATTCCTCTGGGAAGTTCTCCAGCCTTTATCCCCTGGACTGTCCTTCTCCTTGGCCCTTTGGAGTTCAGAAGACCCTATGTCCTGGTTCTGAGTCCCTTCAGGGCCACCACCACCCCCATTCCTCACCCAACTCAGACTTCACAGGCCCACCTATTAGCTTGTTTTCCCAACCTCAGTCCCTGAAAACTTCTCCCTGGCTCGCATCCAGAACTTGTCCCCCGCCCCCCACTCCCTGCTCCCGCCACTCACCTGGGAAGGGAGGTCAGACAGCAGGATCTGTTTCTCTTCTGCTTCTCTCCCCACTCTTAATACCCAGCATGATGGCTTATGGTTACTTTGGTCTTCTGCACGCTCCCTCCACCCCTGCCAGATCTCTGTGTTTAACAAGAACCCTGATGAGGTTCATTTTCCTAATCCTTTCAGGCTGTATGAGATCCCAACTGTTACTGAGGTCTCAATGGTGACTGAAATAGAAAACGAGTCTAAACACCTGTCCAGTTTATAGCTTCATCATCAAGATCATAATGTCACTTATTAATGTCTCTTATATGCCAGACAGCACGCTGAATGCTTTACAGATATCACCAATACCCATACCCCCCACCTTTAGATAGACAGCAGTTGCCCCATTTTACGCGGGAATAAATGGAGGCACCAAAGACTAATTTCACTTCTCCCGAAGTGACCCCCTGGGCACACCGTGGAGCTGGGATGTGAAACCAGGTCTCTCTCACTTCAAAGTCTGAGATGCCTCAGTTGCCCTAAAGGTTCTCAACACGGCTGGGTTTCACTGACCACTGGCCTTCTGTCTGTTTGCTCTATATTCTTTATTCACTCAGAATTTCCAGGAAGATTGTCAATGAACCTGCCACTCCCGGGATCTTTTGTATCCAGTCCTAGGAGGTGTCACCACTGAAAACTAGGCACATCCTAATCTGTGGTCACATGACCTCCTTGGTGGACTGCTGTGGCCAATCTTTTCTGCCTGACTCCATCTCATCCCTTTCCTGAATTGCTAAGCGATGGGTGACAGGATCCTGGAGCTCGGGGCTAGGGGGAGTAGACAGACCGGCTCCCACAGAACTTTCACAACGATTCCTATTTTCTAGAAAGATCACTGATTATAAATAATTATTTCCAGTGGATCCGAAGTTGAGCCTGGACTTCTTAATAGTGGCTTTTGCATTCTACCTGTATTTCACCAATATGAAGATACAAGTAGTTGCAAGAGAAATGATCCACCACTTGTGGGCTAAACAAGCAATCTACTGACTACTTTTTCAGCATTTCAGTTTGCTCCACCAGTGAAATGGGATTGGTAATGCCTTCCAACACAGCTTTGTTGGCAATGATCAGATCATATATTATGAGACGCTTGACACATATTAGGTGTTCAAGCAGATGCCTTCCCTCCCCTGAGCCTGAGTCACACTCTCCCGGACACCTGTCTTCCCAAGGCCAGACACTGGATAGATCTAAGTCAGGAAACACTAACAACGGACAGGCAAATGGTAGGCATGTGTCTAGTAAACAACGGCCTTTGAGCATCACGTGGAAGGAAAATTTATGCAGAGAGGAAAGATCGACTGTAGTCTCCTCGTTGTAACAACCCCTGTTGGCTGTTTTCTAGACCCGGGCTCAATGTTTGATCTCAAGTCTGTAAAGAACAATTTTGTTCATGAGACCCATTAGAAAGAGGACCAGCCCAAGTCTGTGAGAGTCAAGAATTATAGATTATTTAAAAACGAAAAACAGTGTTTGTTCTTGGGTACATGGAGAAAATCTAATCCAGGAAAGGTCTGGGTAGTTGAGACTCTGCCAGGCATATTTTAAGACCAAGTAAGAAAGGTTTATAATTACAAGCACCATTTACATAAAACCATTGCTATATTTGCGATCATTTGGGATGTTTGAAAACAGATTGTTCCCATGAAATTACACACATTTCTGCTACTCCCAATTTTGCGCTATTTAGCATGGCATTCTGGAAGGAACGGACGTGAGGGAAGGTAGACTAAAGTCTGTTTCTAGGAGTCACGCTCAAGCACCATGAGTTTGTTAACGACGTCTCTTCTCTGACCTGCCCTTAACTAGTGTGATCGTGCCTAAAGTGCTTTTCCATCATTTCACCACATCTTTCCAGATTGTTTTTTTAGGTTTCAGAGATGCTCCTATTTATCTGTTCCTTCCTACCATCCCACTGACATTTTCCTTGAAATAATTTTAATAACCCCCACTTTTGTGATACAATCATGATTACAGAGAACAGCTCAACAGAGGGAAAAATCATCCATGGACTAAGAAACACCAAATACTAGGGTTATCTGTAGGGGGAGGGGAGGAGAAGCTAATAATGCTCAGGCCTACAATTTCTGAGCAATCACAGTTATAAAAACATGTCCCGTCTTTTTTTTTTTCTTCCTTTGCTGTAGTTTTTTTTTTTTTT
>NW_024423319.1:86859112-86884132 GCF_017311325.1 Ursus maritimus | reverse complement strand
TTTTTTTTTTTTTTGCCTAAGAAGGGATTGCAGTCTTACAAAAATTTAAGTTTATCTATTTACTCCTTTTTTTAGTTCTACAAGTACAAATAAAAGCCAGAAAGTTTTTAAGTGGAAAGTCTCTATTCTTTCCCACAGTCCTCGATCTTATTAATATAATGGTTAAAATGATTTAACTCAAATTCTGATGTGCCCCAGACTAAAACAAGCCATTATCATTGAGTTGTAATCAGAGAAGTGATGGAAATTTTAAAGGGAGACAGGAGTCATCATGCTTGTAAATGGAGGGTAGCGACATTAACTTATATGGTATTAATTCTAGTGGTTGATATTACAAAAACTTCTTAATTATACTGGTAATTTAAAAAATACTTGCCATCTGAGAATGCTTAAGCAGTTTTGGTCTCAGGCCTACAGTGAAAATCTCTGAGGCTGGGCTAAACACGTTCTTATTGACCAAATGTGGGCAAATTTCATTCATGTGACTGTTCGGGGGCCGTGACGCTCGGGAGATACTCATTCTGAGTCTGTTCCTCGCTACTATGTGCCTTTCTTCTGGGTGGTCCAGGTGGCCAGCCACTCTCAGTGGCCTTCGAAGCGTGGTATTCCTTCGCACGCCTTGTGCCAACACTGAGACACCCCTCGCATAGGCTGCTTGCACAAGAAACATACAACCTACGTCAAACGAGAATGATTTGGATAATCCACGTAAAAATGAGAAATGATCCAACTGCCATGTTTCTTTTGAAATTAGCATAAGCATGGCGGGTGGATAAAGGCTTACACCACAAGGCCAGCGAGCAACTATTCCATCAGGACTCTCTTTGAAGAGCCCTCCCCCCACACCCCCAAGAAGTACGTTTTCCTGCTCAATCGTATTTCTTGCATCCACTTCCTCTTTATTGTTGGTGGAGGCAGAAGGAGTCACGAGAACCTACAGGCTCCACTTTCCTTTCTTGATAAAGAACACTACTGCTCCTGAATTTCACAGCCAGGGACAAAACAGTCCTCTCTCACCTTGTGTGGAACGACAATGGTATAGTGAGAACCTGCCAGCCTTTCCTATTGACTTCGAGCAGCCTGAAAAGAGAGAAGCTGTCTGGGTATGTACGTGGTCGACCAGGTGGCTTTACTGACAAAGGTTCAAAGCGTGCTGGGAGACCCTGAAAGCACGATTCTCCCGCAAGCCCGGTGGGCCCGCCCTAGAGCTCAGGTCTGGGCTACGGTCCCCGTTCTCCAACCCCTGACAAAGGAATACGGCCTTCTCTCCTGTCTCTGGGAAGTAGCGCTACCTTCGCAGAGACCTGGGTCTTACCTTTGAGTTACACTTGTACAACGGGTGACTGATAGAATCGACATAGTGGTGTCGCATGCAGCGCAGAGGGTCCGAGTCCATCATGAAGGAGCTGTCCGTTTTGCTGTCCGTATCTCCCATTAGCGCCAGCAGGGAGAGCATGGAAAAGGATGCAGCTAGTACATGATTTTTCATTGTTGTAAGGAAAACTTCTGAGAAGGAACAGCAGAGGGAGGCAGAGGACTAGAAATCGGAAAAGCCTTCGCCTCCTAGGCTCCAGTTCCTTTCAAGCAAAGGGCAGGATCTGGCCGAAGCTTTCTGGTTGTCATTGTCCTTTGAAGGCCCGAGTTCTGTCTTACTCTTTCCACTTGCAATCCATCACCACCGTAGCTGCTGTGCAGCTGGAATGAAAACAGAAATTATTTTCCCCAGAAACATTTACCCAGAAAAACGAATGGAACCCAGGAGGTATCGAGTAGAATTTGTCCATGTCCTTTTGAGGGAATACTATTGGTTTCTGGAGTGCCATTAGCAGAGGCATCCATTCTAACCCACTCCCTCCCCATTGCTTATTTGTAACCATTCGGAGGTGGACACAATGGTTTAATGGAAGCACATGCTGGCTTTAATTGCCGGAGTCCATGTTTCGAGGAGCAAGAATAGGTTGAACTCATGTTAAAGAGGAGACATGTGGTTCTGGCCACAGCACAGCTGAATTGGGTGGTCTCACCCTCATCCCTGGCCGGTGGGGGCGGGAGGGTCTATTGAGTTTCTCAGCGATTTCTGGCATCACAGGGCTAGAGAGGAGGCAGGTCAGCGCTAATGAACACAGGCCACGTCCCACGGGAAAGAAGTACATTTTCCATTTCCTAGTGCATGCCCACCCACCCACCTAGTTTTCCACTAGGGCTCATCCTGCTCGAGGCTCATCCTGTTTTTGGTTTAAGCCCAGTGCCACCCAGCGTCAGTGGCAAACGGCATCTGAAATACACATTATGCTAACTGGTCTCCAGTGTGGTTAAAGCAACACACGCGTATTCGCCGAAGAGTCACACATTCTGCAGAGCCTCGGTAGTCTGAGCACGTGATATAATTTGAAAAAGGAAGCGGTCGTCAAAGCAAAGACTTCCCATTAAAATGGGATCGGGGCATATGGGTTTTCTTGAAATTTGCTTTGTTCTTTTAACCATATACTTCTTGGACAAAGCAGAGAGCTCCCCGTATCACCTCACCAACCCTCCTAGGCATGGCCAACATGGGTGCTTTTTATCACACCGGAAGACAGTGTCAAAAATATTTTCAAACATTTAGGACAACTGGGGAGACCTGTCATGACATTCCAAACCAAAGGAACATGATCATTAAAACTTCAGAAAAACTTTCAAAGGTATTTCAGATAAGAGTTTGATTATTTTGTTCATTGTACAACTTTTTTTTTTAACTTCTTACTCCTGGGCAGTCCAAATAAACAGGACAAATATTGATAAGATCAAGATTAGAAGTTCAAGTCCAGGGGCGCCCGGGTGACTCGGTTGATTAAGTGTCTGCCTTCGGCTCAGGTCATGATCCCGGGATCCTGGGATCAAGCCCTGAGTCGGACTCCCTGATCAGTGGGGAATCTGCTTGTCCCTTTTCCTCTGAGCACCTGCCCCTCGCCCCCCGTGCTCTCTAGAATAAGTAAAATCTTAAAAAAAAAAGTTCAAGTCCATATAAGTCAATTAGTTTGGCTCCAATAGAATGGCCCCAGATCCACTTAACCTCAGTTGGCTGTCTTTTGAGTGTGGCGCGGGGGATCCCAGGCTGTAAAGGGTCTGTGGCAAAGGGCCGTTCCAGACAAGAGCATCCCTGGCAATGGCAAAGTCTCAGCGTGTATGCGTCGGGGAAATCCTATAAATTGCAGAAAGGGCAAGGACCAGTAATGAGGAGACCCACCTGGGCTCGAGCCCTGCCATTGAGTAACTAGGAGACTTTGCACAGGGCATTTAAACTGGTCTGGCCCCAGTTTCCTCATCTGTAGAATAGGAGAATTGGAAAAGGTGGCGTCTGTAGTCCCCTCTTGCTCTACAATGACACCATCTGATACTTACACAGTCACCGCCATCTCCATATGCAGAAGAGAATCCTGAAGTTAAGACCATATTTTCATACAGCTTTGCACCACTTTCCCTTCCGAGCATGCTAATTGCAACATCTCATTGAAATTGATCAAACCTGAGCTAAGGCTCCAAATTGGCAAGGGATGCCAAAGAGCATTTTTTTGTTTTCTTTTCAGCTGCACATCACACTGAAACTCACCAACATTTCAGTTCAAAGAGCCAGAGCTTTCTTGGATTCAATGTTCAGAGGCTGCAATACCACTGACCATTTCCTGAGTTTCAATATGACTATATTATCCCAAGTGGTTATCCGACTCTTTGAAGCCTTAATTAGTCTCAGAAAAGGAATTTATTAGATTTCTTCTTTCACCACTCCAGTCTATCGATATTTCCCCCAGGAGTCAATGGCAAAGGGATGAAGGGAAAAGTAGACATTCCAATCCTGCCCCCCCCCTTCCCGCTGCCAGCAACTTCTCTTCAGAGCCATGGCCGGGAGGTACGGTTAAATGAAAGAAGCAAATGAAAGAAAAACATATAGCTTGATGGCAAAAACAAGCAACAACAGTCAATAACAAGACCGTATATATGTGAATGTTTAGACCCAGCTAGTCCATTTCTGAGAATTATCCTACATGTGGGATCACACAAGCCTATGTTTATTCACTTCAGCATTGGTCGTCACAGCATAAAATTGGAACCTGCACAAAATACCCATCGCTACGGGACTGGTTGGATCTATTATAGAACATTCAGACACTGGAATACTATGCAACTATATAAAGAAGGATGCAGAAACTCTACTGATCTGTGTTAAACCAGGGAAGGATAAGAATACATAATTGTGTTCATTTGTATTTACACGGAGAAGCTCTGGAAGGATATTCGAGAGGCTATACAACTAGTTATGGACAGATATGGGAGAAGGACTTTTCACTGTATGTATACATTTTTATTCGTAAATTTCTGGACTTGTGAATGTATTCTCTATCCAAAACTTCATTTTAAAAAAATTATACTTTCTCTTTTCAAAACTTGGCTTCAGAATAGTAATTAAGTTAATGGATGTTGAATGTTTGTGCTGGTTTGAGTCTTTTAGTAGTACTATAGTTTTATTTCTTATAAATATTGGAAGACATGCTAGTCTCTTTTCTCAAATAGTCTTTCTGGTGGGTCAATTAATTCTTAAGCACTACTGCCACCTAGTAGCGACATCCTGAATTGCAAGCACAGTTGAATTCCGCCCCCCGCCCCCCCCCCCGAAAAGGTGAATAAAACTTGGGCAAATATTGTGAAGCGTATAATGATAAAGAGACAGTTAATGCGCACAAAATCTAACTTTATTACCTGATTTTTCTCTTTCAAGATGATAAGCTGAACCCAGAAGTAGTAATAAACAAAGTATAAAAGAATGACAGAGAAAATGTTCTCGACTGCTAATAAGAAATACACTGTTCAGGTCGACACAGTCAAAAGCGTGGTCCTTTTTGCTCAGTTTTTATATTAAACCCTGAAATAAGAACTCAAGCAACAATCCAAATAGGCCACAGAACTCACAGAACTCTCAAAACCTAAAGGTAAGACTCTTGCCACTTAACATTGGGATTTTCACCCGAAGTGTGCAACCCGAATGAAGAAATAAGCATAACGCTCAGGAAACGAGTGGCGTGAAGTCAGGCTGTCTGAACATGGTGTTGGTGGGGTGTGCACGGATGAGAAGTGCGCGGGGCCGAGGGAAACCGTCACAAAGAGGAGCATCGAAATGAAGGAAATTCACATCACTTGAGATCCCTGATTTCTGGCAGCGCAGGGGTACCGACACCTGTCTTGCCGGAGCTTCACTTATGTTCCTCAAAATTCAATTCATTCCCATTTGCTTTCATTTTTTTTTTTTTTTTAAGCCGCGGAGCCTAAAATCAAGCGCTGCCCATCAAGACTTGGAATCTCGGCCCAGCCGGCCCGAGAGGGATTGACTGAGAAAGCCGCTCGCTTGCTGCGCTTGGTGGCTCGGGGGCGGCTCCGTGCCCTGGGTACAGGCTCTGAGACACGGACTTGGCGGCTGTACAGAGCCCACATGCTCCCAGCTCCAACGTGGAGCCTCTGCCGGCAGGAGAGGCACGTAGGCCGGCGTGCCCGACTTTGGAGCGACCCTCCAAACGATACCAGTGGAAAAGAACAACTGGTGCCCAGATTTCCCCACCTGTCATCCTCAGGGAAATGATATAGCAGAGCTTACTGCGGGCCCAGCCTCCTGGGTGAGAGATGGTGTTGTGTCCACAGAGCAGCTCACTCTTGGGCTGACCTTCTGCCTGGCAGAGGCTCGAGTGCTGGTTTCACGCAAGTTATTCTAGCAACAGGCTAAGACAGTGGCATGTGCCCAGAATGGCCTTGTTCTTGCACTACTTGCCAGGCAAGGGAGGGCGGTACTTCGGTACCCGTATTCCCACCCTGGCCTGTTTTCAGTACTAATATAAGCAAGCAATGCCTCCTGTGGCTTCTTTCTACAAATATTTATTTAACATATATTCATTAAGCACTTACTAAGTGTCTCCTTTTGCTCTAGCAGATAACAGTTAAGGGGCAGGGAAAAAAAAAATAGGTCCTGTTCTAGCGCCTTCTTCCAGCTCACTGCATCTACAAGCGAAGAGTCTGGGACTGTTGTTTCCTGGGTGATTTTTTGGACCCAAGGTTAAACTCCCTTAACATCTAATTCATATCCCACATGCACGGCATCATTTCTAGGAAGATCGAGTTAAGCAGATAAAATATCATGACTCTGGAATGGCGTCAGCGTCACAGACAGAGTGATTTGATATTTACTCTCGTTTAAGACAATCACATCAGGCATGAGTCAGGTAAAGATGGCAGAACAGAGAGACCCTCTCCAAGGAATTGGCAAAAAGAAAAAAAAATCAAAGATTGAAGCGTGGGAGAAAGCTTGCCCCTCGATAACGCTTCAGACGAGGCTTAGGAAAGAAAGAATTCTAGGTCTAATCAGGGAGTGTGAAGTGCTAAGTAGCCCCTTCTCAGGAACTCCAAGAATTCCGGTTGGATCTAGTCAACTAGATGCCTTGGAGAATAAGTCAGATGCCTCTTTCCAAGGCACTTAATTTATAAACTGTAAACAGCATGTTGGATTTTATAAAGCATCCCATGCGCTCAACGAATGGGTTTTGATATTATTTCTCTCTGGCGGCACATCAGTAGCGGCTCAGTAGCCGAGCCTGGGCTGACCCGGAGGCAGCCGTACCAAGGCAGGGCAACCACAAGGTCACTGGGGAGGCTACGGCTCCTGCCCCCTGTCAGCTCGCAGTGTCCATTCTCCAATCAGAGGTGGCGGCGCGTGTGAGGCCATGTCTGCCCCCACAGGGCCACCTTGGCAGAGAGAGGCGGACATCTTTGCAATTCACCAGCAGTCCTCCAGTCTGGGCCAGGACTCTGTGCTCCCCCCAACCTGCATTACTAGCCAAGCATGGCCAAACTCAGCAGTGGTGGTGATGGAGGAAGAGGAGCAATGGGGGA
Source organism: Ursus maritimus (assembly GCF_017311325.1). Taxonomy (NCBI): domain Eukaryota; kingdom Metazoa; phylum Chordata; class Mammalia; order Carnivora; family Ursidae; genus Ursus; species Ursus maritimus. The sequence continues at coordinate 86,877,223 of NW_024423319.1, read as the reverse complement.
AGGAAGAGGGCAGGAGAAATATAGCCTGGAAGAGAAGCAATAAGTCACAGCCCCAGAGTAAATAACGGTGCAAAAAAGAACTGGAAACAGAAGTAATTTCTGAGAATGAGCCCGCCATCAAGGGGCCCCTCCTCTGTGTGTGTCCTTGGATTAAATAGTTTTACTGTCTCGGGAGGAACTGGTGTGGGAGGACTTGACCTTGAGACTCGACTGAAACTTTAAATCCTGATTTTCGGGACATCCAGAGGAACCTCTCATTGTTATCCAAACTCCCACTTACCTACAGCTTGGACCTCTTCTTCCCCAAACGCATGTCCAGCCCATGCTAAGTGTCGCGTGTCCCGGTGTTTCGCACTCATTGGTCAGAAATATTAGATGATTATTCCACTGCATTCTGAAACCCGAAGAGCATCTTATTGTTGTCTGCTCTAACTGGAAGGATCGCTGAGCTGAGGAGCCTCAAGCTCGGAGCCCTACCCTTCCCATCATTGGCTGTGCCATCTTGAACAAGTCCCTTGCCTTCTCTGGGACTCTGTTTTCCCCGTTTACAAAATGAATGGATTGGTCCAGATGCTTGTGTGGTTGTCTCCATTTCTAACAGTCTCTAACTCTATCCTACCTTCTCAGAGGACAGCACCTGCTTTGGGGGTTCATTTTCCCCAAAGCAGTACTGCAGAAAGGGTTCCTTTCTTACTCAGGAAGTTAATGACGGCAGAAAAGTCCAAACAAGGCATAATGTGATGCCTGAAGCAAAACTGAAGGTCAAGTCATAACAATTTGTCCTTTTGATGAGGCCATATTGGTGGCCTGAAATAAAAAGGGCCCTTAATCACCAATTGACTCTGTGCCTGAATGTACCAAATATAGTTATAAATTAAGAATATGCTGTTGATAATAAGAAGTGGCTGGCGAGGATATTTACCCAGCCCCCATGTCTCTTAAAGCTGTCTTAAAATTTGTAGTGTTTCTTTCCAGTCTTCACCAAATGGGAAGAGGACAAAGGCTAGTAGTGAGCAGTCATGGTAGAAGTACTTCTTTCCTTTGATGAGGGTGATATCAGCTGAATCCAACCCTCTTGCATCTTCCCTATGAGTGACCCTATTTCTTTTTTTTTTTTTTTTAAGATTTTATTTATTTATTTGACACAGAGACAGCCGGTGAGAGAGAGACAAGCTGGGGGAGTGGGAGAGGAAGAAGCAGGCTCCCAGCAGAGGAGCCCGATGTGGGGCTCGATCCGAGAATGCCGGGATCATGCCCTGAGCCAAAGGCAGACGCTCAACGACTGAGCCACCCAGGCACCCCATGAGTGACCCTATTTCTAAACCGAGCTTGAGCCACAGATCCTCATCCCCTGGTGGGACCATCTGTGACACTGTGGTTCAGGATAGAAGAGGTTCGAAGAGTTGTGTCCTGTGCAGATGCAGAGTGAATAAGGTCCTAGCGGTCAAGAGCAAGGCACTCCGCTTGGTCAAACATCTACAGAACCTTTGTGGGAGGGGAGGTACATTCCTGAAGCCCCTGGTGGGGACTTGGGTCTAAAAGATTTGCCTGTTGCTTATGGTTCTTGGCTCCAGGGCTGGGCTTCTGTGGGCTCCTATACGTTCTATGGAAAGACTCTTAGTTCTTAATTGTCGACGTAACTAACTGACTTTTAGAGTACAGAACCTTGCATACATTGGAAGTAGTGAAGTCTGATTACCCGTGTGCTGAAAAGCACGATACGGTTGAAGTCTTTTCCTCTGGGGGTTTGGATTATTTCTGTAAATCTACCACTCCACTAGGAGCTGTGACTGATATGGTGACGAGCTGTCAGAAAATGCTTAGGGGTGGTCTTTCTGCAGAGCCACGAATCAACGACAGCCCTAAACAGGGAGTCCCTTTCCATCCTTCCATCAACGGGGAAGAAAACAGGGAGAGGAGAAGCCATAAAAGAAGTCACAGAGAAGAAGGTAGAAGGACTTGTTTATGTGCAAAATCTGCCACGTCCTTCCACTGAATTCAAATAGCCCAATTTCAGAAAGGGAAGTTCCCCTTCATTTCACCCACTCCTTCCCAGGAAGGGGGTTTCACATCAGGGGTGAGACACACTTCTACCATTTACCTTTGGAAAGGAAGCAGGAGAGTTCGGTGATACCCACTCAGCCCAGGGACTCAGTGCCACCAAAGCATGAATGTGTGCTCTCCCTGTGGAAAAGAAAAGGTGGCCAGGTGTTCTGGGGACCCTGGTGCTGAAGCAATTTGATACTCGCTCCGCCACTGGACTGCTGGCTCTGGTATGGCCTTAGGAGAAGAGAGGTGACCAATGTCAGCTCAGGGTACAGGCTTCCTCTTACCCTGGAGCCAAATGAGTATGTTGGCTTTTCTTCAAAGTGTCCAGCAAAGTGTTTCCAAGGCTGCATTTGCATATACTCAGCCGCAACGGAGTTTTGGAATGGTGGCTAGTGATCTCACCTAACAGCTGTAGCGCCCTTAGTTAGAAATGGGGCATAAACAATAGGACCAACTCAGCCTCCATTCAATTTGTCTTTTCTGCCCAACGGTGGGAGTTGAATACTGAATTCAATCCCATTGCAATCTAGAATACTTGTGGCTGCAGACTTATGTCAAAGGGGCACGGTTAAAATAAAACCATGTAGAAATACGTTTTTTTATACTGCTCGTAATTCTGAACGTATTGGGCTGTTGGTCTCCTTTTTGCTTCGCTTAAACTCCACACACTATCGCTACACTGTTGGATTGTTGGTTCTCCTTTAAACAAGTCCGTTCTGCTGCCTTTGGACTTCAAACCTCAAACGAAAAATTTAAATCCCGGAAAGGAGTAATTTCCCATCATTTGGAGGAAAAATCACAGAAATGTATCAAGTCCTAAAATATCGCCTTGTGTTTAAAAAAGAAATTGGACTTCGATTCTTCACGTCCATTTTAGGCGTGTATATGCCTACATTTGACTTGGAGCTGAGGATGGGGGATGTTTTTTCCCCTGGAGGAGTTGACCTCCTTTTTGAACGGCAAGTTAAGAAGGACACTTTGGAGTTCAAACGCTTCTCCCTGGGAGGGAGCAGGTGAAATGAAGGGAAGCTTCCCTTTCTGAAAGTGGGCTATTTGAAAATCTGTGGTGACAGTTTTGGATCATCAAAAATAGCCCTTCCTCTTTCTCTTTTGTCATTTCTCCCGTGACCTGCTCTCCCTCCCTATCTGTGTTCCCTATTGATGGCAGGATGGAAGGGGACTCCGTGTTTAGGGCTATTGTTGGTTTGCGACACTGCAGAAAGGTCCCCCCTGAGCCTTTTCTGAGAGCTCATCAGCTTTCTTGAATGCACTAACCTGTTGCCCTTTCATTTTTAAAGAATATTGCAATTGGTTGGACCACAGCTTCAAAGGAGAAGTTGGGATTGAGCCAGGCCTTGGAAGAGAGAAAACTGTCCGAAAAATTCTTAGCTTTTGGCAGAAAAAAAAAAAAAACACAAAAACCCCCAAAAACCCAAAAGAAAAATACATCGACGGCAAATCTTAGAGAACCAAGTTTAAAGCTACGAGTCAACGTTCAAGTGCAGATTTTGACATGAGGGCGAAAAGGACCCAAATTGGATGAATTCCTGATTATAAGCACTGGGGATATATTGTCGACTGAAGTTACCCATTCTTTGAATTTTCTGAGTCAGCACTCTTTCTAACAAGAAAGTAGTTGTTCCAGACCGTAACCCCATCCAGGGTGTTGCTTTCGGACTATTGAGAATGGGTCTAAGGGGGTGTGGCTCTCCGCCATGCAGGCTCAGCCATCAGACTCTGAGACCCTCCCATAGAGGGGACCGCAAGCACACACGGCCGCAAGCACGCGCTCGCCAGACCGCACGGGAAGAAAGCTTTGCAGATGTGAGGGCAGCTGGCGGCGAGAGAACGCCGTGGGCACCAGCTCCCTCCACAACTCGAGTGTGCGGGTGTGTGAATGTGCCAGCGCCCCCTTCTATACCCGCCTCGCCCCGCCCGCTGCACGCACGAGGGGGTTGCGGAGGGAGTGCCCACCCTTTGCATTCTGCGGGAATCACACAACAAAAGTTGGTGGTCGCTGATCCGACGGGTGAGGAGTGGGTACTCCCGGCTGGACCGGTGCCACTGGCAGGGGCAGACAGGAAAATAAGAATGCTCTTAATGTCCTCCCAAAGAAAACCTTCGATGGACAAAAAAGTGGTTGTATTTTTACCCTCTCCCTTCGTGCTGCCAGGCGTCTTTAAATAGATCCTCTAGCCTAGGGACTTGTATGGAATAATTCATATTAAAACCCAAGAAGTGGCAGAGGAGGGGAGATGGTTCTTTCTTCCCTTTCTTTCCTTTCTCAACCCCGCCCCGCCGCCTTGTCAAGCGAACAGGAAAAGACTCATTTCAATTCAGCTGTGTTAAATTTCTCCTTCTGGGTCTTTTCATGAACTTTAGCTAATTCGGAAAAGACGACGAAAAGCCCCGGGAAAAGAAAATAGGAAGCTGCATTGTAGATTGCTCTTTGATACCTTTTGGTCCCAAGGACATGAGCGACATCGTTTAAGGACGCTGCACAGAGGGGGTGACACGAGGCTCTTAAATGGGAATGTCTAATTGAGAAGTCCAGGGCCTTCCATTTGCAACTCCTAAACCAATCGGCTGTTCTGCTGTTGAGAGAAAGAAAAAAAGGGAAGAAAAAGTCCTCCCCAGCTCCCCGGCCCCATGCATTTTTAGTTGGGCTCCGACTAAGATCCGTTTCTCCCCACTCACTGTCCCCAGATGGGTTTCCAAAAGACATCCAGGCCCCGGCTAGCCAAATTAAAAACCCTGTCTGTCCTTCTTTTTCCTTGGGAAGGGAAGGATGTGGGAAGGACGGAGAAAGGGGGCGGAGCAGGGCCCGAGGATCCAGGGAGCTTTGTTGCAAGCCACTTGTCTCTCCCCCTGAAACAGAGAATAACCACATTTCTCTTAATGTAGGCCGAAGGGCATCCAGGCGTTCCCAGAGCTCCGCTACCCCCAGCCCTGCGCCGGAGATGTGCGGGTCACTGTGATGGTATGCTCTCGTCCCTGCCAACCCGGGTCACCCCAGCCCTGCCCTGAAGGGCAGCCGAGCCATGTGGCCGCTCCTCTCTGCGGGTTCAGGCTCAGGGCTCCAGAAAGCCCCCCAATCCGCTCGGCCCGGCAGAGCGGCTGCCAAGAATGACATCCTGAGAATACTATGAAGATGGGGAGACCTCACGGGCCGCTGTCCCCGGATGGAGCGGGACCCAGGCTGTCTGGAAAACAGGCAGAGCAAAGAGCGAGCTCACAATGGAAGGAGCTCAAGCGCAGGGGAAAGGGGGCGGGGTGGGAGTCGTGGAGAGCAAAAGAAAATAAAAGCCACATGCCACCCAGGAAGATTCCAGGGCGGGCGGGAAGGAGGTGGCAGAGGAAGGACTTGCAGGGAGCAAGTACCCAGACATGGCACTGCCAGTCTCGCTGGATTCTTTTCTGAATTAGATTATGCGAAAGAAAGCGGGGAAATATATAGCCTGCCAGCTGTTCAAAGGCTTACAACCTTGCTTTTATTGTCCGGGTAAGTTGGTGAGGTGGGGCATCAGAGGAATTCCAAACATACCATCCCAGAGAAATTTTAATATGTTCCCCAGTGTCATACACGAAGAGGAAATGACAGCTGATCACAGCCAGAGCAGGCCACAGCGATCTGGGCCCTGGAGCTCACCCACCCTCACTTGGCCAAGCTACCCGCCTCTGCTCAAGCACTTCTGTCCTTCCACCTGCTTCCCCATCCCTTCTGCCCCTACTGGCCCTGCCGGGTTGGTTGGGGGGGACGGGTTGGGACTGGACAAAGTAGCAGGAGCTGACGTTCATGGGAAGAGGTGAGGTCGGCCTTCAAGGCCGCTGGCCAAGAAGCTGAGGCTGGCTAGGGTGAGTCAGGCACCCCAGGGAGTCAGAGGCATTTTAATCCAACCACGGGGGATTATCTGCTGATAAGGACCGAATCAAGGACTCTGGTGATGCTGTCTTCAGGGGTTGTTGTCCACCACCCCCCACCCCCCCCACCCCCCGCCCAGTAACCTACCCAAGCCAGAAAACACAAGACTGCATTATTTGAAAGCAGCACTGTGTGTGGCTCTGATGGGGACCTGGGTTTGGGGAATGACTTCCGGTGACTTCTTCCCAGGGGCCCCTTGAATTTAGGCCAGACCCAGAGGTCACTGGTTTGGATCCTGGGGGTGGTTCAAATAAATGGTGGGAGCCAGTGATAGTGTCTTGCTCTGTGCATGTTTCTAATTCAGTGATTCATCGAGTGGCCCTGATGTCAGCTGCTGAGTAGGTGACTCACAGCCATCCCTGATAGAGACAGCACGTGGTCCTTTCCAAAGCATACTCAAGGGAACAGAGGAAGGATAAACTGCCCTTTTTCCAGGCTTCCTCTACCCAGGCGGGAAAGATCCGGGCTGTGTTAGCTGTGAGTGACTCGTACCCAAGATCCGGTGATAAAGGCCTCAGGGGAACCCCTTCGTCATAAATGGAAAGAAAACCCATTGATAAGCGACCATCACTGCAAGTCGATCAGGCTATCAGCAGATATTTGAAATAGTCCTTTGTAACAAGGAAGTCATTGACCCGTTTAGCCATTGGCAAAGTCTATTTCAGTCCCCAAACCTGACTCGAGATAGCATACAGATTGAGAATTAGACCATGGGACAATGCCTGGGTCACCTTTGCATCCAGCAGGACTCGAACTAGCATCATTTCTTAAAAGGACGATGGAATGAATAATTAACCAATAAGAATAATAGCGCTTGAACTGTGAGTCCTGAACATACAGTAGAAACCGCTGGCCACCATCGGTGGCTAGGATTCCGAGAAACTCACATTTTTCAAGAGCCCAGGAAAATAAATGAGTTGGAAATTGTTAAATGTATTGAAAAATGATTTATTTTCCCCTTGATGGTGTCACCGGAACTCGAATTAAGATTGAAAACTCCACAGGCATATTTCCATCTGTGGGTGTTAGCTGTTTGCTATACAGTCGGTCAAGAAGGCCTGCGCCAGTCCTCCCTTTACTTGAACCAAAGGTGTCTTAAAGTAAATGATGCAAAATTTGGCATTTGGTGTTCAGACACTCTCCTATAATGGTCTGAGTAACGGTACCAGAATATTGTTTTGACTCGACCAACTGCTTTGTTAACAGCAAGAGTTTTTAAAGAAAAAGAAAATCACTGCAAAATTGCACAGCAATAGAATCCATAGTATCTTTTCAAGCTTTCTCAAACCGTGAATATCCCCGGGGTGTAAATTAACTCGTTCAAAAGCTGGATTTTCACTCAACAATGGCCATTAGGAGAGTTATTAGAGGCGATCAGGAAAGATCCCCCATAAACCACGTTCCCACTCCACAGTGAAATCCGGTCAAGAAGACCCTCAAGTTTCCTTTCGGAAGCCAGACTGGTGAGAAGAAAATGGGCAGATATTTGCATTTGGTCGAAAGGCACTCTTGAGAAGCATTCTGCAGGGCCCCCCCTCCCCCCCATACTTGGTTGACACCCACAGCCCACACCGCCTTTTAGGCGTCTCTATGTTTTCAGACGCACCGGGGATTTAATGTTCTGTGTTGGAGCAGTTTGCCGACGCCAGCTCCTTGTCATTAAAATACACCAGTGTTAGAAATGAAGAGACATTTTGCAGCATCCGCATCTGTTATCAATGCCAGCTACAAAGGACAGAAAGTGGGACTCCCATCCTGCCAAAGAGCTTCCTTTCCTGCACCTGAATCTCAGTGGAGGAGGGAGTCTACTCGTCCTCGCAGGTTTATCGGGGGCTCGTGAATTACAATGAGCCTCAGTTACAGGGCGTTCTGAGTCATTAACATTCTGTACACAAACTTCCCGTCCCCCAAGAAAGAGTTATGCCCAGGCCTCCTACAGCCCAATTGTTCATTTAAAGAGAGAACTTGTATTCACGAGCTTGAAAGGACCCCCCCCACCCCGGAATATTCCTCAGGTGTTTGTAAGGAGTCATTCCTACAGGTCCCGGTCCCTGCGCCGGTGGGAGCATCCTTTCTCGGTCACCGCTTGGACAGTGAAGCATCCGCGGAGCTGCGGGGACAAGCTGACTTCTAAAAATAACCCTTTGCAATAAGGCCAAGGCAAACAGCATGCATTTCCTCGGACTTTTTGCCCAATCAAAATCCTATAGTAAACCCATCCTCCTCTCTCCCCAGTGCTCCTGACTGCGTCTATGGAAGCGAAGTCCTTGCACGTTGAGAGGAGAGTGCAAAGGAACAGGGCTCCTGCAAAGCGTGACACAGAAAGCTAGAAATAAATGTTGCCTATTGTTTGAAGTCATTCTAAGCAGTCCGGCGGAGCCCTGGCAGGAGATCAGCAGCGTACAGAAGTAGTAATAAAAGTAAACAGAGCGCATTTAAACTCGCAGGCTTGCCCGCGTTCATAGTGCCCCCATTGTAACAGGGATGAGGGCGGTGGGGAAGATACTGGGGCTTCAGGAATCCATGTCGTCCAGTGCTGCTTCCCAGTCTCCTTTCACCAGGTCAAATATAAGAACCATTACAAAGTTACATCGAACTACGCAGAGAGTTTGAAAATAAAATCCCTTTCGGTCAAACCCAAAGGGATTTTCCAGCCTCTCGGTGAGGCTCCCCTGCTCTGTCACAGACTTCAAAGACCCGTTCATTTAAAAAAAAAAAAAAAAAAAACCACCAAAAACCCCACAATGCTAGCATGCTACCGATTAATGCAAATTCAATTAATGCAAATTTAAGTGGTATTTAAAGGTTGTCTCTTTGTCTGAGAGGAGGATGAAATGCTCGGTTTGGAAAGAAGTAATTTCCTAGGCAAGCCGTCAGCCCTTGTTTTCCTGCTTACCTTGGGGGAAACGCAGGGCTCCTTTCTTCTCAGACTTTTCTGAGAGCTAGAAAGAGGTCCTGTTACTTCCAAATGCTTTTGTTCTTCTGTCCCTCTGTCACATGGCTTGCCTTTTATATTTGCAACACACAAAAGTTAGGACTGTTGTTTAAGCGACACAGGGAGAGAGAGAGAGAGAGGGAGAGGGAGAGAGAGAGAGAGAATGTCAAATGGAAAAGTGCCATTGCAGTCATATATCAATCAGGCGTGCGGCCGCAGCAGCGCTCTAGCAAATGGGAATGCCACGGAAATGTGAGGCGCTCCTTATCGGGGACTCAGCCACTGCCCACCGCTCGGCTGCCTTTCACGGAGCATCTTGCGATGGGAACAACATAGAGGAAAAGGGCAAGGGCGAGGAAGTTCCCTCTTTCTTTTCTTTCTTTCTTTCTTTCTTTCTTTCTTTCTTTCTTTCTTTCGGGAAATAATAAGAGGCTAGATGAATATTCTGGGTTTAATTCTCTGGCAAGCATGCCATCGAGATGGGCAGTCGGTGGTGAGGACACATAGTTTGGGAAATACGGAGACAGTGACATTCTGTTTCAAGATTCAGCAGCTGCCCGAGATGAAGTTGAAATGCTAGGGAAGGGGGGAGAAAGATGGGAATCAGAAGGACTTCGCAGGCGATCGGGCTGAGGCAAGTGCAAAACGCTGCCCTGTTTTATCACGACCTGTGTGGGTGGCAAGAGCTTTTTTTCTGAGGTGTTCATCCATTACGTGATTTTTAGCAGCGTATACTCGGTGAAATCCACGATGGCACTTTGATAAGCGCTTTCGTCTGCATCATTTAGAATAAAACTCATAGGATTTAGAAACAATGGGAAAGGGTAGTCTTGACTTCTTGGAATACACGAGTGTGAAACTAACAGGTAAGGCCAACCCACCGCCAAACAGCTCCTTTGGCAGAAAAGTGGCAAAGGTCACTGTGGGGAGGGGGGGGTGGGGAGTGGTGGGGGCTAAGTACTCAGGCTAGCTAGATAATACCCTTACGAGCTGTGAAAATACAAAGGGGAATAGTTCCTTCAAGAGCTGAAAATTGGGGCAGAAAACCATCAGGCAATTTTGGTGGACGACACAAAGAACCATATATAAATTACTTTATGTCAGACAGACCCAGCCCCAGAATAACTTTTTTTTTTTAAATTAACACTGGTGAAGAATTCAAACGAGAATATTAAAAACAACAACAACAACAACAACAACCACATTTCACGGAAGAGTAAATATATCCTAAAACCGAAGAAGTTTCTCTCGGGAGCTCCATATAATTGTTGATCCCGGGACTGTCATGTTCGCCTGTACCAAATCATGTATTATTCATTAATAAATTGATCATCACATCATTACTTTGCCACCGAACTTTTACTCCAAACAGCCACTGATGTGTACGGGAGGGGTCTTCCAATTTTCGGTTTGACCTCCACCTTTTCAGAAGAAGTCTTTTCTTTTGCTCTGCCAGCAAAACACTGCCTACCTGGGACCAGCCAGTTCCAAACAGAATCCACCTACAAGGATAAAGGATACAGGACAAGTTGAAAGCCTCGCAAGAAAACCTGGCACGAGGCCGATGATGATATTGGCTGAATGTCTTAAAAGCAGAAGATCAAACAGCAAATGGAAATTGGGCCTTGAAATGGAAATAATCTGAAAGGGGAAATGACTTGTAGCTAAGAGCCATGGAAACAGTCATGAACACATTTTCTGGCTCAATTCTGCGGGTTAGATTGGGAGGCAGGATAAACTCCTCGGCCACCAAAATTTTCAAATATCAGAGCCCGATGTCCATTCCCCTCTTCAACTCCCTTAATAAATAATTTGTGGCTTTCCCAGCATAGGTTCTCCTCTCCACCCTACCATCCCTTGCCTTTGGGTTCTCAGAGCCATTCTGTCTGTTCTGCAGTAACATGAAGAGGTACGGTTCTTCCTGGTTGCAATTTTCCAGCCTTCTACCATCTGCCCTTCCGCGAGAGCGCGGCAGAAAGTGTAAAGATTGCAAACACATTGACTGCTTGGCCACGGGAGACAGGCTCTCTCCCAGATGGAGCCCCACTGCTTCCTCCCACCGTTATTCTGTCAGGGGTGGCGAAGAATGCCATCTGCTGCCCCTTTCGAGAGAAAGCCTTTGCCTCCGCCCATCGGGGAGGCAACAGACCCATTTGTGAGCCTACCAATAGGTATCTGGCAACAGAAACCCTTTTCATCCCCTCATCATGCCTTGCAGAACAGCCACTGCGTAGAGAAGGAGATGTCTATCAGCCGGATGGGGAATCTTTCAAGGGATCACTTCTGAGCCTTTCGTTTTGGGTACTGCTTTTGGGGTGTCTCTCTCTTTCTTGGTAGCTCTAGGGGCTATTTCTGGGCAGTCGCGCAGCATCCAAACACCCATGAAGGGTTGGAGAATCCCAAGACTGGTCCTGCTTCCTCCCTATGGAACCTGAAGGGAGTACTTATGTCCTCCCTCCTCTTGGTGCAGCTGGAGAGCCAGGTGCCACCAAGCCTGGCTCACCCTCTCTGCCACCCAGGAGTGGCCAAGGCGTGCAGGTGTGCAAAGCTCATCCTCTCTGGTTGCACTGGAATGGAGAGCCCAGAGGACACAACAGCCAACGTCGGGGCCATCAGAGCCCAGACACGTGATGGATGATGCTTGTCCTGGGGGACACAGGGTCCAAGGAGGCATCCTCAGCACTCTGCTCTTTGGGGTTACATCCATATTCACCATTTTATGAGCCTGGATCTCCAGCTTTCCCGATGATCCTGTGAACTGCCCCCCATCACCATACCCACCAAGATCCTGCCAATCAATTCCTTTCTGCTTTCCTTAGCTAGAGACAGTTTTTGAGGTGGCAACCAGGAGTCCTGAGCTGGACGTTACATTTTCCAAATTTAGGTGAACCAACCTTATTAGCATACAAATGGAAATGCAGCCTTTACTTGGTCCTGGCTACTTTTCCCACATACACACATGGTTTCAGATTCGTTGTCAGTCTGCTGTAGCCTCTGTTGTAGAATTTCAAAGTAGAAAATTCCCATGTGGGCATCTACAGACCCATAGTTCTTACTCAAGTATCAATACTCACCAAGGCACCCACTGCAAACCAATAACGTTTGATATCATATCTACATGGATAAAGATAGGGATGTGTGTGTGTGTGTGTGTGTGTGTGTGTGTAAAATCCCACATACCAGCATAACCTGTCTGCTAGGTCTGCTTTATAACTATCTACGAGAATACTAATCTTTACCATCCTCATGAATATGATAACATTCATTCAAAAATACCTACCAGTAATAATAACTATTTAATGGGTGTTTATTCTCTGCTGGGTGTTTACTCTTTGCTGGGCTCTGAGCCAAATATTCTGGATGTATCACCTCTTTTCGAGAGATACATAGCAATCCTATCAGGTAAATACTATTATTCTCTTTTATAAATGAAGAACTTGAAGCTCTGGGAGGATAGGTGACTTCCCTGGGGTGGGCACAGTGAAAACAAACGGCAGATACGAGCTCTGGCCTTCCTGTCTTCAAAGGGCCACGGTTTAGCCACCATTCAACAGAAATTCACCGAGCAGAGCTTTTATAGTTACGACCTGCTATTTGTGAGGGGTACAAATCAAAACAGGAAATGGGTCCAGTTCTTCTGGTATTTAGGATACTACCAGGAAAAGAGAAATGTTCCCTCATGAAAATGCTGCCAGGCAGAACGTACCCCGGGCTGCAAGAAAAACAAAACGTACGATAAGACGGGAGGTGGTACGTCCAGGAGAAGTACGCTGGCTCTGGGCTTTGAAGGCACCCAGTGGGACCCAGAGGACAAACGTGAGTTTGGAGAAGAGCCCACGGGCAGACCCTTGGTTGGGCCCCATCCTATGCTGTGATGAGCCGGGGAGACAGGGGAGCAGCGAAGGAGCCAGGCTCGGAGCTGGGCCAGAGAAGGTCCAAAAGGAGAGACTAGAATGGAAAGGCAGCCCGGGACCAGCGAAGAGCTACGTATGTGGAAGGGTTGGCACAGAGGCAGAAAAGCAAAGGTAAGTAGCAAATGGGGACTTTCATCCACCCACATGGCCGTCCAATGAGTATTCTTTGAGTGCCTTCTACCTGCCAGATGTTCTCATCCCAGGGGTTCCACCACTGGATAAAACGGACAAAGTTTCTATGGTAATGGTGGAAGAGCATGTCAGTAAAGACACTTTCAAGGCAAAAAAAAAAAAAACAAAAAAAAACAACACAACCCAACACTTGAGTCTCAGGGGCTTAAAAGGCAGTTATGGTCATTCATCAAGAAGCAGGTAGGTCTAGGGTGGGTACAGCGGCCACGGTATCATCAAAACCTCAAGCTCCCTCCACTCCCATCAGGCTCAGCACTGTTGGCTTCTGTGTTCCGGCAGGTAGATAGTCAGTGGAGCTCAAGAAATCACCTCTAAATTCAGCAATCAAGAGCAAAGGACGAAACGAGCTGGCTCTTTGCCTGCTCCTTCAGTCAGGAGGAAAATCTTTCCAGAAATCCCAGGGGCTTCCCCTTGACCAGAATGTGGCCACATTGCCTCCCTCAACAGTACTTTAGAGTGTGACATGTGCTGAGAGGAAAACAGAGCAGTAAGGAGATAAAGAGTAACTCAAGTAGCCCAGGAAGAGGGCTGAGTGAATAGGGTGACCAGAGCTGGTCTCTCGGGGGTGGGGAGAGGCGAGATTTGAATTTAAATGCTAAGAGTAAACTTGGTAAGCGGAAATGCCAAGGTGGCTGGAAAGAGGGAGAGGGGCAAGTGGTAGGAGATGTATTAGAGATGAGAGCGGGAGCCGTATAAATCACATGAAGTTTTATTGGCCAGTATAGAGAGTTTGGGTTTTGTTATTGGTTGATTTGTGTCCCCTTCAAAAACGATAATGTTGAAGTCCTAACCTCTAATACCACACAATGCAGCCTTATTTAGAAATAGGGTCTTTAGGGTGCCCGGGGAGCTCAGTCGGTTAAGTGTTTGCCTTCGGCTCAGGTCACATGATCTCGAGGTCTTGGAATCGAGCCCTGTGTTGGGCTCCCTCCTCAGCGGGGAGCCTGCTTCTCCCTCTCCCTCTGCCCCTCCTCCCCGCTTATGCTCTCTCTCTCTCAAATAAATAAATAAAATCTTAAAAAAAGGTAAAAAGTTCTCCTTGGTTTCTCAAAAAATTACAACTAGAACTACTGTATGATCCAACAATTCCACTCCTGGGTACATATCTAAAAGAAATAAACACAGGCACAACTGAAGTGTCTGTCAACAGAGGAATGGATAAAGAAGAGGGCTCACACACACACACACACACACAGCACAGGCACACACTGGAATATTATTTGGCCCTGAAAAAGGAGGAAATCCTGCCATTTGCAAACAACTTGGATGGACCATGAAGGCATCATGCCAAGTTGAATAAGGCAGAGAAAGACAAATACCATATGATCTCCCTTACATGTGGAATCTAAAAACGCTGAACCCTTAGAAACAGAAAGTAGAGGTGGTTACCAAGAGCTGGGGGTGGGGGGAATGGGGAGGTGTTGGTCAAAAGGTACAAAATTTCAGTTAGAAGATGAATAATTATGCGAGCTGATGCTGATGTTAGCCGAGGCTATGGTGGTGACCCTTTTGCAATACATGGGCATCAAATCAGCACATTGTACACCTTACATTTATACAATGTATACGTCAATCATTTCTAAATAAAGCTGGAGAAGAAAAAGAAAAAGAAGACAAGGAACAAAAATAAATTAATTAAAATAAAAGTTTCCCTTACCGCATCGAAGGTACAATCCATTAAATAATTAACTGATCAGCAGGACTTCATTAAAATGAACACTTCTGTTCTATGAAAGCAATGTTAAGAGTATGGAAAGAACAGCCACAGACTGGGAGAAAACATTTGCAAAAGACTCATCCAATCAAGGACTGGTATCCAGAATGTATGAAGAAGCCTTAAACTCAAAAGTAGGAAAATGAACAACCTAATTAAATAAAGGGGCAGAAGACCTGAAGAGACACCTCACCCGAGAAGATATACAGATGGTAAATCAGCATATGAAAAGATGCTCGGCAAGGTATGTCGTTGGGGAAATGCAAATTAAAATGACAGCGAGCTACCACTACATGCCTATTAGAATGGCCAAAATCTGGAACACTAACAACACCAAATACTGGCGAGGACATGGAGCAACAGGAACTCTCATTCATTGTGGGTGGAAATGCAAAATAGTACAGTCACTTTGGAAGACAATTTGGCAGTTTCTTGCAAAACTAAACGCACTCTAACCATATGATCCAGCAATTGCATTCCTTGGTATTTACCCAAAAGAGTCGAAAACTACGTCCACACAAAACCTGCACATGGATATTTATAGCAGTTTTACTCATAATTGCCAAAACTTGGAAACAACCAAGATGTTTTCTGTAGGTGAACAGATAAACAAACCGTTGCATATCCAGACAGTGGAATCCTATTCAGTGCTCAAAGGAAACGAGCTCTCAAGCTATATCGCATATTACTTTACAATTTTATATATAATTTATATGCAAATTTTATATGTATATAAATTATTCATATACAAATACATATAAAGTTTAATTTTATATGTAAATTTATAAGCTTGATATCAAGCCATCAAGCATATCAGTGCAGATTACTTTATAATTTTATATATCAATAATACCTCAATAAAGCTTACACTTTAAAAAAATGCATATTGCTATAAAAAAGAAGCCAATCTGAAAGGCTACGTACTGTACGATTCCAATTATATGGCATTCTGGAAAAGGCAAAACTATAGACACGGTAAATTGATCAGTGTCTGCCAGTGAAAATAGTCTGTATGATACTATAATGCTGGCTAGACGTCATCATGTATCTGTCCAAACTCATAGAACGCCCAGCACCGAGAGTGAGCCTTATTGTAAACTATGGACTTTGGGTGATAATGATGTCAATGTAGGTTTATCAACTGTAAGAAATGTACCACCCTGGGGTGAAATGGTGATATGGTGGGAGGCTGTGCCTCTATTGGGTGGGGGAGAGGGGAACTATGGGAACTCTCCATACTTTCCACTCAATTCTTCCATGAACTTAAATCTACTCTGAAGAGTAAAGTCTATTTAAAAAAATAACAACATGGCACACCTCCTCCCCCCGCCAAAAAAAAAAAAAAAAAAAAGTATCCAATCAAGCAGACAGCCTCGGGGGGAAAAAAACCTCCCCAGACAATTCTAAAGCACAATTAGAATTAGGGACCAGTCCTTGACCATTATAAAAGTAGCCAGTCAATCAATTCAATAAACAATTTCACAATGTAAATTCAAGCTCACGAACCTCTGGATATGTCCTAATTTTAGTGAATAATCTCTTTTGGCATCTTTTTCACCATTTTATGAGCATCTTCAAAGCGTTGAGAGGATATCTTTTTCTTACAACAGACTGTACATCTCATCAAAGGCATAAATCAGGACAATGTTCGGTTTCTAAAAAGAGGACAAAAGAAAAAAGACTCCGAGCCCTAAATTTAAGCACCTTTTGAACTTTATAAAAAGCACTTTAGGAGCTACGTTGTTAATGCAATAAGAAAGCTAAGATTTTTATCTAGTCCTTTTTAAATACATTCTTCTATCTGTGGGTTACTCCATGAAGATAATGAAAAATTATTTTCTACACAAAATTAGCAATGCAAAGATTCAAAGCAGTCCGAAGAACATTCAAAAAAGTTTTTTAAAAAAGGGACATATTTAGAGAGGAAAGAAATCCTCTAACAAAATGTGTCATCTTGCTTCATTATGGTTCTAAAATTAGCTCTTCCTTATTTAGGTGAGAAAGAGAGCTAAAATCATCGCTTAGTACTATGCCCCACTGCTGGGAGTGAGGGGCTCCATGCTAGAGGTAAGGACCCCGATAGCCGTTCTATTTCGAAGGTCTTATTCCTCACTCTGCAGGAGCCCTCAATAATATCTGACACAAATGAGCAACTCTTTCTTAAAATTTTTCTTTCTTCAGTCTTCATCGTGTGATAGGATCCAGTCCTACCCTGGCGTCCTTTTCCTTCATGGCCGCAACGCTTTTCACTAACACCCTGCTGAATGATTTCAGTTTCCAGTTCTGATGTTCCCTCGAGGTCACTTTCTGTTCTTAGCCTAGTTTCTGAGCTTCAGAACAAGAATTTCCACCTAGTCCCAAGAAATCACCGTTTAAATATTCCATTGGCCCCCTCACTGGGGTACCAAGGGCAACCCATTATCTTCTAAGGTTGCACCATTATTGGCGCCCTCCCCAGAGGCCCCAGCCTGGAAAATCTCATTCGCTCAGCAATTTGGGGAAAGTCGTTAACTTCTTACAACCTCAGTTACTTCATCTGTTTTATGGGTAAAGAAAACCAACTTAAGAGACTCGGCGTGAAGGTTACTTGAGACATTGAACTGACACGATTTCGAAGATTATGGCTGTGTGTCGTTGCCCTGCCAGAGAGCACCTAAGGAAACAGTGAACTCAGCCCCAGCTATAAACAGGCCCAAGGTCTTTGACTCCCATATTACGATGCCTATAAAACCACTGGCGGGCTAGGAAGTAATAACTTTCTCTACAGAAAGAAACCGAAGTGCTTTGGTCATATTTGAACTTCTTTTGTTCTTGCTGTCAAAGAATAGACTCCGCTGTCAACTCTTATTTTCTCAAATTCTCAAATTGCACGGTATTAAGAAAGAGTCACTTCCTTCAGTATCAAATGCGACATGCATTCAGAAATATATTTTTATTTTTATTTTTTAATTTTTTTTTAAAGATTTTATTTATTTATTTAACAGAGATAGAGACAGCCAGCGAGAGAGGGAACACAGCAGGGGGAGTGGGAGAGGAAGAAGCAGGCTCACAGTGGAGGAGCCTGATGTGGGGCTCGATCCCATAACGCTGGGATCACGCCCTGAGCCGAAGGCAGACGCTTAACTGCTGTGCCACCCAGGTGCCCCCAGAAATATATTTTTAATTAACTTTGCATGTCTCGCTTATCAAGTAGAAACTACATTCACTAGTAGCTCAACAAATTCATGTTAGGTCAGTTTTAATCTTACTTAAGGTCAATTTCACACAGAAAGAATTATTGCAAGAGTTTGTACTGACAGCTTCTAACTAATGTATACTTCTAAAAGGATGGATAATCATTGACTGGATGTTCAAAGAAAGGTTGTATTTCTTGATGCCCCCCCCC
>NW_024423319.1:86856165-86859102 GCF_017311325.1 Ursus maritimus | reverse complement strand
CCCCCCCCCACAAAATGATACCACTCATCATAGCTGACACTTCTTTATTTTTCCCAAAAGAATTTTTTCACGTATTGAATAGTTTCCCCAAATGTATGACTTTTTCAATTAAAAGTTAATTTTAAAAAACATACTTGGTGGTTTGAGTCAAGAAAAAAATAACAGGCATAGAGGCATTCCATGGTTGTTCCATGTGATGAATAAAGGCCACTTCATTTTATCCATTTATTTATTCAATCTCTCTTTATCAAACATCTCTTAAGTGCAAAAGACTCTGCCTTTCTTACTGAATCAATGAGTAACTCTATTTTTAGAAATGTCTTCTGATTTTCCCAGATCTCTGAGAAATGATTTTCAGACCTCTTTTTCAGTCCCACTCATTTGTGTATTCAATAGTTCATCATTGAGCAGAGCAAGAGTAGAAGAGAATGAGGTCAGGGCTAAACCATGTAGAGAGCCTTGTAGCTATGATAAGGCATATGAGCATACTCTAAATGTGATGGGAAGCCACTGGGGAGTTTTGAACTAGAAGGTGACATGGCCCGCTTCCAGTTTATAAAAGATGACCCTGGGTCTTTTGTGGAAATAGACAGTCTGGTTAGGAGGCCAATGCGAGGAGACGTGGTTAAATGCTGACTGTATGTTGCAAGTCGAGCTCTTGCAGAACTCGCTGAAGGATTGAATTTATGGTTCAGGTGAAGAAGAGGAATTGGCAAGGACGCTTAGGTTTTTGCTATGAACAGCTGGTGATTAGTTGGTGTCCCCATTTACCTGAAGCAGGGGAGATTGGAGAATGAGTACGGTGGGCGAGGGAGGCAGAACCAAGAATGGGGGTTTGGACATAATAGAACACCCATTGTGCAATAAGGAAAAAGGTTCTGTTGGCACGTAGACTAGACCTGTAAAAGCATCAGTCATCAGAAGAAAACTCATGGAGACAGGATCAAGACAGATACGTGAGTTCATCATTGTCCTCTCCACGCTGGGGCAGCTTCGCCCCAGATGCCAGATGTGGGAGAGGGGCATGACTTTTGGGATGTGGGGCTCTTAAGCTGAATGCTTAGGGAAGAACCAGGCTCTCCTCTGACACGATGAGGGACCAGGGTGTAATCGCAATATGATACAGTAGAACCATGCTCCATCCCTATCCTGGCAATCCATCCTCTCAGGTGATCGGGGACCGATATATAATAACAAGAAGATAGAGCAGCACTTTGCTCCATCCCTATCCTGCCAGCTCCCCTTCTGGTCTTAGGGAACTGAGTGACGGATCCAAACTGTGTTGCAGCTGTAAGACAAAGAAAGCTAGCAGCAGGATTTTGTCACACTGGTGTTCATTATTAAAGAAGCACTAGCTCCGACTTGGGCATGTTTGGAGGGCTGAAGTCCAAGTCTCCTGGTCGACCAGGATTGATGGCCTTAAGCACTAGCCTTGGCCAGTTTCTACGGAGATCTGCAAGAGGCCAATTTCCTCTCTACAGGGGATAATTCATGGACAAATTAATACTTACCTCTTAGTAAAAAAAAAAGACAAAAAAAAAAAAACCCCTTGGATTAAGTTGGTAGTGGTGGAGTGGTGAAACGTGCTTGAATTCTGGGAACGGTCTGAATGTAGATTTCCTAAACAAAACCAAAACCAAAACCAAAACCAAAAAACCCTTGCTCATGGTTGATCTTATGATTTAAGGGGGAAAAGAGGTATCAAGGTGTATGTAGAGTATTCTCTCTTGAACAACCAATTTAATCATGTTGTCACTGATTGAAATAAGGAAGGTTAAAGAAGTATGTAGTGAAGATGGACGTGGACTCAAGGAGGTTCTGATCTGGAAATGACTGGTAGATGCCCAAGTAGAGAGGTGGACAGCACCTGGAGTTTAGGGGAGGGATCTGGGGGGGGGGGGATACACATTTTGGAGTCATCAGCATGTAAATGCCTTTTAAAGCCACAGGACTGGATCATCTCAGGAACAAATAAAGAAGAGAAAAGGGCAACAAACTGAACCCTGCCTGGACTCTGTCAATATTTAGAAGTCTGGAGCAGGCCTACTGCCCACTTCTCCTAATGCCCACTAGACTCTTGATTGCCTTCACCCAGAAAAGATGGAACATTCTAGCACAATGTAATCTCAAAATACGAGATTTACAAAAAATGTGACTTACTGCATAAGGCAGGCCTGAGATAGACCAGAAGCATCATGTTCCAAGGCAATGCGGGAATATTTACAAGCACAGATACAAAACATGACGAACATACAGATATGAAACCACAGCTTTCTCTCTGCTCCAAGAGACTGGTTCTGGCCAAGGGGCAGAATTACCTGCCAACGCAACAGAAAATTGACAGAATTCATATTCGGCTTACTCTTTCAGAGATTTAATTAGAATCATATAATTACATCAAAGTTTTTTTGAGGAAGATTTGTTTTCCTTTTGAATGCAACATTTGAACCTATTTTAATTTTAATTTAATTTATTTATTTTTAGATTTTATTCATTTGTCAGAGAGAGAGAGAGCACAAGCAGGGCGAATGGCAGGCAGAGGGAGAAGCAGGTTTCCCGCTGAGCAAGGAGCCCGGTGTGGGGTTCAATCCCAGGACCCTGGGATCACGACATGAGCTGAAGGCAGATGCTTAACTGACTGAGCCACCCAGGCGTCCCTATTCTATTTTTAATAGGACTATGCTTTACTCTCCTCCAGTAAAACTACAGAACTATTAAATTATTAGACATTCCCTTCTGAGACTAGGTCTTTCAGGCCAGTGTTTTAGGTACAGGGCAATGATGTTTCTTTCTTTCTTTTTTTTTTTTTTTTAGTTTTATTTATTTATTTGAGAGAGAGAGAAAGCGAGAGAGCATGAGAGGGAGGAGGGGCAGAGGGAGAAGCAGACTCCCCGCTGAGCAGGGAGCCTGACACGGGGGGGGGGGGGGGGGGGGGGG
>NW_024423319.1:86836113-86856155 GCF_017311325.1 Ursus maritimus | reverse complement strand
GGGGGGGGGGCGCTCGATCCTAGGACTCCAGGATCATGACCTGAGCCGAAGGCAGATGCTTAACCGACTGAGCCACCCAGGCTCCCCCAATGATGTTTCATATATGGTTATTCTACTACAGATCATGCTTCTATTCTTTAATACCCTAAGGAGAAATTATCAAGGAAATTTGAAAATGTCATTGTCCTTCCTTCCACTTTTGGATTTACAGCCAGAAGTTGGTTGTGGCTTAAGCTAAATGAAGTAGACATTAAGTCATGATTCGTAATACTTAATCAGGAACTGAAAGAGTCTTGGTTAATAGGAGTGGAGCAACAAATTACCATGTCCAACAGTATAAAATAGGGAACTATTCTGTTCTCTCTTTGTTTTAGCTTATTTCTTCCCCTTCTCAAACAAAAAGATCTGGTTGATTTTTTTTTAAAAAAAACAATTACAATGCAATGGTTTGGATTCTAAAATTTGTCAGGAACAATCTATGTGTGAGAAGAACCAAGACATTTCTGAGAAAATAAGTCATAAATAAGGAAGAGTGTGGCAAAAACATTTACTTTTCACCCCAAATCCATGTACTCTTTTTACATTTCTCAGCTTCCTAGTTGTTGATGGGACGATGAGACTGGTTCTGGCCAAGGGGCAGAAAAGGTGTCACTTCCGGGTCAAGCCACTTAAGATTCTGGGCACAAACTCTTCATTGCTTTCTTCCCATACTTTGGTGACATGAAGGCCACATAGTAAGATTGCAGCATCACACAGGAAGGAGCTTGTGTCCCTGAATCTCTGTGTGGAAGTCAACTGACCCAAGGTGGAATTTGGGTGAATGTGAAATAAATCTTTGTGGTATTAAACTACAGAGATTTGGGGGTTCGTGTTTTCCCATAATATATATGGATATACTGATACAAAAGGAAACTCTCCTCAATAGATACTACCAAACAGATCAAGGAAATATAAAAGTGTTCATCAGACCCATGTCTACTTGAAAGGTCAGTATATGACAATGATGTCTTAAATCAGGGAGGAACTGTGGATTACTGGTGCGTGTCTAAGTTAACAAATTAACCCCAAACCCAGTGTTTCAAAACAACCATAATCATTTATTGGCTCTCATGGATTCAGTGGGTCAGGATTTCAGATCGAACGTCATGGAAACCACTTGTCGCCACACCCTGCACAATGTCTGTCTAGAGCCTCAGCTGGGGCAGCTCAAAGGCTGAGGGCCGGATTTTTCTGAAGACTCATCCACTCACATGTCTGAGGCTGATGCTGGCCTTTGGCTGAGGGCCTAGTTAGGACTGTCAGCTGGGATACCCACATGTGGCCTCTCCGCGTTGCCTGGACATCCTCGTAACATGGTGGCTGGGTTTTAAGGGTGAATGTAGCAAGAAAAAGAGCTCTATTTCCTATTGTGACCTAGCCTCAGAAGTCATATGGCATCACTTCTGCCATATTCTACTGATCAAGGCAGTTAAAAAGGTTCACCCAGGTTTAGGGGTGGGAAAACAGATGCCACCTTTCAAATGGAGAAGTGTCAATGTCGTATTGTAGGAAGGGCATGAAGGATGGTGCATATATATATAATCTTTGAAAAATACATCTGCCCCAGTGATAATGGGTAATGTGTGTGTTAAGGATCCAATACCACTTTTGTCTTCCTACTATATGCCCTCCTTCTATAGAGATGAGAATAACAAACGTTTTCTTATATACAGATTTGGTTTGAAGAGGTTACTGAAACTCTAGCTAATTATTGCATGAAAGAAGAAATGCAGCAGCTAAGCTTTTCTAAAATTAAAGATGCTTTGGTAGACCTTCGTCAAATCACAAACTAGTATATAGGTTAAATTTCCATATACATTATTTTTTTTAGTTATCTCATACTTTTGGAAATAATTTGGGTCATTTACTGAGATATTTTTAGTGTTCAAAGCCTTGAAAAATTCTGGGCCGAAGATATTTTTTTTTTAAAGATTTTATTTATTTATTTGACAGAGAGAGACAGCCAGCGAGAGAGGGAACACAAGCAGGGGGAGTGGGAGAGGAAGAAGCAGGCTCATAGCGGAGGAGCCTGATGTGGGGCTCGATCCCATAACGCCAGGATCACGCCCTGAGCGGAAGGCAGACGCTTAACCGCTGTGCCACCCAGGTGCCCCAGGCCAAAGATATTTTTGTTATATTATGTGAAGTGGAGCTTCAGGCTTTTATTTACTGGTAGTGAATGAGAAACAGTTTTCAAGGAGAATCTTGGCCTTGCCCATGGTTTTCCCATGTCTCACCCTAAAGCAGAGGTAATATGGCTCCCTATTCAGTCACATACCCTTATTAAGTGGTTCCTAGCTTTTTGCAAAAGGATGTCAACCCTACTCCCGGGTGATCGATTGTCTGCAAAAGTATTCCAGCATAGAAAGGCTGACTGTCAGAACTCATAAGAGTGCAATCTCAAACCCTCTGTTGCTCAACTTTTCATTTAACGTTTGTCTGAAATTTTTAAAAAATGTCTAGGGAAGACTCTCTGAGGGCTATAGAATCCCTCCCGTAGCCAGCACTGTCACTGCTCTGCAGGACAGGATCCCTCTTGCCAGTGTGTGCCCCTCCCCCAACTTCTGCAACTCTTTTGGGGAAGACCGACCTCAAGGCCCTGGAGCCACTTTGCCCACAGGCATGAGAGCAGGAAGTACCAGGGAGCTTACATTACTCCCACCCACAGCCCTTGATCCCCCTTTAGCCAATGACTGATGGGTGTAGGGGAACAAAGCCCAGTTCCTTCCTTTGCCCCAAGTCAGGACAGACTCTGGGTTGTAATTTTTCCTCCAGAGCTCCCTGTGGGATCAGGTGGAGGCTGGGACATCCCTTGAACTCACGCCCTTGCTCAGCTTCTCCCCCTCTTCCATCTTGTCCCCCCACTCCCTCGACAGCTTCTCCTGGGAACACTTTTTAAATAAATCACATTTTGCATGCACAAATTTGAGTCCTCAAGTTAGGGCCTGCTTCTGAAGAACAAGACCTACGTGGTATCCATCTCCTTAGATATTCTGCTATCTTTCTGTGAATTAGGGGGGCTCACTGGAGAGTGGGATACATGGTATAATTCTAACGAATCAGAATTTACATGCCGACGAGATCCCTAGGAGATCCGTGTGTACAGTAATGTTCCAGAAACACTTTTCTGAGAAAGAGTTTTATGAACTGGTTCAAGAAGAAGTAAGACATTGGAATAGACCAGAAATAGAAATGGAATAGACCAGAGTAGACCAGAAATAGACCGTGGAAGAAATCACAAACCTTGTCAAAAATGAATTACTGAGTTATTTTCATTTTTCTAATATTCCAATGCTATTTAAATAATTCCAAAGTAGAGAAAGTGATGGAAAGCATCCAACTCATTTTATGAAGCTAGCAAAACCACGATATTAAAACCTGATAAAGATTCAACACTCCAAGAGAAAACTTATTAAATAGTCTAGTGAACATGTTGAAACAAAAATCCTAAACATTGTGTTCACTACCTGAATCCAGCATGAAAAGAAAAGAGTGGCACATCACAATGAAAAAGAATTTATACTAGGAGCACAAGGGTTATTTAACATTTAAAAATCTACTCACACAATTTGTCACATCAAGGGAGAAAAATCAAAATTTCAATAGATATCCCAAATTAATTAATCGATGATAAAATTCAATATCCATTAATTATAAATATGTGTAGTGAATAGGGACCAGAAGAAAACTTTGCCAACACAGTAAATAAATATTTTGCAAGCCAACAATTTACACCATTCTTTTTTTTTTTCTTTTTCTTTTTTTTTTTTTTTTTGATGGGGCAGAACCACACCATTCTGATAGGCTTTTCAACTGAAGAGAGGAATAGCATAAGGATACTTAACATCAGCGCTATTCTTTTCTTTCCATTCATTGTAAGTTCCAAACGACATAATAAAACAAGAAAAGAAATAGGAGGTCTAAATATTGGAAAGAGAACAAAACTAATGCCATTTTCAAGTTTTTTCTTGAAACCTCAAGAAAATAATCCATGAAAATGTTATAACTATTAGGAAGTGATGGATAGCAGCATAAATATACAAGTATCAATACCTTTTCACATATTAAAAAATAAATACTATTTCAACACAAAATGAATGAAAATATGTTGTATTTACAAATGACCTTAACAAGAAATGTGCAATACCATGTAAAGAAAACAAATAAACAAAGAACACTTAAAAGAAGAGTTTACAATGCAGAAAGACACTGTATTTCTGGATAGGAAAATCCATTATTATTAAAGTGTTAATTCTTCTCAGTTTGCTTTATAAACGTGATACATTTCTAATCGAATCCAACACCAACTTAACATTCTTGCAACTTGACAAAATGCTTTTCAAGTTTATCCAGAAGAATAAACGTGCAAGAATAACCAAGAAAATTGTAAAAAGAAAAATGAGAAGGGACTTGAAACCAAATGTTGAAATATATTATAAAGCCACAATAATTTGAACAATCTGGTACGGACGCAGGACCAGCCAAACAAGTCAAGGTAACAAAAATAGAAAGTCCAGAACAGACACAGGAATGTTTAAGAATTTAGCATATTACGATAGCTGTCTCATTTAAAAACCATATTTGTTATATAACTTGACTAAGTATTTGTGGAAAAATTCATTTAAACTGCATGATATTCCAGAAAAGATTTCAGCTGGGTGAAAAATGTAAATTTTTAAGAAAAAAACATGAATGTCCCAGAAGGCAATATGGATACACATTTATGTAATTTGGGGGTGCCGTAGGCTTCTCTAGTCATAACACTGAAAGCAAGATCAGAAAAAAAATACTGGTCTACTTGGCTATATAAAAACATCAATACCTAAAAGAAACAACACTGTATACTAAAAACTCAAGCCTCTTGTGCTCTTCTGATGGGAGAGCACGAACAGAATTGGGAAAACATCATTGCTACATAAGAAGTAAAAAAATAAATATACACGAAAAAGAGCTTTCACAAATCAAAAAAAAAAAAGTTAAAATTGGCAAAGGCCACGAAAGGGTAACGCACCCCACTGCAAAGCCCACTGCTTTATTTTTAGGAAAAGTTAAGCTTCTTTAAGAACGAAGTGCAAATCAGAACAACAATGATCAAAGTGACAAGAATTAAATAAAATTATGACACACAAAGTTTCAGTAAGTGTGCCAGCTGGTACTCTCAAATACAGCTGGCCGGAGTGTAAATTGCATGACATTCTATATAGAACAGTGGTCATTTATATATATTAAAAATACTTGCACATTTTGACCATTGGGCTTCTAGGAATTTGTCCTTACGGAAATAATTATAAATTTTTGCGATGATTTATCTAGAAGTATGTCCACATCATCATTTCTTACAGTATGCAATCTTGGAAACCAGCTCACTATTCTACAATAAAGGATTGGCTCAATAAATAAATGCCTTTATCTAATGAAATACATAGAAGCTATTCAACATATTTTTAAAGAATGTTTAATGACTTGGGAAAATGTGCATGATATATGGTTTAATTAAAAACAGATTGAAAAATAATATGCAGTTTGAACCTCTTGTTAAAAATTATATTCATGCATAAGAGAAGACAGGAAAAACACACACCAGAATGTTAACAGTGTTTTTTCCCTAGATGCTGGGATTTTTGATGGTTTTTAACATCTTTTTTTTTCTGCTTACCTGTTCCGCATTTTCTTCAATGAACGTGTGCTCTTCAATAATCAGAAATTATAAATACATTAGAATTAACTTTAAAAGAAGTCAAAAAAGAGAAACAATCCGTCTGTGGACCTCTCGGTGTGTCTTATGGAAAATACGTTATCAGTGTTTGTCACGATATGCAGTGCCTCCTTCAGGGGAATACCCAGGAGAAATGCTTGTCCATTCTTGACATGAACAACCAATGACAGTTGTTCTTGTCCTGAGCAGTTGACCTGTTTTTATCTGATGGACCCTTTGAACCATGTAAACCAGAAAGCTTAGAGACAACCTATGTTCACCTCTGTAAACAAGGCTATGAATCTACGTGACATGTAATTGTTCCACTTAAGAACCTTGTCACCTCTATTTTGTGTAGTCTGAGAAGTTAGCTTAAGCCTTTCCAGGAAAGACACAGAATTTGTATCGAGTAGTTAAATACACCCACCCTCTAAGGGCTCTGAAGCAGTAAGAGAATTTCCCAGCAAGCAAGAATCCAAGAGCACAGCAGAGGAGAGTCAGGACTAGACCCACAAAAGAATTCATTCCTGGGGACGCCTGGGTGGCTCAGTTGTTAAGCATCTGCCTTCAGCTCAGGTCATGATCTTGGGGTCCTTGGATCAAGCCCTGCGTTGGGCTCCTCGCTCAGCAGGGAGTCTGCTTGTCCCCTTCTCTCTCTCCCTCTGCCCCTCCCCCCTACTTGCGCACACGCGTTCTCTCTCTCACTCCTCTCTCTCGAATAAAGACACAAA
This sequence comes from Ursus maritimus, assembly GCF_017311325.1. Lineage (NCBI taxonomy): Eukaryota > Metazoa > Chordata > Mammalia > Carnivora > Ursidae > Ursus > Ursus maritimus. The sequence continues at coordinate 86,849,690 of NW_024423319.1, read as the reverse complement.
ATCTTTTAAAAAAAGAACTCATTCCTTAAACAACTGAGAAGAGTAGGTCACTTATTCACTCAACGACCATTAGTTGAGGGTCTATGATGTGCTCGATTCTGTTCTAGGTGCTGAGCAGCCATAAGATGAATAATGGGAAAATGGCACAATTCCTATTGTTACGGGCTGAATGGTGCCCCTTCCGCATTCATATGTTGAAGTCGTAACCCCCAGCACCTCCAAATGTGACTGTATTTGGAGATAGGGTCTTTACAGAGATAATCAATTCAAAACGAAGTCCTTAGTGTGGGCCCTGACCCAATATGACTGGTGTTCACATCAAAAGGGGAAATTTGAACGCAGACACCCATAGAGGGAAGACAATGTGAAGACACAGGGAGAAGAAGGTCAACAGCAAGGCGAGGAGAGAGACTTGAAACAAATCCTCCCTCACAGCCCTCAGAAGGACCCAACCCTGACAACACCTTGACCTTGGACGTCTGGCCTCCAAAATTGTGAGACAATAAATTTTTGTCGCTTATGTCATCCAGTCTGTGGTAATTGGTTATGGCAACCCTAGGAAATGAAGCCACCCGCCATCGAGGGGATAAGGAACACACAAGGAAACGAACAAACAAATATATGATTACGAGTTGTGAACGGTCCAGATGGAGTACTCAGGAAAGACTGCCGCGGGGAAGCCCAGTTTAAGCTGCGACCTGAAGGATGAGAAGGAAGTGGCCCCTGAATGAGGGAAATCATCCCAAGGAGAGGGGCAGCACGCATGCAGGTCCAGGGCAGAGAAGAAGTGAGCTGGTTCCAGAATCTGAGAGTCAGTCAAGCTAGGCTGAACGGGTCCTATGAGGAGGCACTGGCGACAGACATTGGAACCCACCAGAATTCTTCTGTCCCTTGTGTTGGAGCAGGTGTGGGGAAATGGAATGAGTCCTCAGTACCCCACGTGGGCTCTATCATTCATTACTAATATTACTAACTTGGTTTTTGGATCAAGTCCTTCAATAGAAAAAGCATCTTTGAGGGCGCCTGGGTGGCTCAGTCGGTGAAGTGTCTGCCTTCGGCTCAGGTCATGATCCCAGGGTCCTGGGATGAGCACGGCATTGGGCTCCCTGTTCAGGGGGAGCCTGCTTCTCCTCTGCCTGCTGCTCCCCCCTTGTGTTCTCTCTCTCAAATAAATAAATAAAATCTTAAAATATATACATATATATATATTCAATCACAGATACATGAATCCAGAAAGTTTGGTTAAGAGAACAGAAAAACTTTCAGAATTCATTTTTTTTCTACTTTTTTTTGGTCTTTTTGTTTTATTTTATTATTACTTATTTTTAAAATCCCAGTATAATTAACATACAGCGCTTTATTAGTTTTGGGTGTACAATATGGTGATTCGACAATTCTCTACGGTACTCAGCGCTCGTCACGACAAGTGTAGTGGTGATTTTGATAAAGATGTGCTTCATGATACTCACTCTCTGTACTTCTTAAACCCTTTTCCCTTTCCTAAAACTTCCTGGTGCCTTCAGAACTTCTAGGTCACTGCTCGATCCTGGCGAAATGCACAAAAGGGTGGCAGCCACCAAGTGGGGACTTAGCAGGAAGACTGTGACCCCATGGTCACCTGTGGATGGAGGTCCACAGCTGGGAGTTTCTCTAAATAAATTTCCTTCCCTTCATGCCCTCCCAGCCACCCATCCACCACCTGAGTTCACTCATTCGGTGACACACTGCCCCCCTCTCTGTCACTGATGTCTCACCCCCTCATTGTACCCTGAGGTCTAACTCCCAAATACCCCGCCGAGTTGGTATCAGACTCTTCAGCAGACAGACCCTTAACTCGGCTCCACTGGTGTCCTCGGACTCGGAGCAAGATTTTAATCTCATCACCAATCCCCCAAAATGTTTATTTGGTTAACAGCAAATGTTCACCGTGTAGTTACTTCAAAACTGATGTTATTTAAGGTTCCAACACATAGCAAACTGATCGTTCAGTAAGTATGTTCAAATAGCTCGGGCCCTTTCATCCTGTAGATTTTTTTTTGACTCATCATCCTGAGCAGATTTCTGTATTTGCTTTATATACAATACAAGGACAACACTGAAATGGCTTCAAGACACTCACTCTAGTTAAGCCAAAGCTCATTTTTAAAAAATAATCAAATGAAAACCATCTTTTTTTTCCAAATAAATCGAACAGAAAGGAATTCTTTAAAATGAAAAAAAAAAGAGATCCAAGAATATGATGAATACCCTCTGCAATTTAAAATTTAATACTGCAGGGGCGCCTGGGTGGCACAGCGGTTAAGCGTCTGCCTTCGGCTCAGGGCGTGATCCCGGCGTTATGGGATCGAGCCCCACATCAGGCTCCTCCGCTATGAGCCTGCTTCTTCCTCTCCCACTCCCCCTGCTTGTGTTCCCTCTCTCGCTGGCTGTCTCTCTCTCTGTCGAATAAATAAAATTAAAAAAAAATCTTTAAAAAAATAAAATAAAATAAAATTTAATACTGCAGCTTGATTCTCCACTGACTTTTTGTGCATTTCTGATGTAGACATATGGCTCTGAGAACCCACCTAGAATACTAGCAAATAAATCATGGTTGAGCGCAGCTGACAGCACGCCCAGTTATATGCGTAGATTAAAGAAAGGCTGATTTTGAACATGCTACCTTGCCAGTTTGTAATAGGATACTAATATTATTGCTCTTTTCTTTTCATTTGCATGTTTCTGAAAAGCCAAACAGCTCCCACCCCCGGTATGTCGTTACGGGTACAGAGCCCTAAGGACCAGTACCCATGGGAGGTGGAAGTGTTCTCTGGCAGTGTTCTGGGTCAGTGAACATTTTCCAACGCGATTCCAACATGTCTTACTTGTCTTTGTCCACTCCTACAATCTCCATTGTTCTATATGTTATGCTCCGTGGAGAAATCAATAACTTTGAAGTATCAGTGAATGTTACTGGATGCTTTCCCAACAGCAGCATGTGGGAACTTTCCAACTAACACAATAGCCTCTTCTCGATAGGTACTTGCTTTTACTTTCTTATAGCATTTCACACAGTTGGCCATTTCCTCCTTGAAATCCTCTCCAACCCCAGCTTCAGTAATCCTTCTACGTCTATGAACGTGCCCCCCCATGGCCACACTTTGGGTATCCCCATCTCTGTGGTTCACTGTGGAATCCACCAGATGTTTCTTTCCACCGATTTATACGTTACAAACAAATCAATGCCCCGTCCTCTTTGAAAACTCCCGAGACCATCCCATATTGATCTGACCTGCCACTGACGGTACGCTATTTATATCATGTTGGTCAATACCCAGATACAGTTCCGGGACATTGCTTGTGATGTAGCCTTATATTTTAGTTCATTTTTTACACTCTTCTTAGAGAGAAAGAAACACACCCTCCTCAGAGACAGAGAGAGGGAAGTTAGGAATCTGAGATGGGACCCGATGGTCCTCCCCATTCCTGTCCAGGCATCATCAACTCAGGGAAGAAAGAATTGTTAGAGAGGAGTAAACGGGGAGAAGGGTATTCAGTTTTGGGTTTTGAATTTAAGAACAGGCTTTTGAAACCTGCGGCAAAGCCAGTAGTTTGAGAGCAGAGGATTGAGTTCCAAGAGCATAGTCTGTATCAGTTTTAAAAGCCAAGGAGACTCAGGAGTCATTGACTGCTAAACAAAAGGCATGGAGTGTGGGATTGGCTTGGAGAAGAGAGAACAATGACCCGAGCTGGGCAAAGCAAAGGGAGTCAGAGCAGGGGAGGGGCTTTTGCAGGGAGTGGGAAATGAGCATGGAGACCTGTGCTCCCTTTCCAGTGGGAGTAAACTATTGTAAGCCAGCTCCCCATGCCTTCTTCTGTGGAATGAGGACAGACAAGTGACGCTGACTCTTGAGGGTTGGGGAAAGCCAGCCAGAAGGACGTAAGGGACGCTTGGGGAGACCCCGTGCACTCCAGCATGGTCCAAAGAGCAGTCGCAGGTTTTCCCCAAGCATAGGTGTGGCCAGGAGAACAACGATGGGAATTGAGTATCCTGAGTCCGGATGAGGGGGATACAGTGACTGGCAGAGCTCATGACCCAGAGACCAGATGGAAATGTCCGAGCAGGTGCCGGCAAGCACGAATGGCGGTGATGCGCAGGGGCCAAGGGGAGCAGACCCACCCCGGCTCCTCTGCTGAGGCTAAAACCCCCACACCCTGCCTCATACTGAGCTTCTGAGAACTTGGCTACGACCGAGTTCTTTGAAACGCCCAAGAACACCCTGGATTGACTAAATGTATGTGGGAAAAAAATACAGTTGAGTTTATTTTACCAAGCAGGATGGAAGCTAGAGGTAACCAGTCAGAGAGAAGAGTTTTAGAAAACTATAGTAGAAAATCACTACAAGTTGCATGTTTTGAGTACTTGGGCTCAAGCCTACGGAACTTTACCCACTCCTATTCATTATCTCCCCCAACTAAAGATAGGCATCTACTTTTTTTTTAACATTTTTTATTTTCCTCCAAAGTGTCTAGAAGACCTGGGGGTGTCTGACAACGAATCATTGAATGACTGAATGATCAATTAAGTAATTTGAAACTCTAACTTAGCGGCTGTCTTCAGATTGAAACAACAATGGCCTAAAGTTTTACGTTTCACCCCAAGATTGAGAGGACTACATTTAAAAACTAGACACCTCCCCTTCTTCCTACCATTATTCTGCTCAAGAAATAGACTTCTCGTTTCGGGGAGGTGAGGAGATGTAAAGTGTGCTCAGGAATGCCTCCTACGTCCATGGAAGCCATGATGCCAATCTTGGAGAGATGAGAGGACCCAAGTCCAAAGCGTTATCTGAAAATCGCTTTGCAGTCCGTCATCACAGTCATGAAGCAAAATGTGATGGTGCCGAGGAGTAGGGAAAAAAGGCTCATGTAGACATCATTTGGGGGAGAGAGGACAATAGCATTAAAAGTGGAACTATAGAACAATTCTGTAGAGATCTGCCGTGTATATCTGCTCATATAAAATATCTGAGTTACAAAAACAAGGTTTTAAGGAACCATTACAGGTGTCCAATTAAAAAGCCAACATACGATTATAACAAATGTACTGCTCTAGTGGGAGATGTTGATAGTGGGGGAGGCTATGCCTGTGTGGGGCCAGGGGGTGTTGGGAGCTCTCTGTGACTTTTTTTTTTAAAGATTTTATTTATTTGAGAGAGAGAGAAAGAGAAGAAGGGAGGGAGAGAAAGAGAGCAAGAGTAGGGGGAGGGGGAAGGGGAGAGGGAGAGGGAGAACCAGGCTCCCCTCTGAGCAGGGAGACTCAGGGGCTGGATCCCAGGACCCCGGGATCACGACCTGAGCCAAAGGCAGATGCCTAACTGCCTGAGCCACTCAGGCACCCCTAGAATTGTCTGTAACTTCTGCTCAGTTTTGCTGTTAACCTAAAACTGCTCTAAAAAATGAAGTCTTTTTTTTTTTTTTGAAGCCACCGTGGGGTGCCTGGGTGGCTCAGAGCGTGATCCCAGGGTCCTGGGATCGAGCCCCGCATCGGGCTCCCTGCTCCGCTGGGAGCCTGCTTCTTCCTCTCCCACTCCCCCTGCTTGTGTTCCCTCTCTCGCTGGCTGTCTCTCTCTCTGTCAAATAAATAAATAAAATCTTAAAAAGAAAAAAAAAGCCACCATACTAAATCTGTGGAGACGGAGGATCGGGGGTTGCCAGAGGCTTGGGGGAAGCCGGAATAGGGACGGAAGATAACTTAACGGGTAGGGAGTTTTCTTTTGGGACGAAGAAAATGTTTTGAACTAGATAGAAGTGGTGTTTGCACAACAGCGTGAACGTACTAAATGCCACATAAAGAGGTTTGTTTTATGCTATGTGAATTTCACCTCAATTTCTTAAAAAGCCACCCTTAGAATAGATGAGCTTTTTCAAAAATACTTCACCTGGAATCACAATCTCTCAACATGGTTCTCAAAAAAGGACTTCTGTGATCCAATTTGTTTTGAAGCAGCGCACACGTGTCCTCTTCTCAGATCTGGCTACTCTGCCTCAGTGTTTTACAGATGCTGAGCGGTCCTGCAGTAAAGCTCTCTATGTCTGTTTGCACAAGAACTGTCGTCCCCAGCTCTCTGCATCCTACGTGATGACGTCCCACAGCACACATTTTGGGAAATACTCTACTCGATCTTCCTAAGACAAGAAAACCCCCACCCATGCTTGTTCTCACGGTTCTAGGAAAACGGTTTTTATACAGCGACCTTTCTCGATATTTGCTGAAAACAACTTATCCTTCACGCGGAAATAACAGGAGATCTTTCGCTAATGTTCAAGATGATAGGTGGCCTTGATAAACCCAATTCTAAGTGAATGATGAGATGTTAGAGTAATAAAGACATAACACCGCTCGTAACTACTGTTTGGTTTGTAGGCAGGAGTGCCCCGCTAGGAAAACTTATTATCCCAGCCATGCAGAGATCAGCTAGCCCTAGAGTTTGAGATTTTATTCATTTGCACAAATTGCATCTTATATATACTTCAGAAAGTATGACACACTATGAGGGTACATCTAAAATAGCTGACTTTTTAATAGCAGATATAAAAATGTCCGATACAAAGGCAATTCAATAAAATGAAATGGCTCAAGGCTATTTCTGCATTACGAGTAAAGGCACCCTCATGAATCTTCACTCTAAAGCCATTTCTTAGATTCCCAAAGTGTTGATTTAATAATAATTACCACCAATAAGAATATGTGTGGAATGGAATTGTCTGTCTTTTGATTGAAATCAGTTATTTTCAACCAGGGGTGGGATACAATTTTGGTGTGGGGGCAGGGTGGGGAGGGAGACCACTGCCTCCTCCCAGAGAGACAGATCGGAATGTCCTGGACAGATGTTTATTTGAGAATGAATTGTCAATATTATAATTACAGATTTGACTTTAGTCCTGATCATTCATTCACCTTAAAGATGTCATCACAATGAAGAGGGTGTGGAAGTTTTCAATTCCTCAAACGGAGACCCGCATTAGGAAAGGTAGGGAACATAAAGAAGCATGTTGTCTAGAGACAGATTAAACAGACAGGCTATTTCTCCACCACCCACACCACACATTAGCTTCCCCAAGGCCTACGCCCCGAATGTCCCATAGGTCTGGACTTCCCCGATCCGAGCGTGAGTGGGTGGCGCGTGCGTTTCAGGAAGTTAACATCCCAGGAGCCCACGCTCTGACTCAGGCTTTCCCTAGAAGTGCATGTGGCTCTGTATTCCCAGAATTCCTGGCTTTGGCATCTGGGGTTCCCTGTCCTATGCTTCTGACTTTCCTCAAGGTCGTAGTGCCAGGACCCAATAGATGACTACTGCCTAGACGTGCTGGGTTGGAAGAACATCTCCGGTGTGTGTCCCTGTTTCAAAAGGCCATCATGCCCAACCATCCACGCGTGAGCACACGCAGGCCCTGCATTAGCTGGCCCTGCACTCCGGGCCACTGCTGATTGGACCCACCTGGTCGTTTCTTTCTTTCTCCAAGGAGTTTAAAGTTGAGGCTCTGAGGTGCTGGTCAGGGTACCGGGAGCTTAGATGGCTAGCCGAGGAAAGATTGGGCTGGGAATATCCTGTTTGGCCATGAATTCCTGAAGAGGCAGAGAAAGTCATCCTGGAGACAGAGGGTGGGGGGAGGAGGAGCGTCAAGCAGATAAACAGAATAAAGCAGGTTTGAGAGAGGAACGGAGAAGCCCCGCCGTGCTTCTGATGGTTTTTCAGGGCTTGGTCCAAGACCACGCTGTGCTCTTCATTTTCTGCTTTCTGACATACCTCTGTGTTGTTATAAGAAATCCTCCTCGTGCATTTTCGTTTCTAACCTGAGTGCTCAAGTAATTTTCCATTACCTGCAATCAAAAGATCTGCCACTAAAAATTAAAATTTTAAATGATTAGTTCACATTTCACCATTTATCTTGATGGTCAATACCAGTTTTTAATGCACATCTAAGAGTACTTTACCGACACACAAAACCTCCAATATTACTCAATTCATATTTCACAGCTTGTATATGGATTTTGTTCCTACCAGAACAATAGAAATGTTGCATGATGCTAACATGTAGCATAACATGTAATGTTACGTGTAATATAACATATTTCTGGGTTCCAACGTTTTGGACATTGACATCTTCAGGAAGCCATTATTCTGAGTCTCTTGGCTGTTCCACGTGGCTAGCGTCAGCTTCCTGACAGCACAGTGATCTCAGAATGGTCAGGCTTCGTACATGGTGCTCCATCGGCTCTTAGAGTGAGCTTTGCAGGCAGAAAAGCTTCAACGTGCCACCATTTATCAAGCCAGTGCCTGGGTACAGCTTGGCAGCGTCTCATTGGCCAAAGCAAGTCATACGCTGCAGCCCAGGGTCCATGTGGACAGGGAGTACAGACGGCTAGAATACAGGGAGTCATGGATGATTCAGGGCCACAACAGCAACAGCTATTACAACCACAATTAGAACGTTCTTTCCAGTAAACGCTGCACATCCTCTTCAAATGTCCAAAGTTGCAAAAGAGAGGGCATCGTAAATAGCGCAAAATTTTTGCTAATTCAAGATACGATTGCAAGAATGGGCATAGTCTGCCATCACCAACTGGTGCACATGACACAGATTCCCTGAGTACCTCCTGGGTCCCCGGTCTTGGATGCTAAGCTCTTGACTGGTCATTGAGGGCTTGAATAAGACAGGTTCTTAGAATCCGCAGAGAGTGTCAACTATGTCCCCACAGGCACTTACCCAAAGTGAGAAAGAGCATCTGGTCCTGGATGCTATTTTATTTTATTTTATTTATTTTATTTTTTTAAAGATTTATTTATTTATTTATTCAACAGAGATAGAGACAGCCAGCGAGAGAGGGAACACAAGCAGGGGGAGTGGGAGAGGAAGAAGCAGGCTCATAGCAGAGGAGCCTGATGTGGGGCTCGATCCCATAATGCCGGGATCACGCCCTGAGCCAAAGGCAGACGCTTAACCGCTGTGCCACCCAGGCGCCCCTGGATGCTATTTTAAAGAATGCTCGTGGGTCACATGTGTTCCTTTGTTTATGTACACAATGAGATGAGATGCCCTACCGAGGTCAGCCTGGATGGGACACCTCTCACTGGCTCTAGTCACCCACTGATGCTTCTTGCCTAACCCAGTGATCATTGCGAGGATGTTAAATGACGATTTTTCTGACATTCTTTTTCATTGTATTTGTGACCTTTCTATTGGAAGAAAGAGTATTGTCTTCCCTATATTTACATATTTACATTACCATGGTGTGAAATAATAGAAAATACATACATTGGTTTCTGTCGCTGGTTCCTGGCACACAGCTCCTAAAATCCTTGTAATTTCCCAAGTGATAAGAGCACTAGAAGCATCTTTTGTTCTAATATTTCGTCTTGACTCATCCTTGACATAGGGCTCCTGAAACCCTGGTAAATTCCTAAGTGATAAGAGCCCTAGGAGTATCTTTTGTTCTAAGCTTTGGTCTTTGACCCTGGTTCCTGACACACCGTCCCGAAATCCATTGTAATTTCCTGGGCGATAGGGAATGTCTTTTTAGTAAGGAGGTTCTTGGTGGTTCCTGGATAGTTTCAGGATGGGGGCTGGTCACCAGTAAATCAAGCCACGATTAGAAGCTTAGAACTTTTAGCCCCACCCTCCATCATTTGGGAAGGGGAGAGGGGCTGGAGATTGAGTTAATAATTCATCGTGGCCATGTGATGAAGCCTCCATGAACATTCGAGAAGTAGAGACTTCGGAATGCTTCTGGGTTGGTGAACACGTCCATGTGCTGAAAGGGGGGCACAACTCAACTCGACTGGGACAGAAACTCCAGAGCTCAGGACCCTTCCAGACCTCACTCTATGTTCCCTCCATCTGGCTGTTCTTTGTATCCTTTAAAAGATTCTTTGCAATAAATCGGCATTAGTAAGTAAACAGTTTTCCTAAATTGTGTGAGCCAATCTGACAAAGTATCCAACCTCCAGAGGGGGTCGCGGGATGCTCCGATTTGCAGCTAAGCTGGACAGATGTTGGGGGTAACCTGAGACTTATGACTTGTGATTGCCGTCTGAAGTGGGGGGGGGCAGTCTTATGGAACTGAGCTCTTAACCTGTGGGTGGGGTCTAGGCTAACTGCGGTGCGGGTCAGAATTGAATTGAATGTTAGGGCACCCAGCTGGTGTCGGAGAATTGGTCGGTGTGGGAAAAGCCCCACAAATCTAGTGTCAGAAATATTCTATGTGAGAATAAAGGCAAACAGAGATTTTCCTAGACCCATGGACACATGGATTCTTACTTTACTTAGTGGGTTATAACCCTTTATTAGCACTCTTTATTTTAAACTCAAATGCTCCCAGATGAGCCAATGGTGGCTCTTCCACCCTTTGTCGTGTCCCCATAGCTCTCTGAGCACTTCCTAACTGGTTAGCATCATAAGATGTTCCAGACTCATCTTGTACTTTCTCTGCCCACACCCTGGGATCACCTATTTCTCCAAGAAGTCCAGATTTCTTTTTTGGAGATAGAAACCAAGTCTAGGTGCCAGGCGTGTTCAGTTGCTACCAGGATTGCTTCTAGGCCCTCTCCTTGGACAGAGGTAGCAAATAGATATATGCATCTACACATAAACACCCGTATATGTACACAAAACAGAATTTTTGGAGAGTGGACAATACACAGAAGAAGAAGAAAAAAGAGAGAGAGAGACTGAGATAGACACAATAATGGTCTCCCAAAGACGTCCATGTCCTAATCCCCAGAAATTGTAAATATCCTGGGTCATGTGGTAAAGGGGAATTAAGGTTAAGAGTGGAATTAAGTTTGCTAATCTGCTGGCCTTCGGATGGGGAGATGATCCTGAATGACCCAGGTCGGCCCAGTGTCGTAACGAGCACCCTTAAAAGCAGAAGAGAGAGGCAGAGGACAGGTGGCTAGCACGAGAGGATTAACTAACATCACTGCCTCTGAAGACGCGAGGTCCCACTGACCAAACAAAGCCGGTGGCCTCTCAGTGCTGGAAAGGCAAGGAAATGAGCCTTCAGAGGACAATGCGTCTGTGCCAGCATCTTCGTGTTAGCCCGGTAAGACCTGTGTTGGACTTCTAACCTTCCTAACAGTAGGGGAATAAATGTATGTGGCTTCAAGTCGCTCCGTTTGTGGTAATTTGTCACGTCAGCCGTAGCGACAGCAACTCTTCTGTCAAGTCAGAGCTTACAAAAAGCCTAATTGACCTCCGGGCCAAGCAGAGAGAATCACTCTGCCTTTTAAATTTGTTTGTTTGCTTGTTTGTTTGTTTAGACTTGAAAGAGCCTCAACCCAAGTCATCTGGAGAAATATTCGGTCTCATTTCGGGCCTGGACACTGAGACCCTCAATATTAGAGGATCCAACCAGAGACAATTTTATTTCTGTGAAACCCCAGTATATAGGGGACTCTCCCTGGGAAGCCAGCAGGGGTCCAGGCTCCTTCTGTCTTGTGGCCTCCCCAGTTTGAGGGTGCTGTCTTCACTGCGGGATCCAAGATGGCTGGCCGCCACGTCCTTGTTTCAGCCAGTGGACAGGAAGAACAGGGACAGGTGTAATTCTTCCCTTTAAAAGTGCTCACTCATGGGAAGCTTGGGTGGTTCAGTCAGTGAAGCGTCTGCCTTCGCCTCAGGTCATGATCCCAGGGTCCTGGGATCGAGCCCCACATCAGGCTCCCTGCTCAGCAGGGAGTCTGCTTCTCCCTCTGCCTCTGCTCCCTCTGCTTGTGCTCTCTCTCTGACAAAAAAATAAATAATCTCTTAAATTAAAAAAAAGTGCCCACTCATCACTCCAATTCACATGCCAGTGGCTAAGGAATTAGCCACATGGCCACACCTGCAAGCAAGTGAAGCTAGGTAGCCTTGTGCCATCTTGAAAGTTCTATTTGGATTGAAGAAGAGGAAAACAGATACAGAAGACAAGTAGCCAGGTCTTCCGCATGGGTAACTGGTACTCCTTAGGTTGTTTTGTGTGGTGTTTTTTTTTTTTTTTAATGCTTGTAAAACTATATTGTTTCTTATCTTGTGTGATTCTTCAGAAAGTGGGTATGAAGCTCAGGGCTCTTTCTTTCTTTCTTTCTTTCTTTCTTTCTTTCTTTCTTTCTTCTTTCTTTCTTTCAGATTTTATTTATTTATTAGAGCCAGAGAGCACAAGCAGGGGGAGCGGCAGGGAGAGGGAGAAGCAGACTCACCGCTGAGCAGGGAGCCCAACTCGGGGCTCAGTCCCAGGACCCCGGGATCATGACCTGAGCTGAAGGCAGACGCTTAACCAACTAAGGCCCCCAGCTCAGAGCTGTTTCTATCTTATAGGTGGATTCTTAACCAAAGGGGTGAACTGGTAGCACACAAGATTCATGGTAACTGTGGGTTTCCGTGGCTATTTAGCTGTCCTCTGGTCATCTAAGGTCACTCCTGATTAGGGGCTCCGTATCCCAGCTCCTCCTGAAATGCTTCTCCCAGTCTTTTGGCATCACAGCCGCCTTCTCCTATGTGTCCTCAACCCTTGGTCTATCTTCCTCAGTTCTCTCTCACTGGCAACAGCCTCTCTGAAACACGCCTGAACCAGAGACATCTCTCATCCTCACTTTTGCCACTCCTGTATTCTTTTCCTATTTGTTGCTGTGACAAAGCCCCACGCACAGAGTGACTCAAAACAACACACATTTATTATCTCACGGTTCTATCCGTTAGAAATCCAACACATGTCTCGCTGGGCTAAAATCAAGATGTGATCCGGCCCGCATTCCTTCTAGAGGTTCTAGAAACCTAACATAGTCACAGGTTCTAGGAATCAGGACATGGACATCTTTGGGAGAGGGATTATTCTGTCTACCACAACCCCCAGACATATTCCCTGTCCTTTGAAGCTAAAAGCACAATTAAGTCTCTTTTCCCTCTCCCCCTGGGCTTTCCTCCCCCGCGACTCCTAAGTCAGGTCAAGGATTGGTAGTTGGGAAACAAGCTTTCTACCAATTATCATCCTACTTTGTACATAATGGCTTTATTCATTTTAAGTTATTCTGTGATGAATGCATCACTCTTCAGTGCTCTTAAAAAGAAAAAGAGAGCAAAACAAAAAGGCAGTCCTAACCCACACTTTTAATCGGCCTTGTACTCAATGGCAAGTTTTAAGCACTTGACTTTGGGGTTTTGGCTCTCTGTACAAAGCCAGTAGCAGCTCTTAAGAAATGGAACTCAACCTCACTCAGATTGATTTGTCAAGCCTGTTAAATAGAAACATTAATGTCATTCGTGATTTTGGAAGTTATGCCTGAGGCCTCAAAGCTGTTCCTGAACAGAAGAGCAAGTGAGGAACGTGGGGACAGAATGAGACGTCCTTGAAATGTTTTTATATTCTAATCATTTTAATAGCATTAGCTAAACTACAAGAGCCCCTTTGAGGTCCGGAGCAGAGGGATTTGGTAGCCAAGAACATGGAAAGGGGACTAGAAAGGCTGGATTCCCACCCAGCTTTTCTCACTGACTTGTAGGCACTAACCACGATGCCTTCAAGCGTCATCATCTTCGGGACCCGGGGGGGGGGGGGGGGG
>NW_024423319.1:86797669-86836103 GCF_017311325.1 Ursus maritimus | reverse complement strand
GGGAGGGACTTGGTGTCCAACACCTGCGTGCGATTCAAGACCAGGAAAGCAATTCTTGCTCCTCCTCGAGTTGATGGTAGATTTGAGAGAATGGACTCTTGCTTGTGACTCTGTAAAAGCTCGCATCTGATGGGATTGAGTTATAAAATGAGTTGGCCTGGATGGTCTCCAAGGCCCCATTAGGCTGTGCCCATCTGGGGCTCGGTGACACGGTCTGACTCAACTGACAGCAACTGCTCTGCCCTGGGATGGCCCCGACCTCTGCTGTGCTCCAGGACCAAGGCCTCCCTGTGGCCTGGGCTGTGGTTTTATGCTGCACTTCCCTCTCCCTTCCTGAAAGATGAATCAGACTGGCATGACTCCTGCCCCTCTCCGAGGGAATGAAGCAAGTGTGAGTGTGCCTGTGGGTGTGTCCTTTCCTAAGAACTGGACAGTGGCGTTTACAGATGAATCAATCTCATCAGGCACATATGGTCCACACTTTACTTTATTTTCCTGGTAAGCAAATGACAAGCCAATGTACTGTCTCTTTACGTTGTACCCTGTGGGTTTTGGGAACGTAATATGGTGTCTTCATCTGGCGGGGATGTAACAAAATACCATAACCTTGGCGGTTTATGAACAGCGAACATTTATTTCTCACCGTTCTGGAAGTGGTTGTCCAAGGCTATGGTGCCAGCAGATTTGGTGTCTGATGAGGGTCTGCTGCCCCATAGACAGTGCCTGCTCACCATGTCCTCATATGGTGAAAAGAATGAGGGAGCTCTCTGCGGTCTCTTTTATAAGGGCGCTAATCCCATTTACGAGGGCTTCACCCTCATGACCCAATCACCTTCCAAAGGCCACACCTGAAAGCACTATCACACTGGGGATTAGGCTTCAAAGTGTGAATTTGGGGGAATGCATTCAATCTCTAGTAAATGGGGGTTTTGGAACAAGGAATCTTCCAATGAGATGCAGAGATAAAAACCCCACCTACAATTTTGCACGTGTCTGTGTACATCTTTCTGATAAGAGGATCCATAACTGGTCAGATTTTCAACAGAATCCATGAGCCCAAAAAGGATAAGACTAACTAGTGTAGAAGAATGTTCCAGGGGCACCTGGGTGGCTCAGTCAGTTACGTGTCTGCCTTTAGCTCGGGTCATGAACTCAGGGTCCTGGGATTGATCCCCACATCGGGCTCCGTGCTAATCGGGGAGTCTGCTTCTCCCTCTCCCTCTGCCCCTCCCCCTGCTTGTGCTCTCTCTCTCTCTCTTAAATCTTAAAAAAAAAAGAATGTTCTATTGCCAGAAAGTTAACATCGGTTACTTCCATCTTCCGACAAAGGCAGCTCTGAGAGCAAAGGAAATGCAGACATATTATCACCATAATTTAAAGCATTGCCAATCAAGCATGATGTCGTAAAAGTCCTCTTGATCAACCGCTCCTTAACAGACTCTCCAGATTAACCAATGTTTCCTGTTTCATCTGTAAAATACACTTATTGCTGTCTCCAGCCCTGAACCCACCTCTCTCTCACGTTTTTTGGTCTCACCTGTGGAAGTAGCCCATGCCAAGATCTGGCGATGGTTCCTACCCATTGTGTTCATGCCAGGATATTATATTTCTGTGATTGGACTAAAAACATCAAAAATTGGTTGAATACAAGCATGGCAAGAAAGTTGCAAAGCTGGATTCTTTGCAGATTCTTCATTAGGCTGAGTTGATTTTTTTTTGAAAATAACTGTATAAGTTTAAGGAAAATATCTAAAGGGTTCTACACTCTGATCAAAGGACAAGTATCTTTTAGATTCTGCTTCACTTTAGACAAACAACTGGAGAGGTTAGAAGAGTGTGGTTTGTGCAAAGCAGAGTGACACTCAAGAAACCTGATCCTTCATCAAAGGATTGGGGGATGCAAATTTACATGTTTTGAGTTAAAATAAAAAATAAAAAGTTAAAATAAATTAAAAATAAAAATAAATAAGAAATGTATAAATCATTTTTAAAATTTGAATTCCAGGGGTGCCTGGGTGGCTCAGGTCATGATCCCAGAGTCCCAGGATCGAGTCCCACATCAGGCTCCCTGCTCAGTGAGGAGTCTGCTTCTCCCTTTGCCCCTCACCCCACTCTCATGCTTTCTTCCCTGCTCTCTCTCAAATAAATAAATACATAAAAATCTTAACAATTTTAATTCCAGTTTAGTTAACATACAGTGTTAATTTCAGGCGTATACTACAGTGATTCAACACTTCCGTACATCACCCAGTGCTCATCTTTCTTATTATTTTTAAAAGTTAATTTCTGTGTAGATCATTTTTATGATTCCCAGATTGAGCCAGCTCTTTCTACCAGCCAAACAACTAGCAGTTCCCATTGAATTAATTTAGAGCAATTCTACTCTATTGGGATCCTAATTAAGAGAAAAAAATGGATTCCAGGATCCACGGTTTTCAAGGACGTTGATATTGGTACTTTCAGGGATCCAGGAAAAAGAGAGGGAATGGATATTTTCAACTCTGTAGAGGAGGAGTGTGATTAGGAGAATGATTCCATACTCAGGATCAATACGTTCTCTATATAAGATTGAGGCTTTCTAGGTCCTTTTGAATCTTCCAGGAAGCAGATACTAAGGTAGGATTCGATTTGCAAGAGATTTACTGGGGGAAATTAGTATGAAGGAGAAAGGGGAAAGGGAATCAGAGTAGGTGAGGAGACGCTTAGGCCAAGATGCAGGTTTGACACCTATGGACGGAAAGAGGGAAAGAAGGAAGATTGGGTAGAAGGAAGCCTTCGAACACAGTGCAGCTCCGAAGAAGGCTGAAGATGGGGAGCACTAGAATAAAACTGCCCCTAAGAAATGGCCAAGGGTCAGGCTGAGATGGCCCAGCTGTAGTACCCCTGCTGTGCTCAGTTATCCCAGAGTGTGAATGAGGCAGTGGGTTCCAAAGGTGTGGCGCTACACTCAGCCACGTGACCATGGACTCCTTTTCTATTCTGAAGCGTGGCCATTGGAAATAAGCACCATTCTGTAGATGGGCTCAGACCAGTAGGGTGTATGAGAAATGGAGGATCCTTTTCAGGAGACTCCTGAAGACTCATCGTTCCTTATCTGCCTGCTTCTGGAACCTTGTGGTCAAAATAACTCCTCACAGATTCGATTATAAAGCTCATGAAGCTTTTGCCCATGCGTATAAATCGCTTCTTTGGCAGGCTGACTGCAGGTTTAGCAAGTATTTAGAGAGTACCCATCGTGGCTATGACCGGCACTGTTATAGAGGTATATGGTGGTGGCCTGTGTAGACAAGGCCTCCTGGAGCTGACACTGTAGCAGGGGGGCTAGACAACAAGCCAACAAGTCTATGGACAAGATGGCAGTAATGAGAATGAGAATGCCCTTGAAATGCCCTTTTTATATTCAAATCATTTTAGAATGATTTGGAAAGGACTGGTGATCAGAGAATTATGGAGAGCTACCTCTTGAGGGATGGGACATTTGAGGTGAAACCAAATTGAAAAAGAGGGCTGAGAGTTTGGGGCAGAGGAAATAACAAAGGCAGGGGTTGTTAGGTGGAAGGGAGTTTGGGACATTAGTGGAAATGAACAAACACCACTTGGAGAGGCAGGAGGCAGGTGAAGTGGGGCTCCTGGGTCATGGGAAGGAGTCAATTTGATTCCAAGTGTGCTGAGAGGCTTTGAAGGATTCTAAGTTGGAGAGCAACATGACCAGATTTACATTTTAACTTTGGTGCTTCCAGAATTTCTATGTGGAAGGATCACGAAAGTGGTAAGATGCTTACAAGGGTATTGAGGGGAAGATGGTGGGTGCGGGAAGGTGGGGGGTGGTATAAAGCTGCATACCACTTTGCATAAAATTGAGAAAATGTCCATTGTCCCTACCAAAGAATGGGGAGTGGTCAGTGGTCATTATGAGGTGACTCAAGTGTCCAACTCAACTCCCTCTCATCCCCAGGCATCACCGCTGTGCTGTTTTTAAATCGCCATGACTACTATGTAAAGAACGAACACAGATGAGCAAGAGTAGATGTCTGGCTGCAGTGGTCCAGATGAGAGACGAGAGTGGCTTGGATTAAGGAGGTAGCATTGGGAATGGAGCAAAGTGGATTTATTGAAGATTCCTGTTTCTCTGTGAGGACCTGATTGACATGGTCACCAGTTCTGTAGCATCGTGGCCATGAGCTATGCTTTTCCCTTCTTCTTTATGGTGTGTTTCTGAATTCAGGTCTGTAGTAGACACTGTTGGTGATCTGCTCTGATCCCCTCAACCCCTTCTTATCATCCCCATATGCTCGTCTTCTGGCCGTGGTGTGCTTTGGCCAACAAAAGCCTGCACTTCCGACTCCTTCATAGGACTGCCCTCCAGCTACTGAAGAGCTTTGCCCAAATACGACAGCTGGAAGTGCCTAGGGCTTTTCATTCCTCCCATGGCCACCCTGCCCCCTCTCTGACCAGCCCTTAGCCAATGGCTGCCAGGTACAGGAGTATGGAAGCCCCTCCCTCTTCCCCTGACTTGAGATGGCTCTCACGTATAACTTACCCTCCAGAGCTGCTCATGGGATCAGGCAGAGGCTACCCTCCGTGGGGTTTGCTTCTGATCCACCTCACTTAGCTTCTTCTTCACTGTCCTGCTTCCTCCATGTCCTTACTGGCTTCTTCTGGGAGCATTTCCTGAAAAATCCACTTGCACACAAATCCTTACAACAGGGTCTACTTCTGAAGACCCCACTCTACGACTCTACTCCATTCCCATCTCTACCTCCTTAGTCTGAGCCCCTATCATCTCTTATACAGTGCCACTGCAGCCAGCATCGCATACTTGTTTCCAAGGTTTTTCTTCCATGACACTTCTCATATGAGATATGGGCATCAATCACTCCCAGGCCAGCCTTTTCTTTCCTCGAGAAAGTCTATCGTGCGATTGGCTGAGAGTATTAGCATGACAGGCATAACCTTCAATCTGCACTGGTTTATTTTTATTTATTTTTTTTATTTTTAAAAAAGATTTTATCTATTTATTTGTCAGAGAGAGAGAGAGAGAGAGCACAGGCACAGGGAGTGGCAGGCAGAGGGAGAAGCAGGCTCCCGCCGAGCAAGAAGCCCAACGTGGGACTTGATCCCAGGACCCTGGCAGATGCTTAACTGACTGAGCCTCCCAGGTGTCCCTGGTTTATTTTTAATAAGGTAAAAATTCACACACATCAGCACTTAAGCTATTGTTAATAATAAATTATTTGCAACATATCCTAAAACTGATCACTACAAGCCAGAATGGCCCAAACAGGTGGTACAGAACCATATGAGACTTAGGATAAAACTACGGAAGACAAATGGCTCATCTTACCCCAAGCCCAGTTAACACAGGAGGAGAAAAGCACAATTCAAATACCTTTTTTTCAGCATAAAGATCTCTTTTTGTGGAAATAACCAGTAGAAATATTTAAGTATTAAGTTGAACCATATGAAATCTCCACCAGCAATTTCACGTGGTTCAAGCTAACACTAATTATGAACATTGGCTGGATTTTATACATTTTATACATACAATATAGATTTCAAGAGGCCTTCCCTCGCTCTTAACCTTGACCAGATACTTTCTTAAGTAAATTGCACATAATTTCAAACACACTTATCTGGGAATGTCCACTTCAGGACTAAGTACATGGATCTCAATCATTTTCATAAATTCAAAGCCTGCCTGGAAACTGCAGTGAGCTCAGGCCTTTCTTCACACTTTAGATACCACCTCACTGCTAATGCCTTACCACTCACCTGGAAACGAGATGGCAGGGCATTTCTTGGCATCCACCAGGGAGGATTAGCCTCTACTCAACCCATTCCCACTGCTCATTTTGGTGCCAACCTCCTCGGATGAGCACTGGGCACAAGACAGAAGACCTAAGTGTGAATCAGACTCGACTATGTCCAGGCTATATGACCATAGACCTCTTTTCTATTACAAACCCCTTCCCAATTTAAATATACACGTTGTCTTATTCTTTGAATTAATGACCTCAGCCTGCATCATATTTCCTTTCTACATATTGAGAATGGAACAAGCAATTACCTTTCAACATAATTGATTTTCAAGTTATTTTCATACTAAAAGTAGAAATCAAAAAAGCAAGAAAAACCAAGCCTCTGAGTACCTATCTTCATGATGGTATATTCAAAACGCTACATATTTATTTATTTATGACTGTTATAAAAAAAAGACTGGGGCACCTGGGGGGCTCAGTTGGTGAAACGTCTGCCTTTGGCTCAGGTCATGATCACAGAACCCTGGGATTGAGCCCCACATCGGGCTCCCTGCTTCTCCCTCTGCCGTTCACCCCACTTGGGCTCTCTTTCCCTCTCTCTCTCTCAAATAAATAAATAAAATCTTAAAAAAATAATAAAAGAACAGATAGCCTCATGTGTTTGTTTCATTCCCGGTGTTGCACACGGCATTGTAAGATTTGATCTCTCCCAGGGGTCACCAACTCATTCCATACCTCAGTGTCTGCAAAGTGGGGGGCAGATGTGTCCCCACTCATTTTCCTTCGGGGGATTTGCTCTGTTGTGGTTGCCCAACGTGAATCGAGAGATGCTTTGAGTCAAGTTGCTTTTTCCTTCACTGAGAAACCCAAGACAGACCACAGTTAACAATAGTCTTAAAAATAACATCTTGGGAATAATCATCACATGTTTCCTTATTACAGGAAATGCATACCAAATGTCGCCTTGTATTTAAACCTGAAAAGTGGGCAGAGTGTGGGCAGACTCTTACACCAGAGGCTATTTAAGGGGGGCAGGTTTTCCATGACTGGCCACAGTTGGCCGTAGAACCCCGTCCGTTCCTAACTTAATTTCACGTGGGAAAATTAGTGCAGGTGCCCCCGGTTAATATCATAGGAGCAAAAGCGCTTCTCATGTAACCTCGAAGATGTGCGTGCCTCCTTCAAATCCCTCTGGCTTGACCACACGTCCAGGATGGGTGAGGAACATGGACGAAGAACAGACTTGCAAGGACTATGTCTCATGAGGCTCTTTGTCCTTGGAGCTAGAGACATGAATTTCATTTCAAGGCCCACTTGAACACAAAGGCCCTTTGACATCTCTCCCCATTTCCCTGAAACACACACTAGCCACATGCTGTGGGGGGACATCAGAGCCAGACACACAATTTGTGGGGCCCCGTGAAAAGCGAACACGCAGGGCCCCTGGCTCAAAAGGAGGAACAAAGGGGCTGTAAATGTACTAAAAAATAAAGCTATTTCCTTTCTTCCAGTTTTCCTCTTGCCTTGTCGTGATGTTTTTCATTTGCTATTTGGAGTCATTCTAAGTAAGGAAAACTTAAAATTTTTAATTATTAGCATGAATTTACCATTCATCTTATATCGTGCAATGCCAGCTATAAAAGCAAATATAAGAGCGTTTAACCCGTATGTGGAATTACTGAAACGACACAGCTCAGATTTCCTAGCTCATTTTTACATGTGTATTTTGTTCTCACCAGAATAGCGGAAATATGGCACAAAACCAACCTAACTGCTTTTATTTCACTTCGTCATATGTACACATTCTACCAACACTCTCACTCTTTGGCTTCCTGGCGAATAAGGAAGGACTGGGAGGAAATGAACTACGGGTTGCCCTGTTCTGCTCTTTCCTTCCATCTCATTGTTTTCTGCATGAGTGGTTGGCTAATATAGGCAAATAGCACAAGAAAGAACGTGGTAAGACTCCTTGTTCCTTCATGTTTCTTAGAATATCGCTGCTTTCATTCGGCAATGGGAGCCGATTCTGGTTCAAATGGAAAGCATCGCCTCACAAAGCTGTCCGATACCCCACTTACTCAGGTGTAGATGAAACTCGCTTGGCATCTCTCTGCGTTCATATCGTGGGCCTACTGGAATATGGAGCTCATGGCCATCTCCATTGCCATGTGTTCACGGAGGGGCGAGGAACAGCAGACGCTCATCTCGCTAACATCGTCTTCGCTCATGCTCACGCTCCACTGTTACATCAGATTTCACTGACCAAACCCAAGTTCAAAGGTGAAATTAAGAAGGTCAAGAAAGTGACCGCAGGGCATTGAACCAAAGTGCCGGACCTTTGTGAGTACGAGCGTCTGTGTAACTACACAGATCCTACACCGTGGAAGCAAGCCCCGGGGGAAATTTTTTTTTGTGCTTCATCATTTATTAAGCAACAGGTGTGTGTGAGAAAAGTAAATGACAGAGGGACACTCTGCCACCCTTTGAGTCTTCGAGGGGATGTTTGGGTGATTGCCATATCCACGTTTCCAGTAGAACTACTTGCTCAGCTTATAGGATGATGCTTAAAATTGTAAGCAAGTATCCAGCACTCCTGGGATATGCCTTATCCCCAGAATTGCAATCCCTTGAGATAAACGGGAAAAAGCAAGATCTGTACAGCTGAGACCTAACACCGAGCTTAGGAGCTCAACTTGACATTCAGAACGTATTACCCAGAAGGATTATTGTAAACAGGCTACAGAAAACAAGGTAACCAGACACAGCTCCCAGCCGCTTACCTCAACAGCAAATCAGTGAGCCCTCGTGCCAGAACTGCTGAACGTGAAGTAGTGATGGACAATTGTGGTTTTTCTAGAATTGTATTTTCTTCTTCATTGTCGTAAAATGCGCAACACATAAAATTTACCATCTTCACAATTTTTAAGTGTGCAGTAGTGTGAACTATAGTCGCATTGTCATGCAAACAACCTCCAGAACGTTCTCATTTTGTAAAACTGAAACTCTGTACCCATTAAGCAACTCATTTCCTCCTCCCCTGAGCCCTTGTCAACCCCCATTTGACCTTCTATGTCTAGGAGTCTGATTACTCGAGATACCTTATATAAATAGGTGGAATTACACAGCATTTGTCTTATTGTGACTGGTTTACTTCTCTGAGTGTAATGTCCTCAAGGTTTGTTCATGCGGAAGCACGTGTCAGAATTTTCTTCCTTTTTCAAGGCTGAATAATATTCCATTCTCTTCATTTGCTCATTTGTTTATCCGTTCATCCACAGGCGAACATTCAGATCGGCTACTGTGAATAAAGCTGCCATGAACACGGGTCCATAAGATCTCTTCAAGACCCCGCTTCCGAGTTTCGGACACATACCCAGAAGTGGAATTGTTGAGAAAATGATGATTTTTTTTTTTTTTTTTTACCATGCTCGTAAATGCACGATCCATGTTGGGAGATAACATGATGTTTGGAATTGTCGGGAGACTACCTTGGGAGTTTGAGGGGCAGGAGAGGTCACAAGGACATATTCAGTTTGCAAAAGTGTAAGGGTACCCCACGCAGTTGTTCAACGGCGTGGCCTTTCGAACTGCACAGAGAGAATCGCTGGCTAAAATAAGCATCAAGACAAATATTCTAACCAAAAAACCTTGGATTGGAATCAAGTGAAGCTAAAATAAGTACACTGAAGATATGTAGAAGAAATACTCACTGACCATCCAATTGTTCTTGGAAAGATAAAACTATTAAGGCACTGTTTATGGTTTCTAACGCAGCCCTTGGAACAATGCAAAAGAACTCTCTGTGGCGAGATATCAATCTTCAGACAAAAAAACAATGTCCCCAGTGAGATATTACTGCGACGCCCTGAAGTAACCTCACTGAAAATACATCAGCACTCAACACTTAGCACCACAACCGGTTTCACCGACGGATTTTAGAATTATAGAACTTTCGAGCTTGTGAGGACCTTAGAGATTATCTAGTCCAGCTCTCCTAATTGTAAAAGGAAGAAACCAAGGCTCGGAGAGGTGAAGGGACTCTCCCGGGACCATAAATAAAGCTAGCTGGTGACAGAGGTAGAGCTGAGTTTCTCAATTCTAGTGGTGAAGCTATTAATAGCCTCAAGGCCACCCTTACAGCAGCAACCTCACAAGTATCTGACAGTATAAATAAAATAGTTCAAGCCTGAAAAGACAAGAGCTTCTGGACTATTTTCTGTAGCACAGCCAGGCTATCACTGATGTATTCCAAGGATACTGTCCCACTCCAGGGATGTAACAGATACTTTTTCCAAGACACATGATGGAGAAGTTTGATGATTGCAGACAGTCAGCATCGGGCAGGCAACAGTCAGTGCCCCCAAATGGACACGGTGCAAATAGACAAATATCTACTCCCTCCTTTGGGTTAACTTAAGACATCAAGACCTCAGAAAGTTCCTGTTCAAATGGAAATAGACTCTTCAAGAATGATTATGTACAGATTCATTACGGACATGAACCTACTAGCAGAAATTCACTGATTGGGTTAGTGAGTGGTCACCTTGGCAAAGAAGACACTTCCTGGCATTGAGGGACTCGGGACCCACACATTTTTGTTGAGTGTAGACAGAAGTTGGGGAGAGAAAGGATCTTGCTGAGCTGAGGTGTGCAAGTGTAGGGAGGACTGTTTGGTCCCCTGAGGAGGAAGAAAGCATTGGATGGGGAATAAAGGACACCAAAAAGAAGGCATAGGAACGTCAAGGAAAAAATTCACTTACCTGACAATTTTACCTTGAAGGGTTGCCAAGAATGCTACAGTTGGAAGAGAAATGTCCACGTGACTCGTGCTGTGTGCAGCGCGAGATAATTTTTTAATCGTCCAACAATCTGTAGGACAAAAAGTGAATATGCAACGTGGGGCTTTAAATTCTGGGCTCCAAACTGCCTATACACCCCACTGGGATAGTCTTACTTGACAAAGAACAATCTAAACTTGACTAAGATAGCAGCCATATTCCTCTATAAGGAAGAAAAACTAAAATGTGATGGAAAAACCCGCTGGTACTCTACCAATGGTAGAGTCACCCAGTTTGAGGGAACCGTGTCTCCTCTGTTGCTGGACAATTGAGACAAATGGATAGGTGAATAAACCCTTCGGGAATTGGCTAAGATTAAAGCAGAGTGAATATTTATTTTCTTTACCTTATCTTTATTTTTCCCATATCCCTGTACTGCATGTTGATTCAGCCATTAGAGACCGTTAAGGTTCAGATAAGCTCAGGGAAATCCCACAGGAGTGGTGGTGATTTTCCATTCTTTGTTCGGTGGATGTTTCTGTTTTGCAGCTAGTCATGTTGGGTGGCTGCTCTCCTGGACCCAACTCCTGGTACCCAGGAAATTCCAGAAATGCCAGGACCTTTGGGTTCAGTCACAGAGAAACCCACACAGCACCTGATCTACATATTTATGTGGGGAATTTTTTCCAGACAATTCTGAGGACATCCAGGGAGGGCAGATTGGTTCTTTGGAAGGTCCCGGAGGACTCACTCATCAGAGAGACTTACAACTCATAAGAAACTTCAAGAACAGGGATGTACTGTATGGTGACTAACATAATATAATAAAAAAAAAAGAAAGAAACTTCAAGAATACTTCAAGATTAATTGTTTGCAAGGACGGAGATTCCTGGACAAGCCATATTCCTTTATGGTCTTATAGGATTTCTGCTATCCTCTGGTTAGCCCCTTGTCCCTTTCCTGCTCCCCAACATAATCACCACCATAACAGACACTTTAACTAACTTCACAAAAGACACCATTCATTCTAAGTGGTTACCTACATTATCTCATTTATTTCCGCTGTAACCTTGTTAGATACATGCTGTCTTCATTCCCCTTTCACCAATGAGGAATTTGGGATTCAGAGAGATGAGATGAGCACCCCAGGTCACAGAATGAAGGGAGCCAGGACTCAGACTCAGTACTCTAGAACTTCAATGTTCATGGTCTTCACCAACCACTGTTTTATCTTCTCAAGCATCTTGTTTTCTCTGGGAAGTGGGGGGCCCCTTATTCTTCCACTTCCTACCCCATTTCCCCAACCCTACATTTTGGAGCCTCAGCAATGAGGCCTCCCCAGGAAGGGCTGACCTGTGAGGAAAGAATCCTTCCCCCTTTGCTCACGAAAAGCTGCTGAAGGTTAACAAGGCCCAGGCTCTTCCACAGGGCGCTGCTCCGGGCCCAAGGCATGGAGTCTGGTTGCTCGCTAAAGAGTTTCCATTCCCAAGGGGAGACTGCCCAGGAGAGATGGCCATCTGGGAACAACCTTACTGATGTTCCTTTGGCTACGCATTTTGTTGATTTCCTTAAGTGTGTTTTCTTTTGGGGTTTCTGTTTCTTTTCTGGCTTGGTTTGTGACTTGACTTCATTTATGTTTATTTCTTATTATTTGGCCCAACATGCTTGTTTTCTTTTGATTTTTTTCCCCCTCAGACCTCTGGCATATACGACCTGGAATTCATTTTGCTCTGTGATATGCCACCCTGCGTGTGTGTTTTGTCTGAAGTCTTTGGAAGCCAAAACTTAAACACCATGAAGATGAGATGAGTCAAAGCTTTTGACTTAGGCAAAGACCATCTCCTTAATGAAATACATAACCGCTGTTCAGATCACAGTGTAGATTCCCTCAACTGTTCACTTACCCCCCTCTCATAACT
Source organism: Ursus maritimus (assembly GCF_017311325.1). Taxonomy (NCBI): domain Eukaryota; kingdom Metazoa; phylum Chordata; class Mammalia; order Carnivora; family Ursidae; genus Ursus; species Ursus maritimus. The sequence continues at coordinate 86,823,647 of NW_024423319.1, read as the reverse complement.
GATGAAAGCCGCCATTGAAAATGCAGCATCAGTAGCCTTAAGGAGAAATAAATAATGTGAAGCATTTCTAACAGTGTTCCTCTGGCGATCCAGGGATGGGACAAGGAAAGCTGGGTGATCCCCAGCTCAGAACCTTGGGAACAAGGACGGACTTAACTTCTGGCCACCAAAAGATGGGGCAGGGGAAAGCATAACAGGGCAGGGGCACTCAGTCACTTCCCATAGAAAATCATTCATCATGCTGAATAGGGCATATCGTGTTTTGGTGTCCAAATTCTAATTCCAGATAATGTTCAGAAAATTTTTTTTTTCAAACCAAGCTGGTTTGTAGTCTGTCTGGACCTAATTATTTTCCTCACACATTCAAGAATGTGTTTGGGAGACTTCCGTCAGAAAAGATGGGATACAAAATAAGACCACAATAGACTCTGGTTTTAATGCCACTGAGAGAGAGGAGGAAAAGAGCCATATAATATGCTCCCTGGGTTAGAGGGAGAAAGATCTTCCAAATATCTCAAAATTCACAGAGGAGAAAGCCCAGCCAAATAGATCCCAAGTATAACTAAATGCAGCGAAGAGCTCTATAACAGGGCTATCCTGTTCCTGTATTTAGAAGTCTTGACAGTTGGCTATGTACTAAGGCTTTGGAGTCAGTGAGGTCTGAGTTCAAATCCTGCTGTGCAACTTACTAGTTGGGTGACAATGGGCATTCAGTTACCTCATGTGAGAAATGGAAATAACAATGTCTATTATTTACAGTCCCTATCAGGCTCAACTGAAATAGTGCATATAGAGTGATTAGTACAATGCTGACATCTAGTAATTTTTCAATAAGTGGTTATTCTTATATATTATTCTACCACTCCATGTACGTCCTGTTAGCATTTGTTGAACCCTTTACACATATAGCTTAACCCCACATGGAATCGCACCTATTGTTTCATGCATACTTACAGTGAATCTTGGAGAAAAGCTGTCTTATTTCTTTTTTAAGATTTTATTTATTTATTTGAGACAGAGCAAGAGAAGCATAAGTAGGGAGAGAGGGGCAGAAGGAGAGGGAGAAACAGACTCCTGCTGAGCAGGGAGCCTGACATGGGGCTTGATCCCAGGACCCTTGGATCATGACCTGAGCCGAAGGCAGGTGCTTAACCAACTGAGCCACCCAGGTGCCCCACAAAAGCTATCTTATTATTCACCTGATTTTACAGTCGTAGAAACTAGAGTGAAGACTGGTTTGGCCAAAAGCAAATGGCAAAGCATGGGGCAAGAAACAAAGCTAAAACTGAAAGATCCAGCAGCTCCTCTCCAACCATTACCCCCAGAAGTGTAGTGGAGAGGACCAAACATAAGCCCAGAGGGTCCAGGAAGTCTTCGCAGGAGGAGATCCCCAGACCGGAAATAGGGAGAAGGAAATAAGGCAGATATGGAAGCCAAGGGCAGGCAGAGCTCCTCACACAAGGCCTTCCCTCTTCCCTCTACCTTTCCCCCGAGGTAGTGCTTATGTTCAACATCTCATTGCAAAGTCCCAACAGCCACTTCCTTTGGAGAGATGGGCACGTGTGCCACTATGACCCTCAGGGACTAAAGAAATGTGTTCAACAAAAAAATAAGTCCATCCAGACCAATCATTTGTGTCAATTCAATAGTGCATGTTTGCATGTTTATAGAGATCATAGACAAGAATGTTCTATATAATAAATGACTGCACTTCGGGGTACTAAAATAGACAAAATGCTGAAATTCAGGAATAGTGCTCAATTTTGTCAGGCATGACAATCAGCGGTTCTGCAAAATCAGAAGCCAAGGTCAGGCTGGACTTAATTCTAGGTCCAGGTTCTTGTGGGTCACCCAGCTCTGTGGCACTCTGTGTTCTGAGTTGGGAAGGATAAAGGATTGCCCCTGTTGGTTAAAATCATTGTCATGGTGGATCTCAGATGCGTTTGTTGGCACATCCCTCCACTTTTTTCCACTAATAGCATGACTCTCCCTTGAAGGGGGACTGCTCCTCCTGACCCCATTCATGTGATTCTTTTCGGGCCACCTTCCATGATATCCCATCCACCTAGTCAGAGACAAGAGCCCATAAATGAAGCCTGGACACCCATAGTACCACTTGCCAGGGGCGCTTGGCTGCCTCAGTGGGTTAAGCATCTGCCTTCGGCTCAGGTCTTGATCCCAGGGTGCTGGGATCGAGCCCCACGTCGGGCTCTCTGCTCAGTGGGGAGTCTGCTTCTCCCTCTCCCTCTGCCTCTCCCCCGGCTTGTGCTCTCTCTCTCTCTCTTGCTCACTCTCTTGCTCTCAAATAAATAAATAAAATCTTTAAAATAATTAGAAATTAAAAAAAAAAACATAGTACCACTTTCCTCTGGACACAGTGATTCCTCAAGAAGTAGATACATTCTTCCAGCCAGGCTAATCAGTCCTTTCCTTGGATTTTTCTAACTAGAGCTGAGAGGGAAGAGCTCTCTTTCTTTCTCTGGCCCAAGACTGTGAGGACATAAACCTAAAACAGCTTTGGCCAGGCTACTACCAGATGGAAAGACTCCCTCTGTAACACAAGTCAGTGAAGTGAACACATGCAGAGGAAATGAACCAGAGGCCTGATGGAGTTCAAGTCCCTGGTTCTAGGTGTCCCTCCAGCCTTCCTGGGTCATAAGCCAATGTGAGTTGTGTTTCTATCACTTGCAACCAAGAGTCCTGACTGGGGAGAGAAAATTCAGCCAGGTAGACTCAGGACAAAACAATTGACACAATGAAAGGGGATAATAGAAGTCAGACATCGAGTAGAGAAACGTTCAGAGGACAGACTATGGAGATTGCAAATCAAGCAACGAAGACACAAACCATGGAGAATACATCAGAGCCACCTTGACTCTTTGTCATATGTATCATCAGTACTTCTTAGACTACAGAACAAAGCTGAACTTCTTAACAGGACGGCGAATCTGGATCGTTCATTTCTGCACTTAGACACACACCTCCATATGTTGCATAGTGTTTTAGGAAGTCACAAACCTCTCAAAGCTCATTAGAAATTGTCTTCCAAGGGCTATAAGACGCAACTGGTGCTCATGATGATGTTGGAGGTCCATGTTTCTATGTAGCCTCTTCCTGGCCGTGTGTCATTATTTAACCACGTCTTAGATTCTTCATCTGTAATTTTGAAGTAATAAAAACACTGAATGTAAGTAACAAGGGAGTTGAGAATATTAAGATGGATCGTCTATGTAAAGGACCTGATACTGTGAGTGGCACATCATCGCCTCTCAATAAATGAATCATCATCATTGTCATTATCATCAGGTTAACTAATAGATGCCTATGGACTGATTCACTAAGGATACACAGACATCAAATATTTAACTTTCATAATAAACTTTGTATTTAATTCTGAACATGTCATTCTAATTGTTTCATTGCATAAATACAGGAGCCCTCTGGTGGTCAAAACCACGTCCCGAACATGCTCAAGAGACTACCTTTATTTAAGTATTAAAAGGAGTCACGTAAGGCAATTGTCATCCCCATCCCATTAAGATAAACCACAAGTTGGGGATTTTTATATGGTTGAATTGTGTCCCCCCCAGTTCATATGCTGAAATCCTGACCTCCCATACCTCAGAATGTGACAGTATTTAGCAACAAGGGGTCTTGGAAGAGGTAATCAAGTTACAACAGGATCATCCGTTTGGGCCCTAATCCAACAGGAAAGGAGATTGGGACACAGATGCGTACAGACGGAAGACAACGTGAGGACACAAAGAGAAGGCGGCTGTCTGCCAGCCAAGGAGAGAGACTTCAGAGGGAACTAACCCGGCCACCATCTTGATCTCGGACTTCCAGGCTCTAGAACTGCGAGGCCATAAATTTCTGTTGTTTAAACCACTCGGCCTGTGCGACTTCGTTATGGCTTCCCTGGCAAACCGTTAGGTGTGGATCGAGGTCCCAGTAAGTAGATGACATTGGATGTCCCCCGGACGATGTATGAGATTTACTTTGTTTTGTGATCAAATGCGAGCCATTGAAAACCAAGCCAAGAGGACCTACCTGAGGATAGCTAGGGACAGTCCAAAAAAAAAAAAAAATCAGTCAAAAATAGCAGAAGCATTGGGGCGTCTGGGTGGTGCCGTCGGTTAAACATCCAATTCTTGGCTTCTGCTCAGATCATGACCTCAGGGTCATGAGATCAAGCCCCATGTTGGGCTCCATGCTCAGTGCCGAGTCTGCTTGAGATTCTCTCTCCCTCTCTTTCTGCCCCTCTCACTCATGCTCTCTCTCTCTCTAAAATAAATAAATAAATAAATAAATAAATAAATAATAGTGGAAGCATCATCTTCATTGACACAGTCCAACACGTGTAACAAAACTTAGTGCTATAAATAATTACTGTTTGTAATAGTATGTTCGCAATGTGTTGGAGTTTTTGCTTAAATTTTTTTTCCAGACTTCACAAGAACCCCCTTATGGTGCTAATGTTCTGATTTCTGCTTTTAGAGATAAAGAAGTCCAAAGACAGAGAAGGTCAATAAGAAGGTCCATTGCAGAGGCGCAATTCAATCCTAGGCTTTTTGACTGCATATTCCCATGCTCATTTCACTCCTTCCTGCTGCCTCTCCATGTTTTCCGATTTACATGAGCCCCAATCGCTGAGATCTTCTTAAAGCATCTTTATTATATAGGAGCGTTTTTGCACAAAGAGAGTGGCAGCCATTTGTTATACAGGCTTGTGTTTATGGATTACACACATGAAAAAATTCTGATATAAAACTATTGAACTGGATAAAGATGGATGTGAGATCTCTCTTCCAGAACATTACATTGATTGGAGATGTACAGATCTAAGCTTTCTATACCAGGAAGGGAAGTAAGAATGAATTAAGAAGCTTTTCCTCCTTATAATTTCCTGTAATTCTGTACAGTAAGTATTTAACGAGAATGAGAATTGGTGTGATCTCTCTACGTGCACAGAAGTCAATTTTTCATTAGAAGAGGGATTCCAACATTGCCCTTGCTTAGTTCAAAGCTGATCTTGTGAATAACTGACCCTCAGTTGCATTTTAATACAGAACATCTGAGAGAGTGTAAATAAGAATCGATGAAAAAATTATTTAATTGGAATTCAGCACTAGCAAAGGGCTCCCACATCAGATAATTAAATTCAAACGTACAAAATTCCTGCATCACATGCAGTAAGGTTTTATTGACCTGGAGTCCATTAATTCATGATGATTTAATCTAGCTCAGGCTGACGTTTCCCTCTGCATTTGCTCCGAAGAAAGAACGTGTTAAGGAAAATACTACAGCGTAAACAAGAAGAAGTGGAAGCATTTTCATCTTGTGTAAGCGAAGTAATTATTTTAAGACACTTTGGCGCATTCACCATAAACCCATTGTATCTAAGCCGTTGTTGGTATTCCCAATTTTCGAAAGTTCGAGGTACATCACGTGGCTATTACAAAACACCTACATTAGCACTTGTTTTCGCTAATGAAAAGAAATCCAAAGAGAATTGTTGCTTCTAGGATAACACGTGAAAGGCAAAAATAGCATTCAGCGTTCATCTTGCAAGCAACTGTCATAGAGGAAGCGTGCCCTGAGAAGGGAGAGTGGCCCCTCCAAGCTCCTTCCCCAGTCACTACTGCAGTCAGCATCTCAGCATCCAGCCACCAGCGCTTCGCACGGTGTCTATGAGCATTTGCGCGTTCTCTCCATTTATTTTGTGCATGTTAGCACACCTATCGGAAAGGCCTAAAAGAGGTGATTTTTAGGGTCCGGGAATGCTCCCCCATTTTCCCTGTAAATGAATGGTCATTGCTTCTTTGCTTTACACCTTTTCTGCTTGCAAAAGCTTTCATAGGAATGCTCTGTTTTTGGAGAGCGGGGCCAACCTGTATTCTGTTGTCGAAATCTTGCACAAGTTCAGAGCGTCTGTCTCCCCAACGAGTAAGGGAGATGAACCATAACTGGGTGTTTGTTTACAGTGAGGCTAAGAAGCCAAACTGATAGCCCTTGTCCTGAATGCAGGGGAATGAAGGCTCCGCGGCTGGACCCTGCCCGGCCTCCTGCTGATGGAGGATTATGGGAACTGAGCTGGATCTGGAGCTCTCAAATGGTGGCAATAATTTTCAAATCTGGTTTTTTCTTTCTCGTATTTAAGTTGGGCTTCAAATGAAATCCAATCCATATTTTCCCTAATTTACATTTAAAATTGTTCAAATGTTGTGTTGGTAGGAGATGAGTGAGTCCCCAGGAGGCCTTATGAACCTTCTAAAACTTTTCCTTCAAAACAGGAAGTTGCACTTTACCCAGTGCAAACAAAGTTTAGTTTGAAAAGGCCTGATTTGGACTTTGGAAAATTTGGAATATATTTTAATTTTAATTTTTGAAATACATTTTCTCCCCCTTTTTCCTTACTGTCGTCAATCTCTGTCTAGCCTCCCCATCACGTATGCTGTCTTTCCTTCTCATATAAGCCAAGTTAGGAGAGTTCTAGCCTTATTCTCATGATCCTATACTTGTCTGTTATGGTTAAGGGATTCTATAATTCTGTAAATGTACTAGTTACGCCCTCTAATTCAGCTCAACAGCCATCTCCTATTGCCTGTGCAAGGAAATAGGCCTGCCTGCAGGGAGGGAGGAGAAAAAAAAAAGATTTCAGAAATGAGTTGATCACAGCTGAGGAATGCCTGTTTGTTGCACTAAATAATATTTTGATCACCCTTTGCTCCCCAGGTTGTCTGGGAATTATATATAAACTCCATTTCAGATTTTTTAAATCAACTGGAGAATTGAAAGAACCTCTCTATATTTGGGAACAAGCAATTTAATTAGTGGCTTGAAGAGGAGGAGTAGGAGATGGAGGGAGGATGGTGGCGACCTGAGTAGGCTAGGATGGAATGTAGTCAGCCATCTTGGGCCTGACTCTTCTGTGTTTCCACGGTTCTCGGTACATACCTCCAACTAGCACTTCAAGGCAACTATTGAAGGATGCCTCGACTTTTCTTACAAGGAATTATGAGTCCCTAGAGGGCAGGGACTGCTCCTTTCTGAAGCAAGTCGTGTGAAGTCGCCTCAGTTGCTTGATAAAGTGTGCTTCTTCAGATGGTTCTCGTGGAGGATTATGGAGCCAGTGGAAGGCAGGGCCTTTCTCATGAAGGAAGCCAGAGGGGAGGAATAAAGGAGCAGACTCTCTGGTAACCAGATGTGGAGGTAGAAGAGCCCTGAAGAAATATGGTGGAAATAGGGCAGAGAAAGATAGGAACCTCCCTCCCGCCTCTCCCGCCCCTCTACACCCCCACCCACTCAGGTGCCTTATCCTGAGCCAGTGTGCCAATGTGCCGGTCACTACTGCAGCAAAACAACCCCCAGCCCCCGAACCTCTGGCTTAAAACAACAATCGTTTTATTATCTTTCCTAGTTTTTGCATGTCGGGAATTGGGGAAAGGCTCTTCTAAGCAGTTCTGGTGTGAGATTTCCGGCACAGTTATGGTCAGACAATGACTTGAGCGGGAACAATGGGAGGCTGGGGCAGCCAGGACCCGGCTGGGCATCTCTCTCTCTTTATGGAAGTCTTAGGGCCTCTCCACATGGTCCCTCCACGTGGGCTAATCTCGGCTTCCTTAAAGCATGGAGACTTCCGGGTCATCAGTCAGCTGCTGTGGAAGCTCAAGATGGAGGGTCTTAGTGTTGCAGTGAGCAAGGTAGCAGTTGAGTTGCCTTTTAGGACCTAACCTCAAAAGCCTCGTAATGCCACTTCTGCCATGTCGGATTGGTTGAAATACTTCCAACAGCACATCCGGCTTCATGAGCCGGGGACATAATCCCCACTCATGATGGGGGGAGTGTCAAAGCTGCATTCTCGAAGAGCACGTGAGATGGAAGATACCATTTTGGCCACCTTGGGGAAATACATGGTTTGCTATGGCCAGGAGACAGGCAACAACTGTGGGGGTTCCTTCCTCCTCGCTAAAATTGTTTCCCTATAAATGACCCCCCCACACCCCCCCCCACACATACTTCATATTCCCGTTACATTTTTCTTTTTGTTTTACGCTGAGGGAATCTGGCACAACATCAACCTTACATACCTTAAGGTTTCTGTCCACGCATGTGAATTTAGGTTGCACAAAACTTAAAAATACCACTGGTATGAATGTTCACACACATCCCCAAGTAATTTTCCCTAGGAAATACTATTTCAACTTCTCTGTTGGTGGGGGGGGGAAGTTAAATGAAAATCAATATTGATGGGTAATGCTGTACAAAAAATGTGGGTTGTAAGTTATTTTTACCAGAGAGGTAGTTTCCTGTGGAAACTGTGACTGGTAGTAAAGCTCAGTTCTAAAATATTTTGAGATAGAAGCCAAAATCTTGGGTGGGGAAAAATAATTTGCTCTTACCCAGAGAAAAGTCAATTAGTTAGTACTAAAGTATGTATCTTTTCTAAAAGTAATGTGTGGCATATTCAATCATAGCAGGGATGTTCTGGCCATTAATGACTACTAAATTCAGCTCCAACGTGCGGACCATTTTCTACTTCTAGAAATGATAGATTTCTTAAGAATTACTGGATTTTTAAATTTCACTGAAAGTATCTAAAGCAAGTGGCAAGTGGTATGGAGCTTGGTGAGATCATGAATATTATCCTTAATACCTCACTGGCAAAACCTGGTACCATTCCGTATATTCTATATTTAAATTATTGCACAGGAGAGAGTCAAGCCATCATGGATTTGTATTTCGAAAAGAAATATAAATGACCTCTGCTTTTCACATTGATGACCCCGTGTAATGAACAGGAGAAGGAAACTTCAGAAAACCGTTTTCATCAACAATAAACTAAGAACAATTGTTAACTTTTTTTTTTTTTTCAAGGAGAGGGAGAAATCGTTACCCGGGGCTAGATAACTGAATTGTATAAACTTGTTAAAGCTTCAGCCTAACTCTAAGCGTATTTGCAAGTAATTATCACCCGCGGCATAAATAAGTTTATAATACCTACCTGAGTCAACATTAGTCAGATTTGCAGAGCACCAAGGAAAATAAGCAATTAGTGGGTCCTTATCCAAGAAAAGCACATTACTTAGTTACAAATAATTCCAAAATTCCCAAAGGAACGAGTGGGTGGAGGCTGGTTCTGTGCAGCCTGTGGCCCGGCTTCAGGAGATGTGGCAGAAGGCCACCTTCTGATAAACCGTGTGCTTCCTTTCCTTTTCGGAAGGCCCGAACAATAACGCGACACGGCGAGACACCGGAGCCCGAGGGCTAGCGCTCTAGAACCTGCCACGAGTAGGACCTGAAGCGTCTGCCTTGACGAGCCTCAGAGGCAGGTTTTCCAAAGACCCTCTTGCCAAGAGCTTCGGGTCTGTGAGAGAAAGGCCTCAAAGCGGCCCACACGAGCAGGCTGCGAAACTTCTGGACTCTCCATTTCAAAACAACATATGAGAGGAATGGAAATGCTGGAACAGCCTATCAACTAGCTGAATATGATCATGACATGATTTCATGATTTTTAGTGCAAATGCGTGCATCCTCCCCCTCCCTAGCTTCTCCGGGGGCTGCTTTGGCTGACTCCTATCACACAATGACTGGGGACTGGTTTTCCTAGAATCACAAAGGGCAGGACCTACCTTTTGAAAGCTAAAGTTCTAGAAGAAGTTCCATGTTTGAAATCTCGCTCTTGCGGCTCTCAGCCAGCCTACTGCCCGCACAAGGGTGAGGAACCAGCCAAGGAAGGGCTTGGAATGACTACAGCGTGGGGTTCAAGCTTCAGGTGGCTACACGGGCCGGGCACCGACCTGCCACCCAGAGCATTTCTGCCCGGCTCAGTCTTGCTGGGGACAGCTGTTCCTCCGAGGTACCTATGGGCTGCGGTGCCCTAGTTCCTCCTAGGAATGCGCTCTTCTGAACGAAGGAAACACGCTATCTGCTTTCTATCTGATTAGATGTTTATAAACACATACCTACTACTAACCTTGTCCTCACGCCAGCTCTGAATCAGCCCAAGGCACTCACTTGTTGTCTTAACTTTAGAAACCCTGTCCCCATAATTCGAGAAAGCCTCCATCAGTAAGAGCCATCAAATATCTAGGGAAAATAGTTGGGAATACACAAGGTGGTGGTCCGCAGAGTGACCTAGTCTGCATTTTTGTCCCCCTTTCGTCTAAAAATCTCCATTCACAACCGAGAGCGGACCCTAGTGACACAGATGGCCTCCGTACCCACCATTCTGTCTCCCCTTCCGCGCTGTGTGTCACAACCCTCCATAAAACGGAGGACTTTTCCTCCCTCGTTGCCAGTAAAGATGTTCTGGGTCCAGTTACACTGCCCCGGATTGTTTATTTGCCAAAGACCGTTTCATATCCCAGAGTGTCAGACCCTTGCATCAAGTGACTCAGGCTAAAGGAAAGAACTGACTATATCAAAGTCATATACAAAAGACAGGGATTTTTTTTTCCTTAAATATTCATTTTTCTTTAAAAGATTCTATCTATTAAAAGATAACATTAGCCATCCATTTCTAGGTCCCGAATTATACAGTATGATTATTTGCATCTTTTTTTCCAATTAAAAAAAAAACAAAAAACACCTGCTTTCAGACTTGCTTCGAGGCTCACTCAGGAGGTATCATAAGAAGCAGAAGGTCTGCGAACCGGCCACGCTCAGGCAGGCTCCTCGGTGGTACCCTCTGCGGAACATTTGGGTATGCTCTTCTTTAAAAATTGGATTCAGAGGAAAATCAGATTTAGGACTTGTGGTTGGCATGGGGTAAGTGTTGAGAAATGTTCCCTTGGCTTGCATGAAGGAAAGAATATGGCCATCCGGAACCTTTTTTTTTTTTTTTCCTTAAAAAAAAAAACAAAAAACAAACAAGCCCTTAATCTTCCCGTTATACTCCACTTCCTTTCGTATGAGGGCGGGGCTAGCGCAGCCCCTTTGAAAAAAATGAAAGGAAATAGTGAAGAAGAATGAGAAAGAGGGCAGCTCTCAGGACTGTCTATGGGTTCCTTTTTTTTTTTTTTTTTTAAGATTTTATTTATTTGACAGAGAGAGAGACAGCCAGCGAGAGAGGGAACACAAGCAGGGGGAGTGGGAGAGGAAGAAGCAGGCTCCCAGAGGAGGAGCCCGATGTGGGGCTCGATCCCAGAACGCCGGGATATGGGTTCCTATTTTTGACACAACACACCCATACTCTTGCCACCGCTCCCTACCCACGCACCTGGTGCTCTTCAGTGCCCCGTATCCCAATACCTTTTTCTTGGCTTAGCTGACTCATGTTGACTTTCCGTTTCCGAGGCAGGAATGACTGTGCCTCCCACATGCATTCCTGCCCTCGATCCATTCTGTAAATATGTTTTCCTGACCACCAACTTCTCCTTTGTCTCCTTAGGGCAAGCAGGGAGTCTGCTCCTTTGGCATTCTCCCATCGCTAGACAGCACCATGCTGGGGACAGATGTGCTCGAGACGAGCTTCCAGAACCAATGGCAATGAGTCCATTGCCTACTTGTCGTCGACATTCTCGATCCGAATGTCCCACGGTACCGACAGTCCTTTCCTAGATGATGCCTGCCATCTTCTGTGGGCACCGCACCTACAGAGGGGGCTTCCGGACCTCAGGACAGTCTGTATGTAGAGAGTATGACACTTGCACCCGTTTACTTCCTCTAGTTTAATCTACCCCCAACTCCAGTTTCCAATATGGTATTTGATTCTGTCCGCTGATGCCAACATCTAGCAACCATGAATGAGCCTGAGCAGCAAAGAGACAAGGGACAGTCCCCTCGTGGTAACAGATTCATCACAGTAGACAGTGACCTCAGCAGTGTTTGCCTATTACCTGCGGTGTATTTCTAGTGCTCATTCACAGGTATGATCGTAGCTCAAGAGGAAAACGGAACAGAGTTAGGTTTCTGCCTCACTCAACTTTGTCCAGAAAAAGAGTGTGAGCTCTTATTTCCCATATGATCTTCACCCACTCCCCAAAGTAAAATATCTGGGGAGATTTGTAAGCAAATATATTCAGAAGAGCTAGAGGATTTAGCCACACGATTTAAAGTAGCGTCAAGGGGGGGCGTGGGTGGCTCAGATCTATTAAGTGTCTGCCTTCAGCTCAGGTCATGATCCCAGGGTCCTGGGATCGAGCCCCACATCGGGCTCCCTGCTCCATGGAAAGCTTGCTTCCCTCTCTGCCCCTCCCCCTGCTTGTGCTCTGTCTCGCTCGCTCACTCTCAAATAAATAAATAAAATCTTAAAAAAAAATAGAGTAGCATCAATCATTGAAGAATGAAAAGTTGTACTGCCAAGTATGAGTTATTCTTGAGTAATGGGTTGGGAGGCATTCGATGTACTCACGTGTCTCCAAGGATCTGCAGACAGTCAGGGTGCATGAACGAAGCCACTGGTCACAAATCTGCCCTGCTTCCCTTCAGCTCCACTTTTCTACCCTTCTCCGCCCTGCTCTCTGCCAGCACCCCGTGGGTCTGGACTCCGTCACCAGGGTTCCTGTGCCCTCTGGCTCCCATCTGTGTTGGGCTAGTAGAGAACACCTACAGAAGGTGGGAGGCAACAGACAGTGAGGTCAGGATATTTATGGCCCTGGCTCCCTCCCCGAAGTGTTGCCTCTGGCTGGCTGCAGCCCCCAACCACCTTTTCCAGATGGCCAACCCTCTGACAGCTCCAAGACTCGCCCTTTCCAAATTCCAGCAACCATCCCCTGCCCTCAACCCTTCCGGCCCGGAAGTAGTAAGAACTCCACAGCTACTTACAGATTACTGCACTATCCTTTGCGGTTCCCTTGTATCAACTTTGTAAATAAATCCTCCTGAACTTATCCTTTTGTGAGTGTGTCAGCTCTTTCTTGTTAGAACGCTGACTGATATACCCATAGACTCAGATGTCTGGATTGTCCAGGGTCCCTACGAGGAAGCACATAGTGTGGAAGGAAGGTGGGTGCCAACCACTCGCAAGATCAGCGTGGAATGTGGGCGCCGAGGTCTAGGTTGGGGGACGCTGGAGGGACGCAGCAGGGAAGGCTAGTCCAATCTGCATCATTTATACTCGACCACTATCATGGCGTACTTTTCTATCGCTCCACTCATAGGCAGCTGGACAGAAGCTGTGAGACATGGAGCCAAGAAAAAGGGACTTAGTCCCTGACATTGTGTCTCCTTCCAGGGATCTGTGTCCTGAGCATAGTTCAGACTCTTCACTGACCGAGCTCCCTCTGAAGGTCAGCTTCAGCCAGTTTTATAATTAAAAAGTGAGAGTGTGGGCGCCTGGGTGGCTCAGATGGTTAAGGGTCTGCCTTCTGCTCAGGTCATGATTCTGGGGTCCTGAAATCGAGTCCCACATTGGGCTCCCTGCTCCTTGGGGAGCCTGCTTCTCCCTCTGCCTCTCTCTCTCTCTCTCTCATGAATAAATAAATAAATAATCCTAAAAAAAAAAAAAGTGAGTGTCTTTTGGAACTATTTTCCTTCAATCTCTTTTTTTCCTCTCTTTGTGCACTTCCTGCCCTCATGCTTCCCAGACCTCCAGGCCTGTGTTCAAAGGGGAAGCCCAAGCCCAAGCCCAACAGACCCATTCTCCTGGGATGAGGGGTTCCCTGCACTGCAGTCATGAGGCAGAGAAGGAAAGTTCTTCCTCATTAGACCGCTTGGGGGCGTGTGCTGGGAAGAGACTGGGCCTCTATGGGAGTCAGGTCTCCCAGGTATCTCTCATCAGGAAACTTCTCAGCCCTGCCATGAGCAGCAAGGCTAAGGAGTTCCCTGAGATCTGGCTTCAGTAGTACAGGGAATGCTCTAGGATTATGGCCCTTAGCATTGCTGTGAGTGCCCCCTCACCCCGGAAGTCCCCACGGGTTTGGGGGGGAGGGGGCTCTGTCCATCCCCACAAGTCCAGGAGCGGGGATCCATTTCAGGCTCCCCAAATGCTGAGTCATGGCGGCACACGCACGTGCCTCCTTAAATCTTTGACACTTTGTAGGAAAACATCAAGCCATGAAAAGTTATAGGATCTGTTTATGGTAGAGAGATGGCATTTAAACACTCTTAGACCATTTCCCCCACGTATTTATGAAAGTGAAGAAATATCAAATTAGCTGACAGAACCACAGATTTCCTAAACGACTCTCAAATAAAGAACCGCGAAGATCACCTGAGTCAACTTGCTACTTCCAGGTAGGATCACGAGTACTCCGTCTGCCTCTCTCTGTCTGCTGTAGAAGATCTTCCAAGAAATGGTAAGCTAACAGTCTTTCTTACTCTTCAGGTCTGCGCTGAAACAGAAATGGAGAGTTAACGGTTATTTTTGTAACGAAGGTTGTATAAGTGGTGACTATGGGATAGGGCAGATCAACATTCAATCTCTAATAGAATGTTTTTCTTCCTGTCTCACCCATCCAGCACTGGAATTCAGGAACCAGACACCTGCTTCGTGTTTAAAATATATATATTATGTCTGGGCTGATGAGAAAATGTCCTAGGAGGAATTTCGGAAATGAGTACACAATCATTGTGATGCCCCCTGGCTTGACCAGTCGATAGATCATCTATATAAACTGTATAGCCGACGTTTATGCGGATATGACACATGATTTCTCGATTGCAAAGTGTTTTCTAAATAAAATTAAGGATGCGTTTTATCATGACATGGGAATGCAGAGATTTGAGGACAGGCCCTGATGCTGCCACCTAACACCTATGCCTTAGACGTCTGTCATCTCACTGACAGGGATTTGGTGCTCTCACGAGGGGACAGAAGTAGAGGATGACTAATGGCCACTTCAGGTCGAATTAAAATCCTACCACTTAAACATGAAAGATGGAGGGTCCCAGGTGTATTAATCGGGATTCTGCTAAAATAATTCTGTGTTATAAATGACTCTGCAACTTGATGACTTATGACAATAAGCTTCTATTTCTAACTGAGGGATCTGAAGATTAGCTATAGGTCAGCTGGGATCAGCTCGAAGCTTCCACCTGGCTTCAGCTTTGCTCCATGTTTCCTTTCATTGGGGGTCCAACAGCTACCTGAGGCATGTTCTTCTCATGCCTGATGTTAGAAGCACACACACACACACACACACACACACACACACACACACAGGAGTGACTGGAAATACACAATACTTCTTATGATACCAGCTGAGAATTGACACCCTATTACTTCTACCTACCTTCCATTGCCCAAAGCAAGTCACATGGCTAAGACCAAAGTCGATGGATCAGGGAAAATCTTTCTTTCCTAAGAGGCAGTGCAAATCCACATGGCAACGGGTGTGGATGTGTAATTCTGTTACAAGAAGGGAATTAAGAATTAGGAGCACACATCTAGTCTACTACTCCATTGGCCACGATCATCACGTTTATCTAAATTCAGGGCAACAGAGAGCTGTCTTCAGGTCCCAGAGACATTTTATTCACCCTGATGCAGCCCCAAGTAATCCCACATCAGTCTTCAGGTTCCCCCAGTAAAATAGACTTCCTAGCTCTTTTCAAAAGTTCTCATATAAGAAATTCAACAGAAAACAGTGGAAGTTTCCCACAGTGGCTGGCCCAGAAGGCCTGGCAGTGTTGTTGACTGCCAGAAATGCAAATCACCAGACTTACATCAATAGAAATCAGGAGTTTCATCTCTAACGCAAAGTTGATGGAGCCCTCTTGAAATCTGATCTTTATTCTTACTTGCGTGAAGATGCACGTCCAAGTCTGAATTAGGAAAATTACCAAGCTACCCTTGGCCAGACTCCTATGGGATATTGTCTTTTTGGGTCCCATTTTGACCCTTAGAATTATGGGTTGTAATGGAAATGTTGGCACAATCTGAGCTCTAGCTGCAGACTCTACACGAGGCCTCATGTCTAATTTTTTTTTTCTGCACGTAATCTGCCAAGACACATACCCATAATGTAAACTTCCTTGGTTTGAGTTTATAAATTGGATGTCCTTGACAAACTCTAAGACCTGCAGGGAAATCACTCTGTCATTAAAACTCAGTTTATTTAATGAGCCATTAGTGAAATAAAGGGTGGGAGAGAAGCTCAGCCTGTATCTATCTTCCAAGACTCAACCCAAGAAATACAATTCCCTTCAGATGGCAAGACCTCCCTTCTGTGGACAGTCATTCAGCAAACCTGTGAGAAACCATCATGGGCTGTATCCAGGCTGAATCACAACCATGACTTCATTCAGCTGCCTCGCTGTCACACCAGACAGCTTCAGTCTAACAAACTTGCTGGACAGAGAAGGGGAGAAACACTCCCACAAAGAAGCTCCTGGCTGTGGGCCAACATGGTCATCTCTCAATAGTGACACAGGCTGAGAGCTACTCTTTAAAATGAAAGGGTTGTCTCCGAAGGTTGTGGAAATGAGCTCAAGCATGAAATAAAGACTTGTTCAGAGAAGATATGATTCTGTTTATGTGATTG
The DNA here is from genome assembly GCF_017311325.1 of Ursus maritimus. Classification (NCBI taxonomy): domain Eukaryota; kingdom Metazoa; phylum Chordata; class Mammalia; order Carnivora; family Ursidae; genus Ursus; species Ursus maritimus. The sequence goes on along the minus strand of NW_024423319.1, from coordinate 86,807,220 downwards.
CTATAATTAATATCCTCTCTGGAAGGCGTTCTAGTACATTCTGTTTCTGAAAATTGATTTTTTTTAATGTTATAAAATGAAGTTAGTGAAAAATAACTTTCCCTTTCAAAAGGAAGTGGAGATTTTAAAAGGGAAGTATAGAATCAAAATTGGTCCTTGCCTCAAAGATGAATTTTAACATTCTACATTGCCAACAATGGGCATTGTTATAACTCAGTTTGCCAGAACTTCCTGGGAGAACTGTCCCTGCTGATTAGTTAGTTCCTTTAAAAGATCTTTTCATTCACATTTTAGAATCTTTAACTATGTAAAAATCTCATTATTTGAAATTTTATATAAATGTATTGGAATAAGGTTCTTCACAGGCAGGAAACAGCAGAAAGAAATGTTTCTTTCCTTGATGATACTGTACTAGTGATCCTGTATTAACTATTTACTACCATGTAACAAATTACCCCTAAACTAAGTGTCTAAAAGCTACACTGACATTTATTATAATTCACATTTATTATTGATTATAAACAACAACATGTATTATCTCACAGTTTCTGTGGATCAGGAATCTGGGCATGGTTTAGCTGGACCTTCTGTCTCAGGACCTCTCCCAAGGCTGCAGTCAAGGTGTTGGCTGGGCTGTGCTTTCATCTGAATGCATGACTGGGGAAAGTCTGCTTCCAAGCTCACTCACATGGTTGTTGGCAGAATTCAGGTCCTCAGAGGTTACTGGACTGAAAGTCTCATTGGCTGTTGACTAGAAGTCTCCTTCAGTTTCTTGCCAAATTGGCATCTCCAGATGTAAGTAAGCTTACAACATGCAGCTTACTTCCCCCCGAGCCAGGGCTCCAAGAGAAAGAGAAAGAGAAGGAATATGTAAGAAATCACAAGGAAGAAGGAAGTCAGTCTTTTTGTAATTTAATCTCAGAAGTGACATTCCATCCCCTTCATTGTATTCTATTTATTAGGAGCAAGTCACTGGGTCTAGCCCCCCACTTAAGGATGTGAATGCTAACAGGCAGATAGCATGATGCGGCTTCTAGAGGCTGCCTGACACAGATCTTTTAGCCACTTAATAAAATATGGTTTAAGGTAAAGACAAAATATATATTTAGACAAATATACTAGAACTTGAAACATAAATGTATGTTGTCCCTACCGAACTAGACAGGTTACAAAGCTCTAGATATTCCAACGATGATACCCTTACTCAAAAATATTTTTAAAATCAATTTTTAAAATTCTTCTTCAGGGTTGCCTTCAGTGCCTGTGACGCATTCTTGGCAGTCCCATAACTTTACCCCTAGGCCAACGTTGTGGCGATCTTTTCCCTTTGCAGGTTGATTTGAATAATAAAAAGAGTTAAGAGCTATTCAGATAAATAAGGTTAGCGTTCAAGGTCCTTGACGCTGTTTCTAGTCTTGGCTTTTGTAAATATGAAATAAAAAGACTGATTTCCATATGTGGCTTATAAATTGGCCCAGAAGGCAGCACCTAAAAAGGATTCTTTCGATTGAACTTTCATTTGGATGCTTCAAATCTGGTCCTCACCTGAAGATTCTCAGTCTGCATCCTTCATAGCTATAGCTTCTGTGCTTACACATTTTACTCTGCCTCTGATACTCCAGGACAAAGAGAAAACACGAGGCCATGTTGGGACATGTTGGAACAGAAAGGGACATCGGGGAGCGACCCAGAGTCCGCTGAGTGGGCTCCAGAGTGCACCCCCACCCCACGAATGGGCAGGAGCCTTTTGCAGCCGTTCCCCTGTTCATCTGAGTCCCCCTTCGGGTTTGTAGCTCCTGAGTCAGTATGAAACTGACATGCCACACCCACAGCCTGGGACCCCTTCAGGGCTGAGGGGAATCTGAGAACACCCACAGCCATTACCCTTAACCTGGTTGGGAGGAGACAGGAGCAGAGTAACATTACATCACAAAGGAGGGGGACTATTTTGAGGGGATCCCCTCCACTCAAAATCTCCAGGATTACGAACTATTTATGACCAGAATGCTTCCTGATCGTTAAATAAATGTCTCGGATTTTGTCAAACTTAACAAAACTGTGATTTCCATTCAGCTCCGTTTTCCTAGGTCCAAGGCTGGAGGGAAGAAGCTGGGCTCAAGGTCAATGCTGACTCTTCAGCCTGTTCAATGTGACCTCGAGCTCCATTCTCCTGTTTCCTCTGGTCATTCACTCCTCCTTCCCCCGATACCTTTTCCCCTCTCCCCACACCTAACGAGCAACACTGCTAGGCTGAGAGCTCCAATAATGACTCCCCTGGATAAAGAATTGTATTATCACTCCATGTTAAACCACCTCTCATAAAGCACGGAAGCAGCGTTGCCCGTGTTCACGGCAACAAACTTCTGAGCATATCAGAACATCTACTTTCATAAAACTAAGGTAACGGAATGACCCCAGCAAGTTTTGATTTCTCGATTCCTTTCTTCACCATTTCGCTTTGGCGATGATCCCTCCCGCTCTTCAGAGACCAGACGCTCTTACTTTTTGTGGTGGACTTACGTGAGTGGCCCCTCAAGGACTGACTCTACCTCTCCGTATTTGTGTCCTGTAGTCCCCGCCCACAATGCCTTTAAATGTGGTCATGTGACCTGCTTTGGCCAATGGGACATTAGCAAACACGATGCTGGCAGACTCTTGATAAATACTTGTACTCTGCAAGTTATCTTCTTAGAACACCTCTTGGAAGATCATTCTGTGCCGTGATGGAGTCCAGGTTAGAGGACCGAAAGGATGTTGAGAGGCCACAATGTAGAGAAAGCTTGGAACACGAGAGGCCAGCTTGGACATTCCCACCCCTACCAAGCTCCCAGCTGAATGCAGGCACGTGAGTGACCTCAGCTCTATGACATGTAGCAGAAGGTGGCCCCAGCTGAGCCCTGTCAAACCCAGAGAACTGTGAGAAATAACGAATCGTTGTCATTTTACACCAAATTTTGGAGTGCTTTGTTACGGAGTGGAAGGGAACTAAACTTCTCTTTCCCTTCCCCAGCCACAAACTGGGAACGTGTAAGACATTGGTCTTTACATTTGGGAGTTGATTGCCTGGTTGTAGGTGTTCTGAAGGTATCGCAGCCAGTAATTGAAGTCCGCCTTTCTAATTGTGGATTGGAAGTCACGGTCACTTGGGGAAGGGTCTCTTCTTCACATGGATATAATGAAAAACGTTGAGGATTTCACTCTGGGAAGCAGCCAGGAGGAGAGAGGCTCCCTTGTCCGCCATGATTCCATTCATCCCTTCCTCCTTACCTTTTCTACTGACCAGCACCCATCCTTTAATTACTTTAATGCTCAATCTTTTCATCCATTTTGTTTTTTCTATTGCATTGAAAGATATTCTTCTGGTGATTCTCTGGTTTGTTCTTCCAGGTCTGTATTCCTGCCCTCTCTGTCCTTCTCTGTGCCAGGAGTCTGACCGCTATGGTGCTGCATCGGTGGGGCTCACCCATCCTCTGGCTTCCAGTTGGGTCAGGCCAATGTGAGGCACTGACAGGAAGTCAGAGGGCTGGGGGGGAGAGGGCAGGGAATGTATTTCACCCCCTCCCTACCTCCCTGCCAAGCCACAGCTTCCTTTACCAACACTGCATTGTCAGTAAGTAGCCTCTCTCCTACAGCCGTAGCTCTCTCTGGGTTCCAGGAACAGGGCCCTCCACCTGGCCCTTTAACTCTAGGGTGGTAATGGCTTCCCACTTTTGTTACTACTTGGGGTGCATCCACATCCTGGGAAGTTCCCTTAACCCTGTCCGCAAATCTCTAAAGAGTTCTTTTCTCTTCAGTCATCCCTGGAGTGCGTCATCTGTTTCCCACAGGACCCTGACTGACAAAGATTTTAACTAACAAACGAACAGACTGTATTTATTTTTAAACAATTGAAACATTTCTCATTCATTAGAGATGTGCCTGACTATCAATAACTTCTCACCTACGTCAAGCCAAGAGCCCCCTTGTTGAGCTGGTATCATTCCAGCCAAAAGCAAAGTTGAAGAGCGGAGTAGAAGGAACCAAATGGCCACTTTGTGTTTCAAGGGGTAAAGAGGACGCGCCCCTATGCCTGAGATGAAGTCCCCAGGACTGGGAAGAGGAGTGGAGTTTGCAGTTCTGTTGGGGGTGGATGCTTGAACTCCATCTGGCTGGGAGATTGGGCTCTCCTAATGGGCCACAGTGGCCTGGGGCCAGCAATATTTCACTGTAATAGAGCCAGCAACAGCAGGCAGATGGAGGGGACCAGGGCCCTCAAAGGACTTTGAAGAGGCAAAGAGGGACGGCAGCCACGCAGCAGCAGGCTGACCAACACCAGGAGTGGCTTCCAGGCGTCCAAGAGGACAGACTGCAAGCCACTGTGGGGTGTGGGGGTTGGCTGACACACACGAAGGATGCCAGGCCCCTTGCCAATCTGGCTCTTAAGTAATTTTAAATTTAATTTGGGGAAAGTTGATGTGATAGGACTAGATCCCTGAGGGTTGTAGAGTGGATTTTGGAAAACTGCTTTTTTTTTCACTGATGGAGATGGTTATGGTTTTATTCAAAAATCTCTTTCATGTGAAATAAGATTCTGTAAACACACGGTCACCTGAAATCTCTTCTGTTAAGTCATAAGCCAGTCTCAAACAGGAGGATATCTGCTTTAAAGCTCAGTTGAGATCAATGATCTAATCAGGCCCAGCCATGGGCAGTTGATGGAAAAAAGCACAAGTTCAACTCCCGGAGGTTGGATTTTTGCTTTGACTTTCATGTGTAACCCACGGAGTTGCAGGATAGAGAATTTGAAAGGATATTGTTAAATGTTGGGAGAGCAAGAAAGGAAGGTAGGAAGGTAGAAGGAAGAAGGGGAAAAAAGGGGAAAAAAGTTGTTGAAAAAATACAGAATATTTTGCATAGGGAGGTTACCAAAAGATATCTCTCTAGAAACATGGCCGCATCCACCCCATGTGGATCATCATGGCAAAAGAATATGGGCTCGAATGTCCGTTACGACAGTCCTATCCCACTACTCCCCTCATTTCATGATCACTTCCATCAAGTCTTGAATGATGCATTTGTTTATTTCCATATTAAAAATTAGAACTTCCAAACAGGACACAGGGAATGAAACTTCAAACGTACAGAGATATCACTATAGACCAGGAGGTACCGCACATACGTTATCTCCCCGAGTCCTCGAACCAAATCAAGACAACAGATATCATTGCCTCAATGTTGCAAATAAGGAAATGGAAGCATAGAAGATCAATGAAGTGCTTGATGGCTCATGACCAGAAGGCAGTGGGGCTGGCGTTTGTGTCCAAGTATCTTTTCTGCACTGTCTTCTAAATTGGAAGTGGGGAAAAAAAGGTCGGGGGTGGGAATCAAGTAATTGACATTCTGGGGAAAGTTGATTCATGTAAACTTTTATTTTTTTATGTTTTTTTTAAAAGATTTTACTTATCTATTTTAGAGAGAGAGTACGCATGGGTGCCAGCAGGGGGAGGGGCAGAGGGAGAGAGAGAGAGAATCTCAAGCAGACTCCCCACTGAGCACAGAGCCCGAGGCTTGGGGCTCAATCTCACCACCCTGAGATCATGACCTGAGCTGAAACCAAGAGTCAGATGCTTAACCTACTGAGCTACCCGGGTGCCCCAGATTTATGTAAACTTTTAAATATTGCCTTTTTAAAAAATCCTATTTTGTTCATTAAGAATAAACACCAACTCTATATGGTTTTAATAAGTGGCTTTGACTACAGACAAAACACTTAATTAGGAGCAAAACCAGTAGTTTTGGGGAGGGATTCTTGTTCCATCCAGTTAGTTGAGTAATCCAACCACCGCTTTCTGTTTCACCTTCCCATTCCTTGATGGGCTTCTTCGAGGGGACCAGCCTTGCTTCATTTCAATTAGTTTTGAGAAGTGTTTTCAAGTGCCTGTGTATCAAAGCATTAACATCTAAATCTACAGAAATAAAATGATTTAGATATTCATGCATAACATTTGGCATGAATTCCGGGACAAAAATCTCCTCTTCCTGCTGCAAAAGCATGTGGATAAATTTGAAGATGCTAATTTGCATGGAATATGAAAAATAAATAAACTCCCAGCATGCTGTGCGTTGGATCGAATTTTCTTCTCCACCTCTCCGATGGAGACAGTCCAGTTCTAACCCGCTTCACTCACCATGTCAATACGAGTTGATCTATCTTTGCTGCCACTCTTTTCGGGGACGCAGAGAGACAGAATCCAGGGCACAGGGGAATTTGCCCCGTCCGTTCTGGGCATATAAATCTGTGCTAGATCAATAAAGAGAGAGGAATAAAAAGGAGGTCAGATAACTGAAAATGACAAAGCGTCATATGCTCGACCTAGTTGACCCCTGGTCTATTCCTTATTTCCTTATTTCTGGTCTATTTCTTATTTAAGATGATGGCCCATGACCTTTGCCATGGAAACTGGGTCAGGGTGGCAAGGTGTATTTTGAATGTCTTATTCATCTCTGATAGCATTCAGAGCAGGTTGTTGAGACGGGGGTGCAGCAAAGATCTACTTCTGAAAGTGAATTGTCAGTTTCTTCTGGGTCACTTCAAGCAGATATAAGCAAAGACTTAGTTATTCATGTAAATCAAATCACAGGTGTGAAAATGAAGCAGTGGGAGTCTAGGTGCGTGTTAATGAGCATTAATGTCTGAGGAAAACAGTGTCAGTTTATTTTTTAACATATGTTTGACTTTCAAAGCTGCGAATGTGGGAAAACTCACAGGATGCGAGCATGTGTGAACGTGGCGAGATTCGCAGTCAAAGGGGACCAGGGTGATGAATCCATTTCAGTGACATCCTACTGCTCATCTCCATTCTGCTTTCTGCTCAAAAGTGGGGGGCGGAGGGGGTGGGCATGCAGAAGATCAAGAAAAATATGTTTGGTTCCAGGTGAAAAGCAGAATTAAAGCTGTATCACAGACCTATTTGCAGTAGGGTGGTCCCTGGAACCAGTGTCCAGTGGTGTGCTGGTAAATATTTAACAAACGGGTCTCCAGAAAATAAAAATCCCTGCTCTGCAATGGCCGCCAACTTCCATAGTATAAATACTCCTCCTGTGGTCAATTTCAAGCTACCAACCTGACCTCCCTGCATGCAGATTGGGGAAGAAATGTGAAGCTGGCTCCAGGACACCAGAGCGTGACCCTTCCCTTCTCCGTCCCCACGTGCTCTGCTTCGGCTGAGCCAAGGAAATTGACCGGGTTCTGTTTCAGAAGGAAAATGACAGCTCAATCCTCTGGATAGTTTTGCTCACACTGGCTCCTTTACCTCAAACACTTTCCTCTCTTCATCTTCAGCTCAATTCCTGCTTCAAGTCAGTGTAGAAATTTGCCCTGGCTCCCAATCTTAAAGCTAGGTAAGTCCCCTCCCCCCCACAACACTGGGGATTCTGCCCCTATTACAAATTCTGTTGTAAGAGCCTGTTTACTGCCCTGGGGGATCCTTGAGAACAGGACCTGATCCCCCTTCACCATTATATCCCCGGAATTCAGCACAGTGCAGCACAGAGTAGGGGGCTTAACAAATGCTTTTTTATCCACTGAAGTGGAGGTGGGGGGGTTTGGAGGGGTGGGGGTGTGTGTGGAGGGGGGGTAGGGGGTGGGGAGAAAGCCTAAGAGAAGGACCTTGATAACTATCCTCAAGCTGCTTCCTCCTGAGAAAATACAGACAGCTAAAGCAGTTGATAGAGTCAGAAAACACTCTTGCGGGTTGAAATGTGTTAATTTTTTATCACTTTGATTACAAAGCATTATTTAGCTATCTTAGCATTTCCATGAGGGCTTTATAATGCCTTTTGGACGGAGAGACTTCCAGGTGTGAAGTCCATTCCTCAACTTACAAGCTCTGTAACTTTGGGACCAGCTTTGTACTTTTTCTGTGCCTTAATTTCCTCTTGTGCAAAATGGGGAGAATCATAGTAGATAGCTCATAGAGTGTTCTTGTTCTCTGTATTTTCTGTCAATCGATTTGTTTAAACGGGGTGGGGGTGAGTGGTGGTGAGAGGTCGTCCCCAAGCCATAAACACCTAACTCAAGAACGCCCTGAACACATGAACAGCCAGTGACTTGTTCCTTACCTGTCCCTTTGCCTGCTCGCCCAGTGACCGCGCCAGTTAGTAACTGCAGTGACGGGCACCTGGGTCAGTGGTGCCTTTTAGATTACGTGCATCTCAGTTCACTCCAGATGGGGCAATCCTGCTCCTCTTCTTTGTTCCTTTTAGCTTAGTCTTTTTCTGCTACATCACATGCTCTCTTTTGATTCTCCCATCCCTCCCCTACAGTTTCTCCCTCTCACCTGTGAGCTGCAAATACCCCCTTCACACCGGTTATGCATCGACGCGCAGGAGAGAGAAAGAGCAATAAAGCAAAATAGAAAATCATCAAAATTAACCTCCAGAGACCTTTAAACAAACCTGGAAGACCTCTCAATCACCCTTTACCTTTTCAAATGCTTCCAAGCATGCTCTTCTCCCAAACCCCAGCATTCTAAATCATTCAAAACAGGAACACGTATTTAAAAATTTTTTTTTCCACTTAGATAATGCTAAGTGAAATAAGTCAAGCAGAGAAAGACAATTATCATATGATTTCTCTCATCTATGGAACATAAGAACTAGGAAGATCGGTAGGGGAAGAAAGGGATAAAGAAAGGGGGGGTAATCAGAAGGGGGAATGAAACATGAGAGACTATGGACTATGAGAAACAAACTGAGGGCTACAGAGGGGAGGGAGTTGGGGGGAATGGGATAGACCGGTGATGGGTAGTAAGGAGGGCACGTATTGCATGGCGCACTGGGTGTTATACGCAACTAATGAATCATCGAACTTTACATCAGAAACCAGGGATGTACTGTATGGTGACTAACATAATATATTTAAAAATATTAAAATTAAAAAAATAAAAAAATAAAATTTTTTTTTTCCAGAACAACTTATTTTGCAGAAGCTTCGTTTGCAACTACACGTACACTGTTTGTGCTGGTAATATTCTAACTAAAAATCGTGTGCTCAAAACATCCTACCACGATTCTGACTAACATGCACATTATTATTAGTGCTGTTTTTCTCTTGGGGTGATGCAGAACAAGCTGGAAACCCGAGTACCCCAATAGCATTGCTTCCAGGGGAGAATCTTGCAGAGCGCAAACTGCTTGTAGGTTTAGATCCCCTTGGCTGTGGTGTCGATCAGGTAGTTTAAATGATGGGTTTCTTTTTGTCATTTGGTGTCTTTTTAGACCCAGGGAAGCCTGGGTGAAGAGAGACAGCCCCAACCATCACATACGCACCGAAACTCAGGGCACAGTCCTTTCAAGGGGCATGTGCGTTCCTCCAAGGAAACAATCCTTTGCTTTTGTAAGATAATCTGTTCAAAACGTGTGGAGAGTGAGTACAGCGGGACCCAGCAGGGTGTGTGTCTTGTCGAGTATCAGTCTGTTGATCCTAGACACAAAGCTTATCTGCTTTGCTTCAAAAAACATATTTTTGAGCTTTTGTGAAATTGGATGGCAGCCAACGGGGGGGGGGGGGG
>NW_024423319.1:86787799-86797659 GCF_017311325.1 Ursus maritimus | reverse complement strand
GGGGGGGGGGGGGGCTCCACGCTGGCTCACCGTGGACGCTGTTTAACTGGAGAGCTGGTTTGTTGGAAGGGGACCTGCCTTTTAGAAGTCCAACTGAGTTCAGCTATTTCTTATCCAGGGACCTTTAAACTTTTTTTTTTTTTTAAATCTTCTTAGTGCAGGAATAACCCCTTTATGACTCCAAATACATAGTTACTATATAAATGACATAGCCGTGACATTAAATTGAGACATATTGGTAGGCTGGCCAGGAAGTCTAATATAAATCTTTAGGAGGAGTGGAATCCTGGGGTGTCCTTCGTGATGGCAGTTGCCTGGAGAAGAAGCACTTCTTTAGATCAGAAGCCAGACCTGAAAGGTAAGGTCCTAGGAGGTAGAAGAAACTTGGTATGTGCAATCAAGTTACCTTGAAAAGTCCTGGGTGATAGGCCACTAAATACAGTTGGGCAGGTTGTTCACTGAACAAGGGTACCTGGTTAAGGGAGTAAGTAGAGGCTGAAAGCCACCTTGCCCTCTGCTCTCCAAGACAAGAATCTGCAAAGCTGCACCTGCCCAGAGAAGGCAACATTGTCAAATTCACACAAAGTGCCTTTTAGGCTAGCCAGGGCCCTGGGTGGCAGGCTTCAAGATGGTACTGGCCACACAGCAACAGTAGCGGAGATATAAAAGGGTAAGGCAGGAGCTTGACAATTTGGGCTTCAGGACACAAATTCCACCAACACCACCCATGAAGGGAACTCTGGCTAACAGCCCTGGAAACGCACTGCACAAACCAAAGTCAAAAAACCTATTTTGTGAACATTGAACCACTATCTGTGTTTATTTCCTTTGGTTTTCCTTAGAATCGTATAAAACTTGTATGGAAGTTCCAGTCAGTCTTCACTGCATTTAGAGGAATCATGGGAACGGTTTTGTGTGACGGTTGGATCACACTTCTAGAGAGTCATCTGGCCACGGCCCAGACGCATGGTAATGGAAGTAATTAGAGCTGCCCCCCTTCACCCCACCCCTCCCAGGGGGCCTTATAGACTTCAGCCTATTTGGGAATACTTTGGTTTGATTTTCTTTTTAATTAGGGGAAATTAGTAGAATTTCTTTAGGTGTTTTGTGGCAGTGTTGGGGGGGGCGGGGAGGCTGAGGACCCTCCAGCCAACCCCATAGACGATTCTCTTTGAGGGGGAACAAGAGAAGGGGTCCGGAAAGAGAGTGATAAAATACTACTATTTTTGTGCGCATCTTCAAGACACTGCATAAGACTGTGACATTCGTCTCAACCTCTCCGTAGGAGACTCAGGAGCTCGCCGCGCTACCAGCCATCTGAGTAAGAATGAACTCAGAAAGTTGTGGGGGGAAATTTGCCCTTTTTAGCACCGTTGAGGCTTCCAGTGGGGCCTTGAAATCATCACACAGTTGTCGAGCACGTGAAAGGAGTCAACCCTGAGAGCGAGGACTTGCCTTTTCTCTTCCCCATTAGGACAGGATATCTCTGAGTTATCTTACGACGGCACCTAAGAGTGCTCTGGAATTTTAGAGATGAAGGTAGATAGCCTGTCTTGTCAAAAACACCTCCTATGGCCCCTGTACGGGGCCCCTGAACTCAGTGAGAGCTGCCTTTAACTTTCAGTACGTTGCTCGAAGGCCAAAGAGCAACGCTTTGGATTGTACCAGACCCTACACTTGATGTGGGCCGTGGCCTTGGGGAGGTCCAAAGCTCCCCACTACTGCTACTTGCCATAGTTTTAAATTTTAAAAATGAAAACGGTTTTAAAAATTGTAGTGAAACACACATAATGCGAAATACGCCATCTTGACCATTTTTAAGCGTCCAGTCCACATCGTTGTGAAACCGTCACCGCCACCCATCTCCAGAACCCCTTTTGTCTTCCCAAACTAAAACTCTGGACCCATTAAACAATAATGCCCCATTCCTCCCTCTCCTCCAGGCCCTGGACAAGACCACTCAGCTTTCGGTCCCTGTGAGTCTGAGTGGGTGCCTACAGTATTTGTCCTTTGGGGACTGGCTTATTTCACTTAGCATAATGTCCTCAAGTTCATCCGTGAGGCACAACGGATCAGGATTTCATTCCTTTTTATGGCTTAATAATATTCCATTGTAGGGCGCCTGGGTGGCTCAGATGGTTAAGCATCTGCCTTCGGCTCAGGTCATGATCTCCAGGTCCTGGGATCCTGGGATCGAGCCCCACATCGGGCTCCCTGGCTGGCTCAGTGAGGAGTCTGCTTCTCCCTGTCCCTCTGTCTCTCCCCCTTGCTTGTGTGCTCTCTCCGTCTCGTACTCTCAATAAATAAAATCTTTAAAAAAATAATAATACTCCATTGTGTGGTGTGTGTGTATACACACACACACACACACACACACACACATATATATATATATATATCTCCCACATCTTGCTTACGCACTCTTCCATCAGCGGACATTTAGGCTGCTTGCACCTCTTGGCTACTGTGAATAATGATGCAATAAACATGGGTGCACAAATATTCCATCAAGACCCTGCTTTCAATTTTGGGGGGCATATACCAAGAAGTGGGATTGCTGGATCATATGGTAATTGTATTTTTAATTTCTTGGGGCGCTGTCTTGTTTTGTTCTGTGGCTCTCCAGACACCACTGTCCATGTAGACCCACGTGTCTTAGGAGTTTCCCACTCGTGAAGACGAAAATGATCATCTTGGTCATTTGCCACTGTCCTTCACCCCTCCCTTCAACCTCCACCAAAAGCAGGACATCAAGGCAGAAGGTTGGCTTCGATGACAGTTTTCTTTCTTGAATTGGGCAAAAATGTTCAAGTCGCCACGGTGGTGACGTGGGAAACAAAGGCAGAGGAAAAATTATGAAATTTCCTTGCTACCTACAGCCCATTGACAAGTCCTGGAAACAGGCAGAGTGACATTCCTCTAGGGACTCAACTGCCTCGATGTGAATACTTTGCTGAGGGCAAAAGGCAATCTTAGCCTGACCTCCCCCACCCCAGGATCCTGTAAGTCTACTTTTTTTTTTTAAGACTTTATTTATTTATTTATTTATTTATTTATTTATTTGACAGAGAGAGAGAGACAGTGAGAGGGGGAGCACAAACAGAGGGAGTGGGAGAGGGAGAAGCAGGCTTCCCACTGAACAGGGAGCCCGATGCGGGGCTCGATCCCACAACCCTGGGATCATGACCTGAGCCAAAGGCAGATGCTTAACGACTGAGCCACCCAGGTGCCCCATGTAAGTCTACTTTAACATATAAAAATTCCTTTGGAACTTCCTTTATCTCTGTCCCCCAAGATACATGTTGGCAATAATTCCCCAAGCATATGACCCACTGATACACATCTGAAGGGTCTCATGACGAAGGTTTTATTAGACGGTAATAAATGACATTTTCCCAACAATAGCTAACCCCTCAAGGTCCTGGAAACCTTGCTTCCAAAATTCCTTAGAGACTTACGCTATCCCTAACCCCCTCCCAACTTGCAAGTATATAATGGGCCACTCCTCATGACCCCAGTGCAGCTCTTTTTGCCAACGGGTCCTGTCCCCATGCTTAAATAAAATCACCTTTTTGCACCAAAGACGTCTCAAGAATTCTTTCTTGGTTGTTGGCTCCAGACTCCACCCCACCTCACCTCACCGATATCCCACAACCTCATCAGTGGTAGAGGTCGACCCACATTCTCTCTCTCCTTGGGGGTGTTCTGACCAAGACTGTTGTCTGAAGACTTGGTAATAATCCCCCGGCTCTGCGCTTACAATGGCTCCTTTCATTTCAGGATCAAAAAGACCTCTCCCAGGCCCCTGTGATGGTTACCCTTTTATGATGGTGGAGGAACTGAAGGGTAGAACTTTTAAACGTCTTGCCCAGGGTAAGTCAGGGACGCGATGGCTGAGCCAAGAAGGAAGGCCAAGTGTCTGCGGTCCCCTATCTGAATCCCCAGCCTGCACTTGCTCTGAGGAGCACGGGTGGGTCCAGATAGGGCCGTGGTTTCCAGAAGCTGCCCTCTGAGGGACGAGCAGGTTGGCCAGATCCAGCTGAAGCGAACAAGCAGCATCCGACGCCGGGCCTAGCCTACCAAGGACAGGAGTCTGACCTTGGACAAAGAAAAGTAGCTCAAGGGAGGTTATTTTCCAGCGGGAGGAGTAAGGGAGAACTCCCTCGAGATTGTTATAAACAAGTAGGAAAGCCAGCCAACTTCACTTTGGCAAAAGGACGCTCCTTAAATCCTACTCCCTCAATTAAAACGCATGTCTGAGGGCTCGGGGAGGAGTACCAACCAATGAAAAGCTACGGGTGCACCTTGGTTTATTGTAGCATTCCAGTCTGGTAAAAGTAAACACGGGTTGATACGGATCAGCGAGGCAGCCAAACATCTCGGGGGCCCAGTGAGCACAGACTCTGGTTCTAATAAAAGAGTCTCTTCATCCCGTTGTTCGAGAGGGTCTGCACAAGTCCCCGAGGGGTTCTGTACAATTCCTTGGACTTGCCTGCAACATCCGTATATTCAAGCGTTTTGCATTTTCTGGATGATGTAACAACACCACCACCAACAAAATGCACCCAACCACCGTAACGTTCGCGCGTTCGCTCTGACCGGACGGTCGTTGTGTATCATTCGCAGTGATACACAGAGGAGCAAACGCTCCTTTCTCACACAAGCGCTGCATAAACAGGGCTGTAAATCTTCCCGACGACCATATCGTTCTTTCTATCGTATGTCTCTGGAAAATGTTCAACCCGGTTGGGGTCATGGGGGCTCTGTAAAAGTTACAAACGGGTTAGACCTCGTCCTTCCAGCGGCCATGCAGAAGTTAGAGATGGAGAAAACCAGATCGGCTCTTCGAGACTTTTCCTGTTGTATAGTCCCCCTGCATGCAAAACAATAGGAGAATATTTTAAGTGATGGATTTTGATAAGGGTGTTGGGGCCACGTGAGTCTCTTTCTGGTCCATAAATCCCCCCCATAAAAAACAGACTCTAGTGCGAGAGCTTTCCATCTTTTAAGAGATTTTAGGCAACATTTCTCTCCCCACAAGGGAAGCCAGAACAGAGCCGGTCCCGGGGGAAGGGGGAGCAATGGAGACAGTGGGCTGAGGGCCCCTCATGCTGGAGACCCGGGGGGGGGGCACGAGAGGGCGGCAGGAGATGTCTCTATCAGCAGGCACTAAAACTAGTTGGGGAGACATGGGCAGCTGTGGGCTTGCTCTCACCCCCAAGGCCAGGTGGGTGGTACTGGCCTTCTCCTCCCGCACATCCCTTCAAGCTACAGGCCTTTTTGTGGTTTTAATCTCCCTCAAGGCTGTCTGAGGTTTGTTTTAACCTCTTTTTAAGTGAATAAAAATGCTGTGTTTGGAAGATAAAGAAAGAAGGGAGGGAAGGGAGTGTTTGTTTGGTCCCAGGGTTTAAGTGCCTTGCCCCTGAGTCACCTTGATTTTTTTTTTTTTTTTTTTTTTTTTTTAGGTCATATCCGAGCCTCTGCTGCAAATCTCATCCAAGAAGACTATCCATTGGGCTTCTCATCGGGCTGGCTGGCTGTGAACATTTTGCATGGGCAGCTACCTGACTGACCACGGAGTGGGAGATGTCGAGCAGTAAGTACGTCGCTTACATTCAAATGCCTGCCTCTCCGAAAGCCCTCAGCAGAACGTACAGCCAAGTGAGGGATGGTGGCCTTGTCACGAGGCCAGAATTGGTCACAACACCGCCATGCATTATGAATGGCTTCCCAGCTTGGGGTAAACCAGGCTTTCCGTGCTTATTATCTATGTGTTATCGGAGCCGAAGGAACAAAGCAAAATGCATCCCGCGCGACATCCAGGGTGGGGCGACATCCAGGGTGGGGCAGCCAGGATCCCCAAAGCCTGAGAAAACGTGGATGCGTCACTCCTGTCCCGAAGCCTTCCCCTTTCCCTTCTTGCTTGAGAGAAGTGCCCCAACTTTGTGGCACTTGCATTTGATTTATGCTCCCCAAGCTCAAAGAGAAAAACATCCGTTTTCTCCAAATTATTTTTATACTCTTTCCTCTCCCGAAGAAAGCCTTTTACATGGCTCTGGCTTCACAAAGCCCTTGGACTTCTAAGGAGGACAAGAATTAGTACTGACTCAGCTTGGCAGATAGGTTGGGGGGAGGGGGGAGGGGGTGCTCTCCTAGGTGCTCCCTACGGCAGGAATTGGACTCTCCCTGGAGTAACGAGACCCAGACTAAGCCGCGGGGTCTCCACGCCAGAGCTTTTCAGCTCGGGCTTCAAGTTCATTTCTCTTCTCAGCAACTCTGTCCTCCTTATGGGCCTGGGACGTCCAAGGACAGAGCCAGGCTAGCTCTTCGGGAGGCGGCCAAAACCACTTTCCAAGAGGAAAATCACAGGAAAGATGCTCCAACGACCAGGGTGCCGTCTCCCTCCCTCAGTTTCACTAGGACGCTGAGAAGCTCTTAGTGACCCGAGCTGTCCCCAAATGGAAATCCAAATTACTAACTTGTCAGGGAAGTGAGCCTGACTGGGGTCAACGGGCTCCTTATATTTTCGTTCCTAAGTGCTCGGCGTGTCTTTGTTTTCTGTGCCAATCAGTCCATCGTGGTATGTATCTCGTGCACAGAACACACTCATAAATCTAACTGGAAGCCAGAATGTGGCACGGCCGTGCGATTATGGGAAAACTCTGTTTGATTTATGAGGTATTACGACCCGACGAACCGTACTGTGCTTCCTCCTCCACTGCCGGGCTTCACTGTGTTGGCAATCAGGTCTCTCCCTTGGCCCGACAGTCACAGGATTCACGGCCTGCCTCGAGCACAGACACGGGTCAGGGAGAGAAGGGTGGAGGGCAGGAGGGAGAATTGCTCTTTAATTACTGCTTATTTGAATATTAAATTATTTCCCCATGAAAACAGCTCGATTCAGCAGTCTGTGGCTCGGGCCACATTTTTCCGTTAATGTGACCGGGAGTTCTTGCTGGGTAAGAGCTCTGAGAAAGCCCACGCTCGAGTAAATGTCCTGGGAAGTCTTGTGAATCACAGGCAGGATGCCATTTCCAAAAGGGACATCATTACAGAGGCCTCACAATTCAGCTACTCGAAGGGGATTTCGGTCTAGCGAGCACGTCGAGTAAATCATGATCCCTCTGCGAATCTGTTGTACTTCCCTGTCTATAGTTCTGGCACTCTGGAGTGGCATTTTAGGGCAGGCTAGTGATTTCTTTTGCTGGGGTTTTGGGAGCGGAAAGGGACTTTGCTTCGATCTGGATGACTCGTGTGGGTTAACCCAAAGTCGGGAAACTACCCCTCCTCCCACTCAGAGTGGCCCACCCACGAACGCTGCTTTCAAAGGAAGTTGGACAAAGTGATCTGTGCTCCTGTCATCTGTGCAGAGGGCCTGGCCCCAGGGCATGCTGGGAACTTCTGGTCCAAGAAAGGCGCAAGCCAACAAGGGCTAGGGTGGGAAACAAAGAGGAAAGCTTCTGGGGCCAGCACATGCATCTCTCTCTACAGGGGGTGTATGTCAGAGCAAATCTCTACATCTAAAGGGGCAGAGCAAACTCAGGTCTGGCCAAACGTGGGGCAGGGAGTTGACGAGGCTCCCCAGCAACAGTATGACTGGTGTTTAGCAAAGTAGACGCGAATGAGCCTGAAAAGATGGGACCAGGTTTGGGGAAAGAAGCTGGCAGAAACTCTGCTACACCGGAAGCTCCATGAGAGCAGAGGTCCCATCTGGTTTTGTTCACATGTTCTCCTGTGCCCAGCAGGGCCGGGCACACATTAGGGGCTCAATAATAATGGGTGGAATGAATAAGATGATTGGGGCTGCCCAGCTGGTCAAGCGAGAGCGCTAATGGGTATAATAATAGTACCCATCTCAAAGGGTAGTTGTTAACAGGTAGGGCGACATTAGTTTAGTTAATGCAGGTCAATGGCACATAATGAGTCCCCCTGGCATGTCTACCAACAGAACAAGAGGCTATATCCAGTCCCTCAAACTAATGGTGAGGCGGCTCCCAATGGAGCCAAGCCTGCATTGATTCCAGGGTGTAGCGGGGTCCAGGCCACAGATGGGTGAGCGTCAGACTGGCAGGGACCACCAGACACACACATTCAGGCCTGAGCAAAGTCCCAACATGGCAGCTCTTCCTGATGTCTCTACGGCCATGTAGTTAAGAGTTGAGGCTTTTGAGTCAGAGAGTTAGGTTCAAATCCCTGCTCTGCTGCTTTCGTTCTTTGTCACCCCAGGCATATTCTCCGACCTTCAGATCCCTTATCTGTAAAATGATGTTGATGATAACACTTACTGAAGGGTTATTGTCAGGACTAAATGAGGAAATGTTAGCTTTCCAGCGCCGGACCTGGCCCATGGGAAGCACTCAACGATGGTAGCCATGGCTAGTACTGTTACCACTTAGACATGCTGTGAGCTCTGTCTTACTCTTCTCATAGTTCGCATGCTTAGATCCCTGAGACAGTGCCTTATATAGAGTGTTTAATAATTGCACATGCTTGGGGTGCCTGGGCAGCGCCGCCAGTTAAGCTTCCGACACTTGGTTTCGGGTCCAGTCGTGATCTCCGGGTCGTAGGATCAAGCCCCAGGTTGGGCTCCACGTCGAGCGTGGAGTCTACTTAAGACTCTCTCTCCCTCTCCATCTGCCCCTCCCCCACAAAATAAGTAAATAAATCTTTAAATAATTGCACATGCTTACCTGTTCCTTCTTTACCTTTTTTGCCGGGCTGGCGGTTGGCTGCAGAGTTAAGCTCCACTTTCAGCTTCAGGTCCAGCTGGCTCAAGGGAGCTCCAAGTATGTCTCATTTTCTTTCTGGGATCAGTGGCTAGTGAAGGCATGTCCTTCTCATGGTGTCTGAAGCACAAGCATGTAAGCCAAATCATACAGGCACATTTCAACCCCTGCTCAAGTCCCATTTGCCAACGTCCCATTGGTGAAGCATGTCACACGGCCAAATCTAAAGTCACAGTGTGAGGAAATATACTCTGTGGAAAGAACCACAAAGCCATACAGCAAAAAAAAGTCATGGTTATAGGGAGGGGTGAAGAATCAGGACCAATAATCAGAAAGCCTCCCCTGATGATATTCCCAAGATATTAAATCCCACTTCTAGATATTAAATCTCAATCCATAATCATAACTTTTCGCCAGCCTGGGTCATTTAACCACAACTCTTTTCAGGGCTTCAGAAGTCCCCTTATCTCTCCACCATCAAGAAGTGTGAAGCAAGTTTTTGGAGGACAGGTCCAGAGAGTATGTGAGTGATGACCAAAAAATACCTACAATCTGGGGCCCCTGGGTGGCTCAGTCAGTTAGGCATCTGACTTTTGGTTTCAGCTCAGGTCATGATCTCATGGATCGTGAGATTGGCGGCATGGCTCCAAGTCTGCTTGAGATTCTCTCCCTCTGCCCTTCCCTCCTTTCTCTCTCTCTCTCAAATAAATAAATCTTTAAAAAAATATATCTGAGGGGCGCCTGGGTGGCTCAGACGGTTAAGCATCTGGCTTCGGCTCAGGTCATGATCCCAGGGTCCTGGGATTGAGCCCCACATCAGACTCCCAGCTCAGCGGGGAGTCTGCTTCTTCCTCTCCCTCTGTCTGCTGCTCCCCCTGCTTGTGCTCTCTTTCTCAAAATGAATAAATAAAATCTTTAAAATATACGTATATAGGGGCGCCTGGGTGGCACAGCGGTTAAGCGTCTGCCTTCGGCTCAGGGCGTGATCCCGGCGTTCTGGGATCAAGCCCCACATCAGGCTCCTCCGCTATGAGCCTGCTTCTTCCTCTCCCACTCCCCCTGCTTGTGTTCCCTCTCTCGCTGGCTGTCTCTATCCTGTCGAATAAATAAATAAAATCTTTAAAAAAATAATAA
>NW_024423319.1:86779343-86787789 GCF_017311325.1 Ursus maritimus | reverse complement strand
TATATATATGAAAGTCACATAAGTTTCAGCCCTGTCTCTCTCCAGAATGGGTTCCCAGTAATGATTTCTAACTCCCTACACACAATCCAAAGAGATTTATACAGATTTCTTCCCTTTTTGTCTTAATCTTTATTCCCTGAAAGCCCAGATATCTGAAGGTAGATAGCAGATCAGGCCCCTTGCACGACTGCATTCGATACATGCTGCAAACAGATCCACCAAGGAAGTCAAGGGTTGTTGACTCTATTATAAAAAAACATTTGGAGGGCTCAGTTTCCTTCTTATTCTTTATTGGATTTCATAATAGTGGACAGTTCTATGCTCTGTCATAGATTATTTGCTTTTCTAAACACACTTTTTACAGTAAATTAAGAAGGATTTTACTCAATAGGACACTTTCTGAATTTCCAGGGGGAGTATTCTTGCCCAAAGGGAAACTGGTATTGTCAAAGTTGTCTTCATGAATTGCACTTGAGGTCAAATTCAAAGCAGCCTTTGGAGCTCAATTACAGAATCATAGAAATCATAGGCCTTGAAGGAAAAATAGCTCTTTTACTTCCTAGAAAAACAGTCAAACTTGAACTTCTAAAGGTTGAGCTAGAGTGAGAACGATGAAAAGACTATTCCAGGGCTGGAGTCAACTAAGAAACGGACCAATCTTGTAACAGAAGTGCCCCCTAAGAGGGGCCGTTAAGAGCTGTGGAGGAGAGAAAAGAATTAAAAAACATGGCGACTGCTCTTCAGAATCCATAATTACATACTGGAAGCTATGAGAAAAAATACCAGACTGTGTAGTGAGTCCAGAGCTTCTCAAACTTGAATGTGCATTCAAATCACCTCTTGTTCAAAAGTTCTGGGGTGGGCCCCGAGATTCTGCATTTCTGGCAAGCTCCTAGGTCATGCTAGTGTTCCTAGTCTGTGACCCACACTTTGAGTAGCAAAGTTCTAGTTGTGGAATATACTGGAATCTTGTGTAGGAACATGAAGGTGAGAGAGATAATGAAGATAAAAGTGGTGAGGAGTTCTTCACAGAGGAAGTATGCACAGAGGAAGATTCTGGAACAATGTACATGCAGCAGAGCCAAAATCTCACAAAAGATTCTCACTTACAAAGGCCCCACGAAGAGCCTAAAAGAATTCTAGAGTGAATTATAAACATGGTGCCCCTTCACTCAGGTTTGTTCATGCAAATTCTCACTAGATTGGTGAAATATAAAATTCTGTTCCCACCCAAGAAGATAGGGTCCTAATATGACGTGTGTGTGTGTATATATATATATATACACCATATTATCTATATGTATATGTTATAAATATATGATGTGCATATGATACATATATATGTATATATGAGATATTGTATATAGAGAGCTATCTATATCTTATAGATATCGTATATGTATTTATGATATATAATATAGATGTATTATCTCTGTTCCTTACTGATCTATTTACATGGACTGCTGTACAAGCTACAACCACCATGGGCCTTACTACTACTACTCCTCCTCACCTTAGACCAGTTACCATCAAATAAACTTCTGAATTTGAATGAGGTATGGTGGGGTTTGTCTACTACGAAGGAGTGATAGATTTCATAAGCTGTGTTTTCAACCTCACAGTAGGCTTCCCCAAAAGTTATGTGACTTGGGAAATTATAAAAGTAAACTGGAGAGAACAGAAACGTTTTAAAAAGATAGAAAGGTTTTGTTGATTTTTTTTTTTTTAGAACACTGACTCTGTGTAGCCCTTGGAAGGGAATTAGAAAGTGAATGTTTCTTTATATTATTTGTATTAGTGAAAACACCAGCTTTTCCCTCCATCACACACACTAAAAATGTTGAGTAAATATTTAAAGAATATCTGGGTGAAGAAGCACTAATTTATTTCCCCGTTGTCTCTCTCTAAAGGAAAAGGACCTTTTAGGCAGGAGGATAGTTCAGGCAGCCGTGGTAGGACTGTTTGCTCAGAGCTGGAAAGGGGTTGTGGAAAGTAAGATTGCCAAAGCAGGTTGTGGCCAGATGGTAGGGGACCAGCTCAACGCCTCGCTGACGAGTCTGGATGCTGTTCTTTAGGTAAGCACATTTTTGACCCAGAGATGAAATAAAATCTGAAAAGGGCCATATTGAAGTACTTGGTAGTTGGCACTTGGCGATGCTCGCTCTGGGCCATTCACCCACTTGACAGCTCCTTGGGGAGTTTTAAGGGACGTTCTATAGGGAGGGATGTCCAAGTTCAAGGTAAATGCAATCGCAGACCACTGACAGAGACAGGCTAATCCCCAGGACCTTGGGACGAGACTCAAACCAGAGACTTCTCAGGGAGCCCTAAAGGCTTTGAGAGGAACTGGTCCTCAGAGGGGCAAAATCCCCAGCAGGTCCCCAAGAGACTGGGGGAGGGCTTCCATATTTTTTTCATTAACTTATTCATGACATGAAGTATTATGTCTTGCTGAGGATGGTGGAAAATATTTCACCCAAGTCTTAAGTTGGAAAAAAAAAGTTAAGAGGGTTTTTTCCTCTTTATGACCCCAGGCCAAAGAAAAAGTTTGTCACTGAATGTTTATGAGAGGAGTAAGCCAGAAGAGCAGACACCGCCAAATCGCTCTGACTCATTACGGCGCGGTAGGAGCAGCGTCCTCAATTAGTAGGCGATATAATTTACCTAGCCCCCAGGGTCAGAGGTGGCGGGGTGTGGCAGGCAGCGGGGAGATCTGGGAGCAGGGTGGAAATTAGAATTTTCGAAGTCATAAATGTACCCAACAGAATAGGATAGGAAGGTGACCCCGGGTCTCCATGGCCGCCATCACTTCGGAGCTCCAACGAGCCACTTGCTTGACCCCACTGTCTATACAGCTACAGTGAGTAAGGTATGAGCAATGTGAGAAAGCTCAGATGGTAAAAAAGGGGAATAAATCAGCTGAGAGTGTCCGGATGTTAGAAGAGGTAGAGATTTCCTGCTGCGACTCCACCGGGTGGGGCAATGCTCTTCTCACTCCGAAGGCACTGTCTTCTTCCTCCCGTGGGCAGGGTGCTATGAACAAGCCCTGGACTGAATGTGCTTCTGCTCCTGCTGAGGGAGGGCCATCGGTGATGAATAGCATTCTGACAGAGATAGCCTAGATTGTTGTGGTTTCTCGTGCACTTTTGCTATTTCACTCTGACATACCCATTCAGTATTTTCTTCATGTACCCCCTCATTTGGCCAAGGATCCAGAGATAGTCTGAAAGTGTTGAGTTCTAGATTATTCCAGAATGGCCCATGCAAGAGTCCACTCCAGACCACAGGGAAGTATAAAGTCCTCCTCAGGCCAAACTGAATTTCTCTTCTGGCTTGGACTGCACAAGAAGTCCCTGACTGCTCTCTCTGTGGTATGAGAGGAGGAGGTTTGGTGGAAAGCAGTCTAGAACTTTCTTCGTGTCATCCTGTATGAGTAATGGGATGTATGTCTCTCTACACGGATGCCCAGAATTAAACCTGGACCAACATATATGAAGCTTCACTTCCTCTTCTGACCAAGCCTGAGCATCGTACACCCCGACCCTTGCGTGTTATTGACACTCAAAGCTGCTCTGTCCTGTATTGGCAGTCCTGTCAGAAGTGAACACTGGCTCCTCCATAGTAGATATCATGACTGCTTGATGGTGATACCGGGGAAATCCAAGAGTGATGCACTGATTTTTCATACCTGAAAAATAAAAATAGTATATTTTTGACAACATCCCTGAATAGGGATAGGTGTCTCAGAAAAACCATTCTAGTTCCTTCTTAATGTGACAAGATCGTTTTTGAGGTACTAATTTATACCCTCCCTCTCCTCATGTATTTTTTCCCTTTTCCTTTTCCTGTTCCTAGCTGATAATCAGACTCTGGACTTCTTCACCTAAGGGACAGCCGGCAGTGGGGGAGCTGAAGTTGATTATGTGGAGTGCCATTGGGGCCACAGGAAAGGAGCGGGTGTGCCTTAAGGCAGTAACCTGGAGAGGAGAGAACCAGGGAAACGCAGAAAGGGCCACATTTTGTGGTTTCTGAGAATGAAGGAGACCTGCACTCTGGGGAAGGAGCCAAACAAACCTCGGGAGAGGACTGTGAGATGCCATAGGGAGGATTCCACCGGCCACAGGGACTCCCATTCTAGAGACGATTACTGTGCTCCAGGCATCCCTGGGGGGAAATGGGAGCGTGGGGGCTGTGAGGAAGGACTTCTCAACTGTAGCAAGTGTAGAGAGTTCATCTGAAGACTCAAAGGTGTCTGCATGTGTGTGTTTGTGTGTGCACGTGCATGATCCCAGATATCTTGTCACTTGTACAACCACAGGACCTTTGCATCACCCTAGGAGTAGTGGTAGCTTCTAAAGGTTTTGATTTCCTATCAACCCAGCATGGTGGCATTATAGTAGAAATTAAACTGATTTAAGTAAAATTAAGGATTACAATATTTCTATAGTCCTGAGGGTATCTACTGAGCCATACCTTCTCTTCTCCCCAGATCCTTCTCTCCTTACCTATTTTGGCCAGGGTGGGGATATCAGGCCTGGCATGCGGACCTATCTAGCATAAAGCCTGCTCCTATGAGGTAGAATGCCTCACCTGAATAAAAGCTTTTCTGGAATAGAACCCTCTAGAATGTACATGTACATTCTATGCTCCATGACTCTGTCGTCGTCATCCTCCTCCTCCTCTTTCTCCTCCTCCTCTTCCTTCTCCTCCTCCTCCTCTTCCTTCTCCTCCTCCTCCTTCCTCTCCTCCTCTTCCTCCTCCTCCTCGTCCTCCTTCTCCTCTTCCTCCTCCTCCTTCTTCTTCTTGTCTCTCACGCTGTTGATCTTTCTCTCTCTCTTCTTCGCTTTTCCACCCTCCTTCCTTTTTTCCCTCCTGCTCTCCCTGCCTTTGGCTTCAGGGTTTATGCTCCTAACCATCACTCTATACTCCTTGTTGTCATTTTGAAATACCAAGAAAGGATCGTCTGGGCTACCATGGAAATATCTCCAAGAATTAAGGTGCAGAAGAGTGTGTATGGAATGATTCTTTGTGTGTAAATAAGGATAGACATTTGGCTAGCTAGCTAGCTAGCTAGATATAGATAGATAGACTGACTGATTGATTTCTTGGCATATGCCTAAATAATTTGGGGGGTGGGGAGGGAGAGACAAAAATATATTAACGGTAGCTGCCTTTGAGAAGAGACACAGGAGGCAAAAGGAGAGAAATGTTCACCTTCAATTTTGTTCATTTCTGTGCTGCTTGAATTTGCTAACCTTGTACATGCTTTTCTTTTTTAAACTATCTCCCAAGAGTATATAAAAAGTGAGATTTATATGAAGCCTCTTTTTTCACTTTCTTTTCTAAATACTTTTGTGTACAAATAACTAATAAATGAGTCCCCCTGAAGAAAAATCTTGTACTATACTTGTCAAATAATTATAACACTGTGATTTCACCCCGTATAGGGCCCGGGAATTCTGAGATGATCTTGAAGACAGTCCCAGCGTCGTGGCTGCCTCTGGCAGGCGACTGGGTTCCAGCATGCTCTGGAGGTGAAGAGGCCGATGTAACAGGCAGAGAAGACACCCTGTGGATGACATATGCTTCCCCCACTCCCTCAAAAGGCTCAAAGGCCCAGGGAGGAATCTAGAAACTGCTGTGAGGTCTCAACCCGCCTGTGGACATGAAGCTGGCATTGCCAAAAGGATTTTCCAATTAAAAAGGAAAACAACCATATTGACTGGGAAGCTGGATCAAGGTTAGGATTGGTGGTGTCTTAGAAATTAATATTAGATTTTGATGACCTTTGGCCAGGAACCCAGGAATGCCCAGATCCTATTTACGATAATTGGCCCTGGCTCCCCCAAGGAGGGCTCAGCCCCAGGAGCAGGGTCTGCAGATAGGAAAATGCAGCAGGCCCGGTAACTGGAGCTTTGGACCCACACCCGCAAGGCAGACGTTCTGGTGAGAGGGGCTACCTGACAGCATCCAGCAAAGACATGGATGCCGGGGAGTCAGAGGGAACGACCTGTCTTGCTTCCCCCCAGACTGTCCCAGTGTCCCAGGAAAACCCCTCAGTTCCAGGCACACAGCGACAGCTGTTCACCCTACCAGTGGGTGTCCTCACAGAATTCTAGACCTAGAAGGGAACTGGGTGATGAATGCCATTTTCTGTGTACCTGAAATTTAAGGAACAAATTATTAGCTTCGATTTGTTTTATATGTAAAAGGAAAAGGGGTGTGTGTGTGTGTGTGTGTGTGTTTGTGTTCAAGAAAGAGAGAGACAAAGAGAAAGATGTAAAATGAAGAAGGAAATTACTTTGTTCCTCTAACAATGATTGCAGAACACCTACATCATTCTGGGAACTGTGCTCAGTAAAGGCTCGCTGCAATCTTCAGAAAGAAAACATTAGAATGTCTCTCATAGTTTTCATTTTTATTTTTTTAAGATTTTATTTATTTATTTGAGAGAGAGAACATGAGTGGGGTGGGGCAGAGGGGGAGGGAGAAGCAGACTCCCCGCTGACCAGGGAGCCCGATGCGGGACTCCATCCTAGGACCCTGAGATCATGACCCGAGCCAAGGGCAGACACTTCACTGACTGAGCCACCCAGGTGCTCCATATTTTTCATTTTTAAAGAGGAGGCGGGACACCTGGGTGGCTCAGTCGGTTAAGCATCTGCCTTTGGCTCAGGTCATGATCCCAGGGTCCTGGGATCGAGTCCCGCATCGGGCTCCTTGCTCAGTGGGGAGTCTGCTTCTCCCTCTCCCTCTCCCTCAGCCTGCCATTCTCCCTGCTTGTGCTGTCTCTCTCTCTCTCTGACAAATAAATAAATAAAATGAACCACGAGAGACTATGGACTCTGGGAAACAAACTGAGGGTTTTAGAGGGGAGGGGGGGAGGGGGGTGGGGGGAGGGGCTAGCCCAGTGGTGGGTATTAAGGAGGGCACGTATTACATGGAACACGGGGTGTTATACGCAAACAATGAATCATGGAACACTACATCAAAAAATAAAAAAAAATAAAAAATCTTTAAAAAAAAGGAAACTAAATAGGCTTCGATGATATTTAATACACTGGTTGAACTGGCATCTTCCCAGAGGTCACATGGGACACACAGTAGGCACTGTATTCTGAGGGAAAAGAGCGAGCTTCAAAAATGCGGCGGGGATAGAAAGCAGATTGGGTGGTTGCCAACAGATGGGGAGAGGGCAGAGCGGGGAGTGACTGTTTAATGGGTACAAGGTTGCTTTCTGGAGTTCTAGAATTGGTGGTGATGGTTGCACAACATTGTGACTATGCTACAAGTCAGTGAACTGGATGCTGAAAAATGGTTAAAATGGTCAATTTTATGTCATTTGAATTTTATCTCAATTAAAAGGAAAATCTGTAAAAATACAGCGGCGTCCTCGCTTGCTGACTTGCCATCTGTGCATTGTCAGAATTTGCAGTTTGGATGCTCGGTTAGGTGGTGGTGTGGATTTTACCACCTTAAACTGCAAAATGTGTATCAGACTGCCTGATGGGATGGGCAGAATCATGAAAATGGCTCCCACCGTAGAGGGAAGACCTTATGGAAAAGCAATTTTAAAAGGAGTGAAACTAAACGGTGAACTCTGAATTTTTCTTTTACTTTCAATAACGGTTCCAAATTTGCTGACCTTTACTAGGATGACAGGTAATCAAAATGCGTGTTGTTTAGCAGAAACTTTTTATAAAAGCACATAATCTATGTCTTTGAGATTTAAAAGTGGGTATTTTTTAAATGAGTGAGAGATTAAGTATTTTTTGAAAGAAATCTATGCCATGGAGAGAACAGAGATGTTTGGAAATTTCCTCCGTTGTGTTATTTTTGTCACAGAAAACAACGTGTATGGGTGACACTTACAAAAGCTTTCTTATGGGCATACTTTTTAAGATTTTATGTATTTATTTGAGAGAGAAAGTATGAGTGGGGTGGGGCAGAGGGAGAGGGAGAAGCAGGCTCCCCACTGACCAGGGGAGCCATGGAGAGAACAGAGATGTTTGGAAATTTCCTCCGTTGTGTTATATTTGTCACAGAAAACAACGTGTATGGGTGACACTTACAAAAGCTTTCTTATGGGCATACTTTTTAAGATTTTATGTATTTATTTGAGAGAGAAAGTATGAGTGGGGTGGGGCAGAGGGAGAGGGAGAAGCAGGCTCCCCACTGACCAGGGGAGAGAGGAGATTTTTCAATCTTGTTTACGTATCTTTCAAATGAAGAGATCTCTCAAACGCTGCATCTTCTGGTTGTTTTCCTACAACGATTTGAATTAAAAGATAGAAATTCACTAGCCAGTTTTCAACAAAAATCTTTGCATGACTGATATAGGGCTCGAGAAGTAAAACGATTGTTGTAATTAGTCAAGGCAACCAATGATCTACTTCTTTTATTTTTTAAAAAAGATTTATTTATTTATTTATTTATTTATTTATTT
>NW_024423319.1:86763593-86779333 GCF_017311325.1 Ursus maritimus | reverse complement strand
ATTTATTTATTTATTTATTTATTTATTTATTTGAGAGAGGGAGAGAGAACATGAGCTGGGTTGAGGGAGAGAATCCTCAAGCAGAATCCCTGCTGAACACGGAGCCCCGGACACGCGGCTCGATCCCAGGACCCTGAGATCATGAACTGAGCTGAAACCAAGAGTTGGACGCTTAACAGACTGAGCCACCCGAGCGCCCCTAACTCTTCCTTTTAAATGTACATATCTTTGCCAGTGTCTTTTCCAGCCATGTCAAACCATTAAAGCCAAATTTCATCAAAACAAACTAAACTTAGAACCAGACCAAAGTGGTAAACCGAGATTTTCAAAAAGTACAAAGCGTATTCAATTGCATTGCTCTCACTTATAAAGTAATTTTAGTAAGATCAAAGAGAGTTTTTGTTTCAGTTTAATAGTAAAAATGAATAATAATGCAACATAATAAAAAGTTAATAATAATAAAAATTATTTTTTTACCGAGTGGGATTTATTCCAGGTATGCAAGCCTGAGTCAGTATTCAAAAATCTATTAATGTAATCAATCCGTCACATCAACAAGCTAAAGCAGAAAAAACATACAATCATATCAGTAAATGCAGAAAAAGCATTTGATAAAATCCAACACCCATTTATAATGAAAAAGTCTCGGTAAACTAGGAATAGAAACTTGATAAAGAACGCCTACAAAAAACCTCCTACAGCTAACATCCTACGTAACGGTGAGAAAATTCAAGCATTCTCACTCAGTTCAGGAACAAGGCAAAGATGTCCCCTCTCATCACTCCTTTTTGATATTGTACTAGAAGTCCTAAAAAATGCAATAACAGAAGAAAAGGAAGTAAAAAGTATACAGACTGGCATGGAAGAAATAAAACGATCTTGGCAGATGGCGTGACTACCTATGTAGAAAATCTGAAAGAACTCACACGCACAAAAAAGCCCCTCCTGGACCTAGTCAGTGATTTCAGCAAGGCTGAAGGATACAAGGTGAATGTACAAAAGTCAATCACTGTCCTAAATGCCAGCAATGAACAAGTGGAATTTGATATTAAAACTACAATACCTCCTGGAGTGTCGGTGGGATTGCAAACTGGTGCAGCTCCTGTGGGAAACAGTATGGAGGGTCCTGAAAGAGTTAAAAATACAACTGCCCTATGATCCGGTAATCATAGTATGGGGTACTTACCCCAAAAATACAAAAACACTAATTCAAAGGGATATATGCACCCCTGTGTTTATAGCAGCACTATTTACGATAGCCAAACTATGGAAACAGCCCAAGCGTCCACTGATAGATGAATGCATAAAGAAGAGGTGGTGTGTGTGTATATATATATATAAAATTGAATATTATTCCACTATAAAAAAGAATGAAATCTTGCCATTTGTAACAACATGGATGGAGCTAGAGAGTATAACGCTAAGGGAAATAAGTCAGTCTGAGAAAGACCGATGCCATGTGATTTCACTCCTAGCTGGAATTTAAGAAACAAAACAAATAAGCAGAGGGAATAAAGAGAGAGAGAGAGAGAGAGAGAGAGAGACAAACCAAGAAACAGACTCTTAACTATAGAGAGCAAACTGATGGTTATCGGAGGGGAGGTGGGTGGGGACATGGGTGACCTATGTGATAGGAATTAAAGAGCACAATTGTCATGATGAGCACTGAGTAACGTACAGAATTAGTGAATCACTATATTGTAACCCCGAGACGAATATAATCTTGTATGTTAACTGTACTGGCATGAAAACTAAAAATGTAATAAAAAGGAACGCCTGGGTGGTTCAGTCGGTTAAGCGTCTGCCTTCGGCTCAGGTCATGATCCCAGGGTCCTGGGATCCAGTCCCACCTCGGGCTCCCTGCTCAGCGGGGAGTCTGCTTCTCCCTCTGCCTGCCACTCTCTTTGACAAATAAATAATATAATAATAATAATAAATAAAATAAAATTCTTTCGGTGTTAAAAAACCCCACCAAACACAATACCACTTACATTAGCACCTCCAAAAAACAAAACACTTAAATATCAATCTAATAATATATGTACTAGATCTGCATGAGGAAAACCATAAAATTCTGACAAGAGAAATCAAAGAGCTAAATTAATTGAAGAGATGTTTTATGTTCATGGATAGGTACATTCAATATTGTCAAGATGTTAGTTCTTCTCAACTTGGTCTATAGATTCAACACAATCCCAATCGAAATCACAGAAAGTTATTTTGTAAATATCGACAAAATGATTCTAAAGTTTATATGGAGAAGCAAAAGACTCCGAACAGCCAAAACAATATTGAAGGAGAAAGACAAATTTGGAGGACTGACACTATCTTAGCCCAAGACTTACTATAAAGCTACAGTAAGACTTCACGACAAGACTGTATGGCGTTGGTGAAAGAACAGATAAACAGACCAATGGAACAGAACGGAGAACCCCAAAATAAACTCACACAAATATAGTCAACTGATCTTTGACAAAGGAACATGGGCAATATTATGGGGAAAAGACCGTCTTGTCAACAAGTGGTGCTGGAAAAATGAATATCCACATACCAAAAAACGAACCTAGACGCAGACTTGATACCCTCTACAAAAACTAACTCACAATGGACCATAGACTTAGGTGTAAAATGCAAAGCTAAAACAGTCCTAGAAAATAACAGAGGAGAAAATCCAGATGACCTTGAGTTTGGTGATGACTTAGGTACAACACCAACGGTACACTCCAGGAAAGAAATCCTTGATAAGCTAGATTTCATTAAGAGCAAAACCTTTCACTCTGTGGAAGACACTGTCAAGAGAATAAGACAAGGCCACAGCCTGGGGGAAAAGATCTATAAAAGACATATCTGATAGAGGACTGTTATCCAGAATATACAAGGAACTCCTAAAATGTAACAATGAGAAAACAAACAACCTGATCTAAAAATGGGCAAGGGGCGCCTGGGTGGCACAGCTGTTAAGCGTCTGCCTTCGGCTCAGGGCGTGATCCCAGCGTTATGGGATTGAGCCCCACATCAGGCTCTTCTGCTATGAGCCTGCTTCTTCCTCTCCCACTCCCCCTACTTGTGTTCCCTCTCTCGCTGGCTGTCTCTATCTCTGTCAAATAAATAAATAAAATCTTTAAAATAAAATAAAATAAAAATAAAAATGGGCAAAATATTATTTTGTGTTGTTTTGTTTTATAGTAGCAGTGGTGCAAATGGATAAAGGATACATGATATTTCTCTTTAGTATTTCTTCTAAATGCATGTGAAAGTATTCTTACCTTAAATGTTTAAAATGTTTAAGAAGTCTAAACGAGTAAATAGGCAAAATATCTGAACAGACACCTCATCAAAGATGTACAGATGGTACATATGCATATGAAAAGATTCTCAACCTCCCACGTCATGAGGAAACTGCAAATTAAAACAACACTGAGATACCATTACACACCTCGTAGAATGGGAAAAATCCAAAACACTGACAATACCGTAACACCAAATGCTGGTGAGGACATGGAGCAACAGGAACTCTCATTCATTGCCGGTGGGAATGCGAAATGGTACAGCCACTCTGCAAGACAGTTTGGCAGTTTCTTAGAAAAGTAAACAATTGTGCTCCTTGGTATTTACCCCAAAGTGTTGAAAACTCATGGCCACACGAGACTTCACATACAGATGTTTATAGCAGTCTTATTCGTAATTGCCAAAACTTGTAAGCACCCAAGATGTTCTTCAATAGGTTAATAGATAAATAAATTGTGGTCCATCCAGACAATGGAGTATTATCCAGCACTAAAAAGAAATGAGCGATCAAGCTATAAAAAGATAGGGGGAAATTTAAATGCATATTTCTAAGTGAAAGAAGCCAGTCTGAAAAGGCTATGCACTGTATACTTCGAACTATGTGACATTCTGGAAAAGGCAAAATGATAGAGACAGTAAAAGGATCAGTGATTGCCAAGAGTTAGGGGAGAGGAAAGGATGAAGAGATGGGACACAGAGGTTGCTTTAGGGCAGAGAAACTAGTCTATACGGTACTATCATGGTGGGTACATGTCATTTTACATTTGCCCAAGCCTATAGAACGTACCCAAGAGTGAACCCTAATGTAAACCAGGAACTTTGGGTGATGATGTGTCAACGTAGGGTCGTTGCTTGGAACAAAGGTACCACTCTGGTGCGGGATGTTGATAGCAGGGGAGGTTGTAGTGTGCGGGAGCAGGGGATATATGGGAATTCTCTGACTTTCCTGCTCGATTTTGCTGTGAACCTCAAGTTTCTCTAAAGAATAAAAGTCTATTTAAAAAACAGAACGGCCAAAGGCAGTCTAGAGCAGTGATCTCTCAGTTTTTTAATGTGCAACCCATCAGTAGAATATTTTTAGTACACATCCTCAATAAATGCATATTTATCTTGTATAAATTTTGTAAGCAGTGAAAATAATCGTACTACCACATTGTGTAAACTAAAAGAAATAAACTGAAAACAGAAAGTTTTAAAAATTATTTTTCAAATACGGCCTGTTTCATGTTTATATCACCCTTTCAGCGTTTCTTAGTGTATGCTTCATAGTACTCCTAATGAGGTAATCATGATTTATAAACATACATTAGGAGTGGGCTCAGAATTTTTTTTTCACTGTGAAAGAAAGATTCAAGTTCCACCAGAAATAGAGCTGAGACAGGGACCTGGGCGCAGGGATTTCATCTGGTAGGTGATCCCGGAAGCAAGCACGAAGGAGCAGGGAGTGTGAGAGGGGAGTAAAAAGAGCATACGTTGTTGAGCTGGTTGCCTCCATGGGCAACGCAGACCTTCTGAAGAACTACCATATGTGTCTCAGAATTGGAATTGTTTCTTCGAACGATGGAGACCTGGAGCATTTCTCTTCTGACTCCCATCTCCCCATGGCGGAGGGTCTCTCCTCACCCCCCACACTCCACACTCCACACACACACACAGACACCACACACACACTCACATAATTTCGCACTGTCCTGGGTGGGCTAAGTTCCTGAAAGCGGATAGGAGTGCCTGACACTGGGCGTGGGACTCTGCCAATGTGTGTTTTGGTGTGGGGCACCAAAAGCCTTCGCTACAAAAACCTACGTTAAAATGAAAGTTCGGAGCTCCCTAGTTTGTAGAAGGAGTGAAGGTAGGATCCTCCCCCACCCTTGAAAGGCAGTACAATCGTGCAAATGTCAATTACCACGTTGTCACACTCATGACTACGTATTGTTTGCACATGTATTTTTGTCATTGTCCTGAGAGTGGCTCCAGGATGTGCTGACATCAGACTGAGCCAGGTGAATATTCTAGATCCTTTACTTAGAAGCTATGTGACTCTGAGAAAGTTCTTTTCTTTTTCTTGGCCTCTGTTTCACCTTCTGTACGCTCGAGATAGTAATGCCTACCCAAAGGTTTCAAGTACACAGGAGGCGTAAAGGTTGGGAGTTCAAAGTACAAATCTTAAGGCACAAAGACTTGGGTTCAGAGCCGGGCCCTGCTTCAGCAATTCAATTTCAGAACCTTGAGCAAGATCCTTCAAGTCTCATTGAAACTCTAGTTTCTAGTGAGCTAATTCACCTCTTCGTGTAAACTAATATATAAGATACTGAACCTAATTTAAATACAGTGTCTATCACCGTACTTCATACATATATCACCATACTTCATACATATATCACCGTACTTCATACATATATCACCGTACTTCATACATATATCATTACGACTATTTCTTGATTTCAATTTCTCTTTTGAGATTCAGGATCTCCCAGTGCCTTGGTTTACCTTCTTTTTTTTAATTATGAAAAACTTCAAATGGATACAAAAGTAAAGAGAATAGTATAATGAGCCCCTATTACCCAACGTCAACAAGTACCAATCTTCTTTCATCTGGAATCCCCACTCACTTCTTCCTCTCTATAATTTTGCAGCAAATCACAGACATAAGATCATCTTATCTGTAAATATTCCACTATGCACCTCCAAATGATAAGGATACTTCAAAAAAACCATAAGCACGATACAATTATCATGCCTTAAAAAATTAATAATTCCTTAAGATCATCAAATACCCAGTCAGTGCTCACATTTCCATTTATTTCATGACTCTTTTCTTAACCATTTGTTTGAACTAGTATCTAAATAAAGGCAACATGCTGTGCTTGAATAATTTGTCTCTTAAATGTCTATTTCTTTAGGTACCTCTTTTCTCTCTTTTTACTTGTCCTGAAGACTTCCCGCAGGCTGGATTTTGCTCATGTCATCTTCATGGTGTCATTTAATATGTTTTCTGTCTTCCGAGCTCCTGCAAATTGGTAGCACGATCTAGAGATTTGATCAGATTTAGGTTTGTTCTTTTTGATCAGATTACTTTGTAAGTGGTGGTGAGTTCTTCCATTAAGAAGTACAACCGGGGGCGCCTGGGTGGCTCAGTCGTTATGTGTCTGCCTTCGGCTCAGGTCGTGATCCCAGAGTTCTGGGATCAAGCCCCGCATCGGGCTCCCTGCTCGGTGGGAAGCCTGCTTCTCCCTCTCCCACTCCCCCTGCTTGTGTTCCCTCTCTCGCTGGCTGTCTTCCTGTCAAATAAATAAATAAAATCTTAAAAAAGAAAAAGTACATCGTATCTGGTTGTCTCTTTGTGATGTTATCAGCCATTAATGATCAATGCCTAGATCCATGAATATTCTAGGTGTTGCAAACTGATACTCTAGGTCATAAAAATAAAGATGGTAAATCAAGACTTATATGAAAGCACCCCACCCCCACACAGCTTTGTTAGACATCTCTTTTATAAGTTGGAAAGCCACGAAAGGGTGAGCTTAAGCAGGACACTTTGTGTTATCCCAACAGCTCTGTTCATGATTCTTCAATCTGCTTGAATCCATTGAACAACCTTCAAGTCCAGATTCAACCCAAATTTAGCTTGCTGCATACAAACATTTCTTCAGGCTCTGGAACAAACTCATCATTAAACATCAACCATGTGACGCATTCCACACTCCCTGGACCTACCATTTCTATAATTCACTGAAATAGGGTAGTTCATTGCGATAACATAAAGAATGACCCTTTTCACCTTTCCAGGGCTTTCCAGCAGGCCAACTGTGGGGAGCGGGCCTGGCCATCAGGTAAGTCTTTATTTTATATCTTTACTAATGACCTAAAGCAGGTCAAACGACCCATAAATGAGTGACCATTGAACTGGAAACAAAGACAGGTCATGTCTGAGATGGGGAGCGTGACAGCAATGGGTTGTGGTGTTGTGCATGGGCAAGTTCATTTTATAATGCTCTGGTTAGGGACGCCTGCATGGCTCAGTCGGTGACGTGTCTGCCTTCAGCTCAGGTCATGCTCCCGGGGTCCCGGGATCGAGTCCCACGTTGGGCTCCTTGCTCAGTGGGGAGCCTGCTTCTCCCTCTGCCTGCTCCCTCTTGTTGTGCACGCTCTCTCTCTCTGACAAATAAATAAATAAAATCTTTTTTAAAAAAAGAAGAATTTATAATGCTCTGGTTACATGGGAATGGACCAGACTTGTTGCCTCACTCCAGGATACATAGAAGTGAGAGTGACTGGCCCACCATCTGGAAGGAGGTCTGGACTAATAAAGTTCTGTAGGAATAATAAAAGCTGCCTGTGAAAATCTGACATAACAAAAACTAAAAAGGGATGGGCCCCAGAAATTACAGAACAACACATGCCATTTCTCATTTTTGGAAAAGACAGGAATAAAATTGGAGCAGGATAAGCTGTTAAGTCCTAAGAAGAAAATGGATACAGGAAAATAATCTTCATAGTTTTTTAAAAAATATTTTTGTTTATTTATTTATTTGAGAGAGAGAGTGAGAGAGTGAGCACAAGTGGGGGAAGGAGCAGAGGGAGAGGGAGAAGCAGACTCCCTGCTGAGCAGGGAGCCTGCAATGTGGGGCTCAATCCCAGGACCCCAGGATCATGACCTGAGCTGAAGACAGACGCTCAACCAACTGAGCCACCCAGGCAGCCCAATCTTCATAGTTTTGTAAGGAATTAACTCCACAGATTTTCTCATCTTAAAATTGCTGGACAATATATGTAATTGATCTTGACTTTAAGAGGCTTTGACTTTGGAGCCTCTGGGTGGCTCAGTCAGTTAAACATCCGACTCTTGATTTTGGCTCAGGTCGTGATCTCAGGGTCATGAGATCGAGCCCTGCATCGGGCTCCACCCTGGGCATGAAGCCTGCTGGGGATTCTCTCTCTCCCTCTGCTCCTCTCCTGCTCTCTTGCTCTTAAAAAAATAATAAATAAAGAGGCTTTGACTTTATTTGGAACGACAGATTCATTAGCAAAGTGGAAAAATCCATGTGGTCCAAACCATACAGTTTTGCGGGAGGACACAAGTTTAAAGCTCATACTCAAAGAGGCTCATTATGAATGGAGTGGTCATCAAATCGAGTCTCTTGGCTATGCCACGCACCAGACAAACACCATTAATCCTGACAATTTTGTGAAGTTGCTATTATTTTCTTTTAAGATTTTATTTATTTGTCTGCCAGCAAGAGAGGGAACACAAGCAGGGGGAGTGGGAGAGGAAGAAGCAGGCTCCCAGCAGGGAGCCCGACATGGGGCTCGATCCCAGAACCCTGGGATCACGCCCTGAGCCGAAGGCAGATGCTTAACGACTGAGCCACCCAGGCACCCCTGAAGTTGCTATTATTATCTCCATTTCACTGATGAGAAAACGGAGGCTCAGAGAAGCTGAGTGACTTGCCCAAGTTCCCTCAGCTAATAAGTGGCAGATCTTGCTTTTAAATCCTAGATCTGTCCATCCAAGCTTTTATACTACTCTGCCTGGTAACACTTTGGAAATGGCACAGGGATTTACAGAGTAACATTTACAGAGTATCTTGATCTCAATTGCCCATCAAGAGCCACCACACAGCTTGCCCAAAGCTGGACAAACGAACACAGTGCTCTAAGTCGCTCTACTCTTACCAATGGGAAGGTAGTATGAAACCTCACACTTGAGCGAGGACCCTGAAGGTTAGATTTTAGCCTTTCCATTAGTGACCCGGGAGGCAGAAAAGTAAGTCTGCTCAACATGCTTATGTTTATACGTAATGGCATTCTGGGTATGGGGAATGCCAGGGAAGAAGCTACCCTGAAAGCTGGGACCTAGTAAAACTCAGGAAACACCAGAAAGCAAGAAGAAGATCAGCAAAGGTAATTGCTGGGATTCAATACAATAAAATTCAACACAGCCATAACCACGTACGAGTGAGGCACCTATAGACTTAACTCCCGAAAATGTTAGCTAAGCAGCTCTGTCATGTAATCAAGGTTTAGGAGAGACCGTACAGGCAGGAATACTGCACACGAGGTCTAAAAGAATCCTTTCACAGCAGAGTATCCCTTCTGATTTCTACCATTTAAAAATTCAGAAAGTCAGGGCGCCTAGGTGGCTCAGTCAGTTAAGTGACCAATTCCTGGTTTCAGCTCAAGTCGTGATCTCAGGGTCATGAGATCGAGCCCTGCGTTGGGCTCCATGCTTAGGGCAGAGTCCACTTCAGACTCTCTCTCCCTCTCCCTCTGCCCCTCCTCCTCACACTCTGTGTCTCAAATAAATAAATAAATCTTTAAAAATAAATAAGTAAAAATAAAAATTCAGAACGTCTTCACGAAAAGCTGTAAGGATGATTGAACAATCTAACTATAAAATCCATGGAGGAAAGTGAAAGAAACCAGGAGTTTTACAATAGCCAAAAAATAGTAATAATTTAATAATGGCATCTAAGGCAGTTACAGGTTTAATCTTATTGGACATGATCAACTACTGTAAACTGTGAATTATAAAAAAATTTACTGAGCATGCTCCTAGTATTAATCCATTCTAATTAAATAATTAGCTCTATCTGGAAATTTTTTCTTATACTTATCCCAAATTCCAGATATTCTTATTCTTTTCTTTCCCTGGAATGGTGCAAGAAAGCAACTCTTACGTATAACTGATTCTTTAGTAATTATTTTAATATATTTCTATCCTTTCCATTTTAAACGTTTAAAGAAAAACTGAAACAACCTGATTAGCTAGGGTATCTCTTGGGGTGTGTGGGGGGAGTCCTGTAGGAGCACAAGGCAATAAAGTATAGATACTTCTATTCATAAGAGGAAGGCCCAAGAGCAGAAAAAAAAACCAATCCCATAGCACCAGCACTGCAGTCAAATCGTTCCTTCCAGATGGTGGATTGGCTCTAATTTATCCCTTTGGCTTACGTTTCACCTTGAAGCAACTCAGAACCTAAGAGTGAAGAACTGTGACAACAGCTTAGTTTTATAAAGCACTTTACAGTTTATAAATCATTTTTGCATTCTTTTCCCATTTGATCAGCCTGAAAACACTATGAGGGAGATGATGTGGAGATCTGGGCTCTCTTCTGGCAGATAAAGGCCCTCTCTTCTCAGGAAATGTTGGCAGAATGAATGGGGCAGAACTAACAGGACATTGAAACATTCCCTCTATTAGTCAGGGTTCTCCAGAGAAAGAGAACCAATAGGAAGTAGGAAATAGATACGTGATAGATGATTGGTAGATCGATAGATAGGATAGATGGTAGATAGATTAGACAGATAGCTCTAAGTGTATATGAAAGAGATATATAGATGTAAGTATATATAAAAGATATATAAAGATATATATGAAGAGAGATATATATATAAAGAGATCTATTATAAGGAATTGGCTTCTGAGATAATGGAGGCTAAGAAGTCCCAAGGTCTATAGTCAGTGAAGTAGAGACCCAGGAATGCTGATGGTGTAAATTCAGTCCAAGTCTGAAGGCCTCAGAACAGGAGAGGCAACGGTGTAAGTCCTAGTTCAGGGGCAAGGAGAAGACGGACATCTCAACTGTCAGTCAAAAAAAGCCAATTCTCCCTTTCTCCATCTTTGTGTTCTGTTCAGGCCCTCAACAGGTTGGGTGAGGTCCACCCACACTGAGGAGGGCAGTCTGCTTTACTCGGTCTATGGATTCAAATTCTAAACTCTTCCAGAAACACCCTCACAGATACATCAGAAATAATGCTTAGCCAAATATCTGGGCACCCTGTGATCCAGTCAAGTTGACATCTAAAATGAATCATCATGTCCCCTAATATCACCTCAATGGAACAGTTTTCACCTCTGAGGGTCTCCACCTTTGCTCTTGCCAGGCTCCACCCAGGTGGTCGCCTCAGGACGTTTCCTCTCAAAAAGACCTGAATGAATTCCCCGCTGAAGATCCCATTCAATGGCTGGACACTCCAAACCTATCCAGGTGAAAACAGGAACTCATTAACAAAAGCCAGGACAGAGCAACCATCAGTGAGAATTAAAGAGAATCTCCAAATATAGAGACCAAGAGAGTGGGATTCATTTAGAAAAATACAATCTAAAATGTTTGGTGTGGTACAACCCAAAGGGGAGTTTGAGATGGCTCTTTTTTTTTTTTTTAAAGATTTTATTTATTTATTTGACAGAGATAGAGACAGCCAGCGAGAGAGGGAACACAAGCAGGGGGAGTGGGAGAGGAAGAAGCAGGCTCCCAGCAGAGGAGCCTGATGTGGGGCTCGATCCCAGGACTCTGGGATCACGCCCTGAGCCGAAGGCAGATGCTTAACGACCGAGCCACCCAGGCGCCCCTGAGATGGCTCTTAAGTCTGACTGAGCTGGATTCTAATAGCAGCTCTGGCTCTTCTCATACGACCAATCCTTCAATCTTCCATCTACACACAGGTAACATGGGGATTAAAACATCTCACCAGGAGCTCCTGGTCCATACAACATGGCTGCCTCTCACAGACCTCATGTGGAGTGGAAAAAGCCAGACACAGAAGAGTATCATGCCATACGATTCCATCGATATGAACTTCTAGAACAGCTAAAATGAATCTATGGGGTTAGAAGTCAGAATAGTAGTGGCCTCTGGGGTGGTGAGAATTAACTGAAAAGAGGCAGAGCTCTCTGTGGTGAGGAAAATGGTCTGTATCTTGACTATGGTATGGGTTACACAGGTATATCCATGTATCAAAATTTATGTAACTATACTTGAGATCTGTGCATTTTACTGTATAACATGTTTCAATAAAGCATCAAAAATGCGGAGCGCCTGGGTGACTCAGTCGGTTAAGTGTCTACCTTCAGCTCAGGTCATGATCTCAGGGTCCTGGGATAGAGCGAGCCCCGCCTCGGGCTCCCTACTCAGTTTGGAGTCTACGGCTCCCTCTCCCTCTGCCTTGCCCCCCAACTTGTGATTTCTCTCTTTCTCAAATAAATAAATAAAATCTTTAAAAAAAAAACAACTTTCAAAAATGCATATCTCGTTGGGCTGTCATGAGAAATGAATGAATATAAGGAAAGTGACTTCTGGTGACGTACTTCAACACACAGTAGGTGTTCGAGAAATGATGGCTGAAACACCTAGCTTTAAAGTAACTGCCTTCAGAAATCTCAGGCAGTCTGCAGCATCCAGAAATCGAACAGGATTCCAGAGCAGGAGCAGAGTTAGAGGTTCTCTTCAGTAGTCCACTGGTGGGCTCCTGGCCTCACTGCGCACACTGGCGGGTACCATCCTCGGAAGCTGGCAGCAGGCAAGGACCCATAGGTGCGTGGGCCCAAGACGGCCCCGGGCAAGGCTGTAGTCTCCCAGTGGCAGAGAAGGGGCCTGGCTAGGGAGGGCTCTTCAGAGGAAACGGGCCCCAAACAGTTTGGAGCCCCTGAGAGAGAGACTGAACTGAGGAGCAGATGGAGAGAGTAGGGCAGGACATGGAGCTGGCTTCTGGAGCTCAGCACTAAGTCAGGGTCATGGCAGGAGGCAGAGTCCAGCTCCTAGGTCAAGACGGGAGGAAAAGAAAGGTCTTTCTGAGAACAGAGACTTGAGCATCAGGCTTATCCCAGAGCCTGGGGTGAGATCAATCCTGGATAAATCCAGTTGGCTCTACTTATCATTCAAGTTACCTAGACTCCTCCTGGCTTGAACACGATGGCAACACTTCTCGAAGGTGAATGGGCACAGGATCGCCTGGGGATCCTGTTAAAATCAGGCTCTGAGATGAGAACTGAAATTCTGCATTTCTAACAAGGTCTCGGGTGATGTCCATGCTTTTGTGGTCCATGGATCACACCGGGGTTAGCAAGAACCTTCTGGAAGATGCGCTTTGTGTCAACAGTCAGATGACTGGGATGACTCCTGGATCTCTTTAAATATCTGTTTCCTCTGACTCCGGGCCCAGATGTAAGAGGGAAATAGCGAAACACAGCCCCCTCCCGCCCCGCCCCATACACATGCGCTCAACATTAAAACTACGGAAGTCAATATTCTATGAGGTATTCCAAGAACCCCACTCCTATTTATTCTGGGTTTAAAACACGGCCATAGATGGTGCTGCAAAGAGATTTACAGCTTTTAATCTTCTCATATAGCACAACTGCTAAATACAGTGTAATATATGTGACAAGAATGAGTCCAGAATTTATTTAAGACTTTATCCTCTCAGTTCATATGTCAAAAGATTGCCATTTCCAATTATTTATTAGGAATGTGATATTTTTCAAGGTGGATGCATTACTCTTGTTATCTGCTTTCAATTAGCTGAGAATTTACTATGCTCAGCCAAATGTCCATTCATCAGCAAATTCCAGATTCCTGGCAGTCTGATTAACTTCCCAGGGCTCTTCCTTTATAGTTTAAATAAACGAGGCTGTCGAGATCTCAGGCTTGCTTGCTTATGGAAGGAAACAGAATAGGTTTTGGAATTGAAGAAGAAGAGGAGGAGGAGGAGGAGAGAAGTAAAAGCCTCAAGCAATCAGGAGATATTACAGAGATAAATACCCAGCCTTAGACCAAAGGCCACCCCACACTAGAGTTCTCTTAGCCATATCAAAGCCAGCAGTTCGGAAATGCAGTGCCTTCAGCAAAGGGGCGAAGGCTTGAACTTGGCATATCACTCCTTCTGTGGGACCTGGTGTAATGGGAGAAGCATGAGCATTGGAACCAACGAGGCCTGGCTCTGAATCCCAGCTGAGCCACTTAAAAGTGGGTAAGTCTTCTAACCTCCATATTAACCTCTCTACATTTCCTCTTCTGTAAAATCACGACAGTAAGGACTAACTGGCAGATTTGTCATGAACTTAAATGAAATCCTGTTTATGTAACAGTGATGTCAGCTAAGGTAACCCCGTCCTTGAGTTTCAAACGACATTTGGTCAAACTGTATCCAATGTGTGCAGAAGACCCCAAATCATTCCCCGTCTCCCTGGGGGACTTGAAGGGTTGGGGATAAAGGGATGGGGTGGTTAATGTTTTTCCCAGCGATGGCTGGCCGCAAGCTCGTCCTTCTCCTGAGCCAGTCCTGTTCCAGATTCCCCATTGCACGTGCAGCGTAGAATGTCCCTGTGTGCCACCGTGTATTCACACGCATCCAAAAATCAACCCAGTCACGTGAGGTCTTGTGCGTGGCAGATTTTATTACTGAAGGTCTGGGGAAGAAAGAGGAGGTTAACCTTGCAGCAATTCACACTCCTAAAATTGACTATTCTCCACCCTACACTTACACAGTTCCGTAGCCATTTTTGTTCGCTGTAACTCCAGCTGTCAAATATTTGACTTAGCCCTTTTTTTGGCCTTCCTCTCTACCTCTGTCTCTCTGTCCCTCCCCTTCGTCTTGGGTGGGTGGGAGGGGGCAATGAAACGAAACCTAAATTCCCTCACATTTCCTTAGTCAGATCAGTTTAGCCCTCCCTTGGCGCTGCCCTCCCTGTTGGGAGCCATCTTGGACCTGAGTCTTGCCATCCCTTTGACTCTTCACTATGCTCTTCGAGGAAAACACAGTTCCTCACTCTCGGGGATTTCTGTCTGAGAGGTTCAGAGTTCTGTATTACAGCCCTACATCAGCCAGACGCACATGCTGCCGAACTTGATGCACGGCACACGCAGGTACTCGACAAAGGTAGCTCTCGCCTTAATGCTTCCTGAATACCAGACCGGCCTTGTGGGGAAAGTGGTGAGGCTGGTGAAACGTGTCTTCCTTCTGATTTTCTAATCCCCCTCCCCCCTCCCCCGTGTCGCATTTCCTACTCCTTTTTTTTGTTCTATTTCCTGAGAGATTTTTTTTTTAAGTAGGCTCCACACCCAACGTGGGGCTCGAACTCCCGACCCTGAGATCAAGAGTCACGAGCTCTACCAACTGAGCCAGCCAGGCACCCCTATTTTCAACTTTATCTTGCAACCCTTCACTAAACATTTTAAGGGCCCTGTTTTAATTTCCAAGAACTTGTACTTCGCCCCCATGTGTTCCATTTGATCATGTCACGTTCTTGTTCCATGAATCCAGTGTCTTCCCTCTCTCTATTTAGGAGCCTTAATTATTACTGGACTTTTTTATCATGGTCATTGTTATTGTGGAAGCTTCCTGCCGTCCCCTGAATTTTCGGTAGCGCCCTTCGTTTCATGAGTTGACTTGTTTGATCGAATTGCCTTTCTGTGCCTCACCTGTAAGGTAAAGATCGTAACTCTGCCTACCCTTTAGACTCACCTGGGGGATCGGGCGCACGTGCATGGCACGTGCCTAGCACACCATTGAACCTTCTGTCAGCACTCAGTGGCTGCTATTTTTGATTACTGCCATTTCCACTGCTATTACTACTATTACAAGACACTTCCTCCAAGAACCAACTGCATATTCGTCCTTCTCATAAAAGCAGCCCCAAAAGGATGCTCCTGGCGGCTAGCCAGCTGCTGCCA
>NW_024423319.1:86762641-86763586 GCF_017311325.1 Ursus maritimus | reverse complement strand
CCCATGGCAATTCTCTCCACTTGGCTGCTTTTATTTGTTGGCCTTAGTTACAAGGGGACTCATTGAGTTCGCTACTCACCGCACATCTGCGCGTATCAGGCAGCGACACTGGGGACTTGTAAAATCTGTTGTTTTTAACACAACAAATCTTGGGTGCACTGAATCACCAGGGAAGCTTGCCTCAAATGGTGAGTCTCAGGCGCTGCTTTAGCCAGGCTGGAGGAGGGCCCAGAAAACTGCTCTTTTAATAAAGCCTCCCCAGGTAGCTCCAGCGCCAAACCTTAAGGCACCACTCAGATGCTGGATGGGTTTCTTTCTTTTTTTTTTTTCCCCCTGAATTCTGTAACACAGACTATCCCCCCAAATGAAGAACCTACAGGGTAGATGTTAGTTTCTAT
Source organism: Ursus maritimus (assembly GCF_017311325.1). Lineage (NCBI taxonomy): Eukaryota > Metazoa > Chordata > Mammalia > Carnivora > Ursidae > Ursus > Ursus maritimus. The sequence goes on along the minus strand of NW_024423319.1, from coordinate 86,763,188 downwards.
TTCAAATAATATGCTCACTATGTTTTTCTCCAAATGCCAGAAATCCTTTAAGGTGAAATACCCTTACACTTCAATCAATGGGTCCAACAGTTAATCTGCAAAGATGTGACATATATAATATTATATGTAATATTAATATACAACAATAATTATATTACAGAATGCCTGAAGAGCCTGGAAATATAGAGAAAAGAGTGGACTTGTACATTTATAAATAAATACCTAAATACATATACTCCAGAGCAGCCAGAAGTCTAGAAACATTTGAAAATGTAGCTAACAGACTGCTTGATAATAAATTTATCCTACGTTTCCTGGATGATCCACACCTTGTAGAATGGCATTATGTCAGAATAATTAGATGATCCAAATCTATCAGGGCTCACGTCACGTCTCCTTCGTCCTTTCCTTCCCTCTTTCTTTCCTTCACTCCCTCCGTCTCTCCCCTTCCCTTCTTCCTACCTTCTTTCATTTCTTTCTCTTTCTTTTTAAAATCATTTTCTTTCTTGTTTTCTTTTCTTTCTTTTTTTTTTTTTTTTTTTTTTTT
>NW_024423319.1:86748735-86762631 GCF_017311325.1 Ursus maritimus | reverse complement strand
AGGAGCCTTAATTATTACTGGACTTTTTTATCATGGTCATTGTTATTGTGGAAGCTTCCTGCCGTCCCCTGAATTTTCGGTAGCGCCCTTCGTTTCATGAGTTGACTTGTTTGATCGAATTGCCTTTCTGTGCCTCACCTGTAAGGTAAAGATCGTAACTCTGCCTACCCTTTAGACTCACCTGGGGGATCGGGCGCACGTGCATGGCACGTGCCTAGCACACCATTGAACCTTCTGTCAGCACTCAGTGGCTGCTATTTTTGATTACTGCCATTTCCACTGCTATTACTACTATTACAAGACACTTCCTCCAAGAACCAACTGCATATTCGTCCTTCTCATAAAAGCAGCCCCAAAAGGATGCTCCTGGCGGCTAGCCAGCTGCTGCCAGTGCCCATGGCAATTCTCTCCACTTGGCTGCTTTTATTTGTTGGCCTTAGTTACAAGGGGACTCATTGAGTTCGCTACTCACCGCACATCTGCGCGTATCAGGCAGCGACACTGGGGACTTGTAAAATCTGTTGTTTTTAACACAACAAATCTTGGGTGCACTGAATCACCAGGGAAGCTTGCCTCAAATGGTGAGTCTCAGGCGCTGCTTTAGCCAGGCTGGAGGAGGGCCCAGAAAACTGCTCTTTTAATAAAGCCTCCCCAGGTAGCTCCAGCGCCAAACCTTAAGGCACCACTCAGATGCTGGATGGGTTTCTTTCTTTTTTTTTTTTCCCCCTGAATTCTGTAACACAGACTATCCCCCCAAATGAAGAACCTACAGGGTAGATGTTAGTTTCTATTTCAAATAATATGCTCACTATGTTTTTCTCCAAATGCCAGAAATCCTTTAAGGTGAAATACCCTTACACTTCAATCAATGGGTCCAACAGTTAATCTGCAAAGATGTGACATATATAATATTATATGTAATATTAATATACAACAATAATTATATTACAGAATGCCTGAAGAGCCTGGAAATATAGAGAAAAGAGTGGACTTGTACATTTATAAATAAATACCTAAATACATATACTCCAGAGCAGCCAGAAGTCTAGAAACATTTGAAAATGTAGCTAACAGACTGCTTGATAATAAATTTATCCTACGTTTCCTGGATGATCCACACCTTGTAGAATGGCATTATGTCAGAATAATTAGATGATCCAAATCTATCAGGGCTCACGTCACGTCTCCTTCGTCCTTTCCTTCCCTCTTTCTTTCCTTCACTCCCTCCGTCTCTCCCCTTCCCTTCTTCCTACCTTCTTTCATTTCTTTCTCTTTCTTTTTAAAATCATTTTCTTTCTTGTTTTCTTTTCTTTCTTTTTTTTTTTTTTTTTTTTTTTTTGTTGCGAGAGGGCAGGGGGAGGGTGTAGGCAGAAGGAGAGGGATAGAGAGAATCTTAAGCAGGCTCCACGCCCAGTGCAGAGCCCAATGTAGGGCTCTGTCTCAAGACCCTGCGATCATGACCTGAGCTGAAATCAAGAGTCGGATGCTTAACCGACTGAGCCACCCAGGCGCCCCTGCAATCATTTTCTGAGCCCTTAAAACATGCACAGTGCTTTGCTAGACATGGGTGTAATGGATGTATTTGTGTGGGGGGTGGGTGTTATATTAAAAAAAAAAGACAGAATCCCTGCTCTCGAGAGCATTCTCCTTAGGGTGTACAATATAAACAGGGGATACACTTAAATGTTATTATAAGCCAGCATCTCAATTAAGCAAGTGGTTCAGAAAATGTATGCTATAAAATTCCAGAGCAGGGGTGTCAAGCTGTCCGGGGTGGTCCAGATCATTTTCAAGGCATTTCGTTACACTATGTGAAGACATTCTCTATCTCTCCATCTAAGATAAAATCACACAGGGGCGCCTGGGTGGCACAGCGGTTAAGCGTCTGCCTTCGGCTCAGGGCGTGATCCCAGCGTTATGGGATCGAGCCCCGCATCAGGCTCCTCCGCTATGAGCCTGCTTCTCCCACTCCCCCTGCTTGTGTTCCCTCTCTCGCTGGCTGTTTCTATCTGTGTTAAATAAATAAATATAATCTTAAAAAAAAAATCACACAAAAGTCCAACAGTAGGCCGTCACCAAGCCCTACAGTCTGGTGAGAAAAAAAATTCCAATTTTTTCAAATCTCATATGACAGAGGAAATTATACACGCTGTGGGACCTGGCCCAAACTCAGGGAGGAGGACGATGGCGCGTCACCCAGTCACTTCTCCAAAGCCCTAACACATGCTGGATGTTGCCACAGGTAGGGAAGTAAATTTTTCTGTATCATTTCTCCTGGTTCTTTTCACACAGGTTACTTCTTTGGGGAGGTGAAGAGAAAAAGGAGATGTCATCTTCACCTTCCAGAAGGCAGGAGAGAGGAGAAATTGCCTAGCTCAAAATTATAACTTGTCATCCAATTATCCTGATCAAGGGAACCGGCTGAGACAAAGCCTCAGACTTTTAAAGGGATCATGCTGGGTCCCATTCTTCACGAGAATTTGTCTAGTGCGGGGCTTTTCTACTTAGGTATGATTGCCATTTGGGGCTAGGTGGGGGCTCTCCTGGGCTGCAAGATGTTTAGCGACACCCCTGGCCTCATCCCACTAGACACCAGTAGCGCCTGCCCCCAGTGGTGACAGCTGAAAAATGTCTCCAGACATTGCCAAATGGCCCCCGGGGGTCAAAATGTACCCCGGGGAGCAAAATCACCTCCTGGCCGCACACTGGAGCCCCTGGTGATGGGGGGCTTTAGAAAGTACTGGTTCCTGGGACTCACCCCCAGAGTGTCTGATTTGCTTGGTCTGGGTGTGGCCTTGCACTTCAGGATTTTTAAACACTTCCCAAGGGATTCCAATGCGTGTCAGGGTTGATCTCCGATCTGTCCACAAATCCTGACTCTGACAGGGACCCACACTCAGATTGGATGCCCAGGACCATGTTGACCTGGGAATTCCCTCAGCCTGCATCCAGCTGGCTGACCTGACTCAGCGTTGGCGCCCAGCCTGTGCTCCCGGCACCTGACCTCAGACTGGCCTGCTTTGCTCTCTCAAGTTAAAACATTATCTTTTCCACAACCACCTGTCATTTATTTACCATGTCTGACTGAGGAAATACTGACCTCAACATCAGGCCGATGGGGGACATATTTGGGGGCAAGGGTCTTTAGGACAGTTCCTCAGAATACCTCAAGAAGGAGCCTTCTCCTTGCAGCCCATGTTATGAGAGTGAAGGCCAAACAGTGCATGCCTGGGTGTGTGTGTGTGGGGGGGGGAGGAAGCACCAAACAATAAAGCAAAGGGGGAGATGCCATACCTTCCCCTCTTCTCTTGGAATTTCCTCGGACTAGCCGCGGGATGACAACACAGCAAAACAGTGACCATCCACGCTTCTACTCCTTTCAGCCGTATGTCTCCTAAATGGATAACAGCAGCCACAACCTACCGCCTCATTCCCCCTGATCCAGCAAGTCTGCCCCTAGCTCTCCACCCAACAGAAATGTTTACTTGTATTACCGAAAGATAAGGACGAGAACGTTCATAGCAGCACTCTCCGTAATGGCCAAAACTGGGAAGTACCCAAATGGCCATCAACGGCAGGATAAATTGGGAGGTAGTCACTCGAAGGAATACTATACATCCAGGAGAATGAACGGTCTACAATGTCACACAACGTCTCGATGAATTATACAGAGGGAATGTCAAGCAGGAGAAACCAGACCCCAAAAAAGGTGTCTGTTGATTGGATTGATACAATGTCCTCAAAGAGGCAAAATTCCATCGATACTCTTAGATGTCCAGATAGAAGTCACCCTCGGGGACAGGGATGGCGAGTGGGGAGGATATGAGGGGGCTTCCGGGATGCTGCGGGTCACGCTTTGTTTCTTGATCTGGGTGGGTTATGTGAGTGTTTTCAATTTGAGAAAATGTATCGAGCTGTACATTTATAATTTATGTACTTTTCTGTTTGTCTATTATACCCTACTAAAATATTTAAAACATAAAAATTACCTTCTCTTTCTTGGCTGCTGCCTCTCTCTCAAGCTGGGAGACAGGAGGCGTTGACATGACACTGCTGAGTCAGACGTGGGCACGTTCCAGAAAGCTTGTCCTTGTCACTGTCCCACCTCACCACTGTTGCCTTCGGCTCAGGTAGTCGTGCAAACGCTGGACGAAGACAGCACAGAAGTGAGAGGACTCCGTGTCCCTCAGCCCGTCTGCTGGGACAAAGACAATTCTGAGTCTCGACATGCTGAGACCACAAACGGAGGCCAGCTCCAAACTGGGCAGACAGCCGTGGGATTTTTTTTCTTTTAATCTAGATTGTTTATCCCGAAATCAACAATCTTGTAGCGATGACAGAATCAGGCTGTGGCTCAAGGGTGGGATCCACTGGTGTGGCCTTCACCACGCCGCATGTCACACTCCAGGCCATACATCATCTCTGTCAAGGGCCTCTGCCCATGACAGCAGCTCGCGTGCTTTTCCCACAGATGATACCATTGTATTCATCCCCGCATCTGGGTAATATTCTGGATCGCACACACATGTGAACCGGGTGTTTATTTTTCTAGCAGAGGACACCTGCAGCGTAACGAGCGTATGCCGAGCAGCTGCTGGTGACTCTGAACTGAGACCTGGGCGAGGAGTTGTAAACCCAAGAGGTTCGTCCTTAGCAAGAAGGATCCCAGACTTTCAAATTCAATAAATCTGGACATTACTGAGAGAAGAGAGACATCATTACAGACAGATAATGGTCCAAAATCCCAGCCGGTCATGACTGGGGAAGCAGATGTAAGCCAGGATGATTTTATGTGTTCCGATAGCCCATGCCGGGTGGGAGATGAAATAAGCAAGAGGTCTGATTAGGCCACTGAGCAATTGCAAAGATAGAAGGAATCACATCGCTGGCGTTTGCCAGGAGGAGAAGGGTGGGGTTAACCTGCTCCAGTCAATCGTGTAGTTACACAGCTTCATGTACTCGGACTTTCTAAAACCCAATCATATAATCACCCAAGACGCTGCCCATTCGGGACAGTGACTGCCCCCACCACAATGTATTCAGTTGTACTGCCAGTCATTCGGACATCCGGGGGGAAAAGAAGGATATTTATGTATGAAGTTCTGGGAACATAATAAAGAGAGATAAAACCCCGGCCCTCAGGAAGTCCAGCGTCAAGTTGGCCTGGTTATTGGCTACTACGTAAGAAACCAGCCCCGAAACTTAGGGCTTCAATTTAAGAACAACCAGGCTGTCTTAGTCTGCTCAGGCTGCCGGAACGAACACCATAGACTCGGCAGCTTAAACAACAGAAACTTCTTTCTCACAGTTCTGGACGTTGGAAGTCCAAGATCAAAGTGCTGGCAGACTAGGTTCCTGGGAAGAGCCTTCTTCCTGGCCTGCACTATGCCCTCACGTGGCTTTTCCACTGTGTGTGCCCAGAAGAGAGATCTCTCACTCTCGCTCTTCTTGTAAGGGGACTAATCCCATCATACAAACTTCAACTCAACCTCATGACCTCCCAAAGGCCCAATCTCCAAATACCATCACGGTAGGGGTTAGGGCTTCGACATATGAATTGGGGGAATGGGGTGGGGGTGGGGCCAACATTTAGTCCATGACAGTGACCAACTGTATTAGTTTGCTAGGGCTGTCGTAATACCACAAACCAGGTAGCTTAATAAACAGAAATTTCTTTTTTTTTTTGTTTTCTTTTTTAAAAGATTTTATTTATTTATTTATGAGAGACAGAAAGAGAGAAAGGCAGAGGCAGAGGGAGAAGCAGGCTCCCCGCTGAGCAGGGAGCCCAATGTGGGATTTGATCCCTGGACCCCGCGATCACGACCTGAGGCAAAGGCAGACGCTTTTACCCACTGAGCCACACAGGAGCTTCAGAAATTTATTTTCTTACAGTCCTGGAGACTGGAGGTCGGAGATCAAGATGTCAGTAGCATTGGCTTCTTCTGAACCTCTCTTCTCAGCTTGCAGATGGCCACATTCTCATTGTGTCCTTCCACGGTCACCCCTCAGTCTGTGTGTTGTCTGTGTCCAAATCTCTTCTTACAAGGACACCAGTCAGATTGGATTAGGGCCCACCCTCTGACCCCATTCTAACTTCATCACCTCCTTAGAAGCCCTATCTCCAAATACAGTGACATTCTGAGGTCCTGGGGGGGAGTAAGGCTTCAAAAGATGAATTTGGGGGGACATAACCCAGCCATAACATGAGCCATCCTGGTTTGCCCAGGACCGAAGGGATTCCTGGGATATGGGACTTTCTGTACTAAAACCAGTAAAGATCCAGTTCAAGCTGGGACAAATTGGTCACCCCCCCCCAATTTATTTTGCTCACAAATCTGTAACATGGGTAGGGCTCAGAGGAGACAACTCATATCTGCTCTGCTCTTTGGGTGGCAGGCACTTGGAAGCCTGGGGGGCTGGACCCATCCCAGGTGGTTCCTGTCTGGTAGTTGATGCTGGGAGGCCTCAAACAGCTGGGGGCCGGGACAGCTGCTGTCCCTCAGGCACCTCTATCTCTAGGTGGTCTCTCCATGTGGCTTCTCTGGCACGATGGCCTCTACGTAGCTGGAGTTCTCACGTGATTGCTCTGGGATTCCAAGGCCCATTTCCCAGGCAGAAGCTATGTTAGCTGTTATGACCCAGCCTCAGAAAGCCACAAAGCAGCACTTCTCCTGCATTCTATTTAACAAGGCAGTCACAGTGGTTTTCCTAGGTTTGGGGGGTGTAGAAATAGACGCCATCATTTGACGGAGCACTGACAAGAACGTGTGGGCATGCAACATATTGTTGTAGCCTTAAAAAAATTTTTTAAAAGATTTATTTATTTGAGAGAGAGCGTGTGCGTGAGTGGGGGGAGGGGCAGAGGGAGAGAGAGAATCTCAAGCAGACTTCCTGCTGAGCACGGAGCCTGCCACGGGGCTTGATCTCACAACCCCAAGATCATGACCCAAGCCAAAACCAAGAGTCAGATGCTTAACCAACTGAGCCACCCAGGCGTCCCTTAAAAAAAATTTTTAAGTGTGGTAAAATACACATAAAATTTACTATCTTAACCATTTTTAAGTGTAAGGTTCAGGGACATTAATTACATTCACACTGTTGTGCCACCAATCTCCAAAACTCTTTTCATCTTGCAAAACTGAAATTCCGTGCTAGTGAAATACTAATTTCCCCATTCTTCCTCCCCTGACCCTGGCAATCACCATTCTACTTTCTGTCTCTATTAACTTGACCATTCTAAAGACCTCCTATAAGTGGAATCACACAATATTTATCTTTCTGCATCTGGCGAATTTCACTTAGCATAATGTCCTCGAGGTTCCTTCGTGTCGTAGCACGTGTCAGAATTTCCTTCCTTTATAAGGCTGAATACTATTCCTCCATATGGAGGGACAGACCCCCTGATGCAGCCACACTAGAAGAGGACAGAGACCAACAGACCAGTTACAGCACATTGGAATGAGCACTGTGATGAGAGCACCACAGGACGCTACAAGGGCACAGCGGAGGGGGGAAGGCTTCCTGGAAGACACCGTAGGTTTCAGGTAGGCTGACACTGTGAACTCTGCCTTTTAGGCAGGGGGAGGGAATAGGAAACACAGGGGCCCCGGGGGCAAGAGCGAGCAGGGCATTTTGGAGATCTGCTGACAGAGGGCAGGGCAGGGCTGCCTGATTCAGGTTATGCACCCTGAGCTCCAGGGGATGCTCTTCGCAAAGCTGACAATAGCGCCCTCTAGAATGGTACCGTGTACTACCTGCTCACCCGTCCTTGGCGGTCTTGAGAAAGAACAAGCAGGGAAGAAAGCAGGGAGATGAAGTGCTCAGCAACTAGGTTGCCAGAGCTCGGATCGTGGAGAGTCTTCTACAATCCTGAGGGTTGGGGGACTTATCCTGGAGGCAATGGGGAACCGCCAAAGGATTTTTAATGGGGAAGAAGGGGAACCAAAATCAGAATTCACTATTATTAATGGAAGTCAAGGTGCCATCATGCTTTGGGGGATGGATCTCTTCTAGTTCTCTCTTTTTATCTCTATTGATTATATCTGATTCACCAATCATTACGTGGAAGCCTCAAAAAGCCTGGTCCTCAGGTCAGATAAGAAAAGGGCCATTTTCCTCCTGGGCCCGGCATTCAGAACTTCCACCAACCAGCTCTAAGCCTCCATGGCATTTACATTCTAGTCATGGGAGAAGGACTACATGTAAGCAAAGGAATGACTGGGGTGATTACAGATGGAGATAAGTGCTATGGGGAAAATAAAACCAGATGATCTGGTGGAGACAGCCTGGGTGGGAATAGGTGATCAGGGAAGGGCTCTCTAAGGAGGGGAGTTGGGGTGTGTGTGTGTGACCTCGACGACAAGTAGACAGCAGCTATGTGAATCTGGGGGGGAAATTTTGCAGGGAGGGAAACCAGGAAACATGAAGCCCCTAGAGTGAAAACAAGGATGGTATATTCAAAAAAATATCAAGGTCAGTGTGGCTGAAGTAGATGTCTGAAAAAGGGATAGGAGGGGACGAGCTGGGGAATAAGCAGGAGCCTTGTAGGCCAGGCATATTAGACGGAATGACTAGGAAGCCATTGGAGGGTGTGAGGTTGGGGAGTGACATTATATCTAATGCTTCTCGGGCAACACTTAAAATCTTCTCAGCCTCCCCTGTCCACTGGGTCCTTGGCTTGTTTGTCTGCCCTGACCACAATGGTGACCAGCTCCATATGAGCTCTGTGATTAACGTCACGGAGACGCGATCCAACATCGCGTCACCTCATGCCTCCTCCATGTGCCTCTCACCTCCCCTGGGAATTTTGCCCTCCTTGACAAGGAGGCATGAACACAGCCTAAACATGTGCAACCCCTAAGTGCAGGGAGCTGATATCTTATGGGGAGTTGATGTCTTTTGACCCACGGAAGCCAGGAGTTGGTAGATTCCACCCCCTTCCTTCCCTTGGAGAGATGGTCTTGGGATATAGTCCTTACCCGGTTTCTTGGAAGCCAGCCATTAGCTTAAGCAATGAGCGTCACTTGATTCAAAAAAGCAGCCAGCTCGACAACACACCCTCCATGGGCTGGCCATCCTTCCCTGCCTCACTTCCTCCATCCCTTACTCCAGCTTCCTGGGATTGGACATCCTAATATACCACATAAGCTCTACCACAGACTCTATTTACTAGGGAGCCAAGACAGACATATGCAGCTTTGCCCTTTAAAAAGGTCACTCTGGCTTCCGAGTGGGTGGTTGGTTATGCAGGGACAAGTGCGGAAATGACGAGACACATTAGGAAGCTCTTACAGTTGTCCAGGCGAAAGATGATGGCTCCTGAGAGGAGTGGATGGTAGTGGAGATGGAGTGGATAGACTCATGATATTTCTTGGAGGCGGAGCTGACAAGAACAGCAAATGGATGACACGTGGCACAAGAGAGAAATCAAGACCGACGCCTAGTTTTATGGCTTGGGCATCTAACCAATGATGGTGCTTTTTACCAAACACTGGAAAAGGAGCAGGTTTGGAATACTTTCTTTGTTCACCAAATTTTTTTCTAATTAAAGATTTTTATTTATTTGTTTCAGAGAGAGAGAGAGAGAGAACACAAGCTGGGGGGAGTGGCAGACGGAGAGGGAGAAACGCACTCCCCACGGAGCAGAGAGCCCGATGTGGGGCTTGATCCCAGGACCCCCGGATCATGACTTGAGCAGAAGACAGACGCTTAACTGACTGAGCCACCCAGGCGGCCCAGTTCACCAAATGTTTTGAAAGCATCTACTATGTGCTAGTGAAGAGATCTAGAATATGCCACAGTGCCAAAGGTTTATTTTGAGTTGAAGATATTTGAGAGTCCACAGCTGCGCTAAGAGACTTTTTCTCAACTCCCCCTTCCTAAAAGCAATACCTCCCCCAAATAATTCAACCGCCATAAATCCCCTCTTGGGAATTTCACAACCAGGAAATATCGACTCTTATCACTGAAGAGAAAGTCAGCACAAGTCAGCATCTGGATAAGAAATCACTTAAACAGGCATTGTCATAGAACTATCGTATTTCCCATCTATTTTTCTAAGTTCTCATTTGTTTTTCCTAAAAGTCATTCGTTCTCCCAGAAGTACCCCCTCTGCCTCTCTCCATCTTCTATCAGGGTGGTATATAAAAATTCTAACCACACAGAGTCTTGTTTCTTTGTAAACTCCTCAGCATAGGTACTTATTAAAATCTGGTTTTCTCCTCTTGCTAACCTGTCTTTTGTCAGTTTAATTTGCAGGCCCCCAATGATCAAACCTAAGAGGGTAGAGGATCAAACCTTCTTCCCAAACAATAGGCAGTTTTAGGTACTGTGGACACAGAGCTGAGAGGCCCAGTCTCTGTCACAGGGAGCTCGGTGATGAGAATATCCTTGGATCTGTGTACAAGGAGCCATGAAAATACCATGAGGGACATCAAATGTCGCCTCTGGGGAGGAGAGGAATCAGGGAGGGAATCCTGGAAACACCTAGGAGGAGTTCTAGAGGATGAGATAGAGTTAGCTAGAAAAAGGAGAACGGTGATTAGGGTTAGCAAACGCAAACATGCAGCAATGTGAGAAAACTTGGCCCGTGGAGCTAAGACTGCATGGGGAGAGGGGCGCCTGGGTGGCACAGCGGTTAGGCGTCTGCCTTCGGCTCAGGGCGTGATCCCGGCGTTATGGGATCGAGCCCCGCATCAGGCTCTTCCGCTAGGAGCCTGCTTCTTCCTCTCCCACTCCCCCTGCTTGTGTTCCCTCTCTCGCTGGCTGTCTCTATCTCTGTCGAATAAATAAATAAAATCTTTAAAAAAAAAAAAGACTGCATGGGGAGAAAAGAAAGAAGGCGAAACAATGAAAGAAGAGTCTCAGAGGCAGAGAGGTCAGCCAAGTGAAGGGCTTTGGAGGCAAGCTGTGGTGTTTACCTTTTAGCATAACAGCTAAGAAGAGCCAATGAAGGGATTCCCCAAACCGTTTGCATATTTCACTATTTTGTGCTTTTTTTGCACATGGGACATTCTCAGCCTGGAACATTCTCCCCCACCTCCGTTCCCACGTCCTGCCATTCTACTCTTCTTTCAAGGTCTTAATACCTGGCTCTCCCTTCTCTGCTGGGTCCCCTCTCTGCACCCCTCCACAGCCCTGCCCCGCCCAAGCCATAGTTCACTGCACCTCACTGCTCAGCTCCAGGATGCCATGAGTTGGGCATGTCCTTGACCTTCCTTTCCCCTGCCAGGCTGTGAGCTGCCTAAGGCTTGGACTCCCTCTTTCAGCCCAGAGCCCAACCTGAGGCTTGGAGAATGCCGTCCCTGCTCAGTAATTGTCGGAAATGTCCTTGAAAGGTGACATAAGTTTGAAACCACGGAGGAGACACCACCCACATTGCCCCGGAAGAAAACCAGTCTACACAGTCAGATGAGACAGTGAGGAGTCATCAAAGCTGGTCTAAGAATGCCTCACATTAGCCTCGACCCAGAGACACCAGAAGTACTCTCCACGTAGTCCAACAGCTCCTTAGTTTTTGCACCACAGACTCGGTGCCAGCTATTGGGCTCAGGCCAGTTATGTAGACAGTTACCCGCATAGACCCACCAGACCAAGACCACCAACCTTTTTTACACAGCACAAGACACGGTATTCATTGAAAGGCTTGATACGTTCTGCCAATGCAGACCAGGGCTGGCCCTGGACCAATGGCTGCAGGGAGAAGGTGAAAGTTTCCATGTCTCCTTTTCTGCTGTTATTCCCTCTTGCACATATGGGATTTATTCTCTACAGGTTTAAATGTTACACTGAAAGTAAACTCAAACGACCAAAATGTTTCATTGAACAATCTACAATAAAGATAAAAGCCACCTGCATTGGGAGAGGCACTGACAGCCAGCTCTAAATTGCTCTAGTCTTTGGAACTTCCTGAATGGAATTCTCAAGCGCTTTCTGAACAATTTAAAGAGCTCTTCTGTCCGGGGTTGATTAGGACTGTCCAAAACTGGGGTCACCATACTTCCATCAAACAAAAAATGGAGGAAAACAAGACTTCCTGGAAAGAAACAAAACAGAGTCGTAACTGCACGCAGTGGGTTCAAATAACATGGAATTTCCTTATTCTTGTACGGAATCCAGGAGACAGATGTATATGTGTGTGCGTGTATATACACACATATTCGCATAGACACACGCACGCGCGCTTACGCACAAACACATACAATTTCCCGCTTATTCCATTATGGAATCCCAGGCTGAGATCACGACTCCTCTAAAAAAACAGTAATGTAATGGAGAGACTTTTATGGTCATCCTTATGACTGACCTCATAAAATACTGTGAGTTATATACATGCATGTACACACATAGGCCAGATTCTCAACTTACGTAATTCTATGGGAATTCACAGAGTTATATTGGTTGAGAATTTGGCTTCAGCTACCCTTATTATAGAAATTCCCATCAACTAGCCCGAGATGAGGCTCCACGCACATTGCCGCAAAGCTTCACAGGCTGAGAATCTGGCCGACAGAGCACAGAATCACGTCCATCCAAACATCGGCTTGGATTTTATCTGGCCTCGCTTTCCAGAGAAGCTTGCACGATGGAATGAGCAAATGCCTTTGGCCTCTGGAGTTCTATGAATCAGTGTGACCCAGGATGGGAAGCCCCAGAGTGTCTGTCCATCCCGGAGGGGCACAGTCCCTTCCCACCTCAGTCTCCCCGCCTGTGAATTGGGTGGGACTATTACCTGCCTCTCCCTCTCCTTCTGAGCATCCTCTGCCATTTATGAAAGTATAGTTTGCAAACTAGGACTCCCCCCAAAATAGGCACTAAGAGCTCAGGCTAGCGTTGGTTGCCAGGGAAAATGCATTTATTCGCTAGGTTAGCAAGTGCCAACACCACTAATTGAATTTGTGCCAAAACATGCATTTTTAAAAATGTTGTTCTGTTCCATTCATTATTTAGAGAACATCACCTAAGGGCAGTGCATGCTACAAGCCAAAAATCTCATCCTGCATTTTATCAGAAACCCATTGCAGGGAAGGGGAGAAGGGAAAGGGAGGGAAACAATAAAATGAGATTTCTGGAAAAAGCTAAAAAAACTTGTCTGATGTGTTTTGTCTGGACCCGCAACGCCCACAGGGTAACTTGATAATAATCTCCAAATGCAAGGAGACTGGAGACCAGCTGCTCTCTCTTGCCACTCAGGGCAGAAGAAGAAACGAACCTCCACCACAGTATGAAAGACTTAGGCTAGCTGGAAGGGAAAACTTCTTTAACGGGGCTTGTTACCTAGTAAAAGCAAGAGCAGGGGAAAACCTTGAGATGACAGAAGGTGTAGCAGGTGTCCCAGATAGTCTAACGGTAAGAAGTCAATTCAATGTTTCCTCAACCCTGAGACAGCAGACATCCCTAGAAGTCACTGCCACCTCAGGGAATTGTCCTGATCTGGGACCATTTGTCATTACAATTAGGAGCCTGGGTTTTGGTGTGAGAAACCTTGCTTCGAATGCCACACTTGGGCAAATTACTTGACCTCGCCATGCCTGCTTAAGCATTTATAAAATGGAGCTACTCGTTCCTACCGCACAGGCATTGTTCTGGGGGATGGGGACATGGCGGTGAATACAATAGACAAAAAACTGTGCCGGTTCCAATGGGGGAGGTGGATTGATTGTAATAATAAAGAATAAAGCAGTAAAATATACAACCTGTCAGAGGGTGGTTAAGTGCTGTGGAGAAAAATCAGGCATGGAAGGGCACGGGGAAGGGGGTAGGGAAGCTTCAATTGTAAGTAGGGTGGTGGGGAAAGGTCACATACTGAGACGGCATCTTCTGGGGAAAGATTTGGAAAGAAGTGAACGACTGAGCTAGGAGGGTGTGGTGGGTTCAATGGTAGTCCACCCCCCCCCC
>NW_024423319.1:86742045-86748725 GCF_017311325.1 Ursus maritimus | reverse complement strand
GGGGGGGGGGGAGAAGGTCTTTGCGGATGTGATTAAGTTGAAGATCTTGAGATGAGGTCACCCTGGATTATCCAGGCAGGCCCTAAATCCAAAGGCAGGTGTCCTTATACCAGAGAGACAAGGTCATCACAGACACAGAGAAGAAGGCCCCGTTAGGGTGGAGGCAGAGATTGGAGGGATGCAGCCACAAGCCAAGAAAGGCCTGGAGCCACCAGAATCTGGAAGAAGAAAGGAAGGGTTCTCTCCTAGAGACTTCAGCAGGAGCTTGGCCCTGTAAAACGTGGGATTTTGGACTTCGGGCTTCCAGAACCAGAACTAGGAGAGAATGGATTTCTTTGTTTTGTTTTTTTTTTTTTTTTTAAAGATTTTATTTATTTATTTGACAGAGATAGAGACAGCCAGTGAGAGAGGGAACACAAGCAGGGGGAGTGGGAGAGGAAGAAGCAGGCTCATAGCAGAGGAGCCTGATGCGGGGCTCGATCCCACAACGCCGGGATCACGCCCTGAGCAGAAGGCAGACGCTTAACCGCTGTACCACCCAGGCGCCCCTGGATTTCTTTGGTTTTAAGCCACCAAGCTAGCGGTGTTGCCATGGCAGTCCTAGGAGACAAAGACGGAGGGTATCTAAGGGAAGAGTGAACGGCAGGTGCAAAGGCTCGGAGGCAGGTCTCTCGCTTGTCTGCTTGGGAAAGAGCAAGGAGGCCCGCGTGTCTGGGGTAGAGGGAGTGACGGGGCTCTCCGCAGCTGAAGCAGACTTTGGAGGAGTTCACAGCTGAAGGCTCTCTGCTGAGAGCAAGTCCTTCCTGAAAGAGGCTGCTGGGTAGTGCATCTCCAGGCCCCACAGAAGCAGGGAGTCTAGTGAGAATGTCATTGTAAAATGCTGATGGCTTGGACCAGGTTGGTGGGAGTGGAAGTAATGAGATTCTGAATTTGTTCTCGATGGATAAGGACAACTGGATTTATGAGAGACTGGACGTGGGATATAAGATAGAGAGGAAGGTCCACAATGGCTCTGAGCATTTTGGCGCGAACAACTAGAAAAATGGAGCTGCCATCAACTGACATGAGGAAGCCTGCATGTGGGACAGGTTTTGGGGGGGAAAGTCAGGAGTTTGGTTTAGGACAGGTTAGGTTTAAGATACTTATACACATCCAGGTGCAGATATCAGATAGATACATGACTGCCGGGGACAGATCTGATCTGGAGATACATATTTGGAAGAATTTTTAAATGTATTTTTTAACTTACAGCAAAATCCATCCTTTTTGTTGTCCGATTTTATGAGTTTTGAAAAAATGCATAGTCATATAGCCACCACTACAGTCGAGATAGAGAACTATTCCATCATCTTAAAAAATTCCCTCATGCCACGCCTTCATAATCCAACCCATCTGTCATCCCCAGCCCCTTGGCCACCACTGATCTGTTCTCTGTCCCTAGAGCTCTGCCTCTTCCAGAAAGTCACATAAATGAAATCATATATTATGTAGCGTTTTGAATCTGGTGTCCTTGGCTCAGCATAAGGCATTTGAGATTCATCCATGTTGTGTTTTCCACACTTCATTCCTTTTACTGCCGAGTAGTATTCCACTATGTGGAGGTACCATTGTGTGTTCACCCACTGACCCACGGAAAGACATCTGGGTTGTCTCCCCTTATTAGCAATTACGATAAAGTTGATATAAACATTAAATTGTTTTGGTGGGAACAAAAGTTTTCCATTTTCTTGGGCATATAAGAAGGAGTAGGACTCCTGGATCACAGAGTAAGTGTATGTTGAACTTGACAAGAAACTGACCAACTGTTTCTCAAAGCCGCTGTACCATTTCGTGTTTCTACCAGGGGTATCAGATTTGAAATTTTTTAGCGTTTATTTTTAACCGTTCTAATAGGTGTGCAGCGGTATCTCATTGTGATTCTCGTTTGCCTTTCCCTAATGATTAATGATGAATTTCTTGTCATGTACTTATTTTCTACCCAAACATCTTCTTTAGTGAGATGTCCATTAACATCTTTGCTCATTCTGAATTGGGCTATTCGTTTTCATACTGTTGAGCATGGAAAATTCTTTATATAGTCTGCTTACAAGCCCTTCATCAGATATGTGATTCATAAATGCATTTTCCAAGTCTGCGGTATCTTTTTATTCTCTTAAAAGTGTTTTTGGCAGAGAAAAAGTTTTAAATTTTTGATGAAGCCCAGTTTATCACTTTTTTTCTTTTACAGATCATGATTTTGGTGTCGTATCCAAGAACCTACTGCCTAATTCAAGGTCTCAATGATATTCTCCTTTATCTTCTTTTAAAAGTCTTATGACTTTATGTTTTACATTAGGTCTATGAACAATTTTCAGGTCATTTTTGTATAAGACTTGAAATATAGTCAAGGTACCTTTTTTTTTTTTTGGTACACTGCGTGTCCAATTGTTCCAGTACCATTTGTTTTCTGTTGCTGTTTTTTTAAATATTTTATTTATTTATTTATTTGAGACACACACAGAGAGAGCACACATGAGGGGTGTGGAGGGGCAGAGGGAGAAGGAGAAGCAGACTCCCCACTGAGCAGGGAGCCCGATGCGGGCCTTGATCCCAGGACCCTGGAATCATGACCTGAGCTGAAGGCAGACGCTTCCCGACTGAGCCACCCGGGTGCCCCATCTAGCACCATTTGTTGAAGCTCTGTGTATTTTTTCCATCTTGTCCCTGGTTCTTCAGAATGGATGATTTCTAATTATTTTCAAGCTCACGCTATCATCTCCATTCTGCTTTTGAACTCATCCAGTGATTTTTTTTTTAATTTAAGATATCATATGATTCAGTCCTAAAATCTCAATTTGGTTCCTTTTATATAGTTCTTATGTTTCTCTCGAGCATTTCTATCTTTCCATTCATTTCAAGAATGTTCACCTTTCATTCACAGAACATGGTTACAATAGCTGCTTTCAAGTCTTTGCTGATTCCAACATCGGGATCATTGCAGTGTTGGCATCTGTTTATTGTCCTTTCCCTTGAGAACTGGTCAGATTTTCCTGGTTCTTTGTATGTTGAAAAATTTTCGATTGCATTCTAGGCATATTGATATTATGTTATGAGACTGGGTTCTGTTAAAATCCTCCTGAGAATGGAATGTCAATAGATTTCATTGTTGTTTTCTTTAACAAGAAATCAACCCAGTTAGGTTAAGACCACAGTTTTGTCCCACTTTCTGCAGGCAGTGGTTCCAATATCATTTCAGGATTCGATGCCATTGTCTTTACTGTCTCGGTATATGTGACACTCAGGAGTGTGTTTGGCACCTGAAAGTGCTTTATATCATAGCTCAGTTCTCAGAGATTTTTTTTTAAGATTTTATTTATTTATTCGACAGAGATAGAGACAGCCAGTGAGAGAGGGAACACAGCAGGGGGAGTGGGAGAGGAAGAAGCAGGCTCATAGCAGAGGAGCCCGATGTGGGGCTCGATCCCAGAACGCCGGGATCACGCCCTGAGCTGAAGGCAGACACTTAAGGACTGTACTACCCAGGCGCCCCCAGTTCTCAGAGATTTTACTGTGCTTTTGGGTCTGTGCTGTTCACGCACAGCTCAGGGATGAGTCTGTGTATCCGTTGATACACGGTTGATGAACCGTGTATCAGTTAATACACAGAATCAGAGGGATTCCCTTTTTCCAACTTTCTTCTCTCTAGGACGTTCTCTGGCTCCCAACTTCCCCTTTTTCCAATTCCTTTGACCAGAAAAATGGATTTTTCTCAGACTTTTAGCCCTCCCTCCCCTCACCACACTGTCATACAGTTCTGCATCACTGGAACCACCCTTAGGGTGAAGAGAAAGAAAAAAAAATAATGGGAATTCCTCCCACATTCTTCACACACAGGGATCCCTCTTCCTGGTTCTACGAGTGCCCGAACCACCACTGACATAGGCACAACAGCAGTGCGGATCTGCAACCGGGGCTGACCTCGGGACGAAGCCAGGAGAGAAAAAAGAATTAAAAAGAATTAAAAATGAGGATTCCCCCATAATGTCTAATTCTCAGTGGTCCCTCTCCCCAGTTTTCTGGCCAGAAAGAGTAGGACTTTTATTGGCGCGTTGGGTACCCACCCTCAATTCAATGTTCTGTGACTCAAGCCCCCGGGCCATCTTCACATCAAATCAGGAGGTACAAGAGAAAAAAAGAAACAGGAATCTCACTAGCACTGGTTGTTCTCCAAGTCTTTACTAACCTCCCGTGTTCACCGGCTATTGTTTACTTTCCACACCCCTCAGGTAGTTGCTTTGTGCATTTTGTCCAGAGTTTTCCATTGTAATTAGTGGGAGAGAGGGACTAAGTGAGCTTACTCCATCTTGGCCGGTCCTGGGAGTTCTGGAAATTTCCAGAGTGAGACAGGATGCACTTCAATTCCAGCTCTGCCATTTGCTAGCTGGGTGAACTGAGGGAAGTGTTAGGGAGAGAAAAATTTCTCTACCCTTCAAGATTCTTTTGGTTGGTCTAAGACATGAGACAGATTAACAGGAGAAAATAAAATTTAAATTGCATAACATTCAAATTACATACAAATAAAATTACATATAAGGGCTCCAAAGAATATGACTCCCACAGGCAGCCAAGCAATTAAGGTTTACATTCCTTCTGGAGTTCGACAGGAGGAGGGGATAGGGGTCTAAGACAAGGAAGGAAGGAAGGAAGGAAGGAAGGGAGGGAGGGAGGGAGGGAGGGAGGGAGGAAGGAAGGAAGGGAGGGAGGGAGGGAGGGAGGGAGGAAGGAAGGAAGGAAGGAAGGAAGGAAGGAAGGAAGGAAGGAAGGAAGGAAAGAACATCGCCCAGGAAAATAAAAAAGAGTACATGTTTGGTAAACAAATGTTTGCTGAGCTATCCAGAAACAACAGAACACAGAGAGGAATTTTAACAAACCACACCTCATTCATATTATACTGCAGTTATCTATGGTGATGGCTCCCTCTCTGGAACAGGTCCTTTATCTACATTCCTTTTGGCAGTTAGAGGAAAAACTTCTGGAGCCTTTTGTTTCTTAAAAAATCAGCCTAGGAGGAGTGAGGTGGGGGGGGAATGGGTGAAAGAGGTTATGGGAGGGCACCTGTGATGAGCACCGGGTGACGGGTGACGTATGCAAGTGTTGAATCACTGTATTGTACACCTGAAACTAATATAACACTGTATGTTAACGCTACTGGAATTAAAATTTAAAAAAAAAATAATCATCCTAAAATAATTCACATGCCGAAAAGACATATTTTGGGATGGTAAATTTGGCTTCACTCCAGAAGCTCCTTCACGTCTCCAAGCCTCCATTTCCTTATCTTTTGAAATCAGGAATAACAGGACTGCCTCGTCTACGTTGCTGTGAGGAGTAACTAGACCATATATATATATATATATATATATATATATATATATATATATATATATATGGCTTTCCTCTCCCCTTTCCTGCTGCACAACTTGGCGTCGTGTCACACGTGCTAGTCTTGCCTTACCGATCACTCTACGTGCTTCCCGAGGGTAGGGGTTATGCCTCAGTGTGCCTTTCCATCCCCTAATGCACGAAACCAGTTAATGGGTTCCACGGTCACCTGATTAGCATCAGAAGTACCTTCCAACCCAGAGTGTGAATTATAACCTGTCAAAAAGAAACAATGAATTTGAAGGAAGAAATTCCTCCTTACTTGGTCTTCGTCTCACTTAGAGAAAACCACACTCCATGTTAAATTACCCCGTGTTTCTTGGGGTCACAAATGATGACTTGCTAGTCTACTCATGTCTTGATCCCATTTTCTGAAAAGCTGTGCCACGGTAGTTCTAATAACAGGGAGGTTCCTTCAGGGAGACGTTGACCTTTTTTAGAGAAAAAAATAATTTATAGCAAACCAATTGTACGTTTGGTTTCTGTCCTACATCAGCCTCTCCTCAGGACCGGGTCAAGTTTGGGTATATTGGTGATTGCTGTGATTTATCAGGAGCTGATTATCTGGTCAATTGTTCCTTTACTGAAATACAGTGAAAAAGATCAAACTACCTTTCCATTCAATGGAAGGTATTCCAAATGGCAGTTCCCTTCGTGCTCGGAGACTCTGGGCATGACCCCCCGGTATGGTGTGATACCCACAGCTGCCTGGCCAGTACAACATTGCTCTCCAAGGGCCCTTCTACCTCCAAACATTTAGTGCTTCTGTTTAGCTGTGAGAGTGTGAGTGTGTGTGTGTGTGTGAGAGAGAGAGAAAGAGAGAGAGAGAGGAGAGAGAGAAGGAGACCAGGCAGCTGGGATTGTTTGGAAGCCCAGGGCCGCTGAGATAAATCAAAATTCCTAGCACCTAGATGCACATTCATCCTCCTGCATTAATTTATCGCAGGGTTTGTTATTATTATTATTATTCACACAAAGAGAGGCTACGTTTCCTTTCCTGGGTCAGGAAAGGCAGGATTCGACATTGAAGTCTTGCAAACAAAAATACTAAGGAAGAGTGAAGCCACACGGGGCATGGAGATGGGGGGTGGGGAATAGGGTCTGAAGTCAACAGCTCGCCCAGGTATGGCTTGCCTAGACATTGATTCAATTCGTAGGAAACAGCACACATCTTCAATCCTCAGACATACCACCTTGCTTCTCTGACTCCATTAGGCCACTGTAAGCTTAAGACTTGGCCTTGGTTTTCCAGTTTCAAA
>NW_024423319.1:86734218-86742035 GCF_017311325.1 Ursus maritimus | reverse complement strand
ATATATATATGGCTTTCCTCTCCCCTTTCCTGCTGCACAACTTGGCGTCGTGTCACACGTGCTAGTCTTGCCTTACCGATCACTCTACGTGCTTCCCGAGGGTAGGGGTTATGCCTCAGTGTGCCTTTCCATCCCCTAATGCACGAAACCAGTTAATGGGTTCCACGGTCACCTGATTAGCATCAGAAGTACCTTCCAACCCAGAGTGTGAATTATAACCTGTCAAAAAGAAACAATGAATTTGAAGGAAGAAATTCCTCCTTACTTGGTCTTCGTCTCACTTAGAGAAAACCACACTCCATGTTAAATTACCCCGTGTTTCTTGGGGTCACAAATGATGACTTGCTAGTCTACTCATGTCTTGATCCCATTTTCTGAAAAGCTGTGCCACGGTAGTTCTAATAACAGGGAGGTTCCTTCAGGGAGACGTTGACCTTTTTTAGAGAAAAAAATAATTTATAGCAAACCAATTGTACGTTTGGTTTCTGTCCTACATCAGCCTCTCCTCAGGACCGGGTCAAGTTTGGGTATATTGGTGATTGCTGTGATTTATCAGGAGCTGATTATCTGGTCAATTGTTCCTTTACTGAAATACAGTGAAAAAGATCAAACTACCTTTCCATTCAATGGAAGGTATTCCAAATGGCAGTTCCCTTCGTGCTCGGAGACTCTGGGCATGACCCCCCGGTATGGTGTGATACCCACAGCTGCCTGGCCAGTACAACATTGCTCTCCAAGGGCCCTTCTACCTCCAAACATTTAGTGCTTCTGTTTAGCTGTGAGAGTGTGAGTGTGTGTGTGTGTGTGAGAGAGAGAGAAAGAGAGAGAGAGAGGAGAGAGAGAAGGAGACCAGGCAGCTGGGATTGTTTGGAAGCCCAGGGCCGCTGAGATAAATCAAAATTCCTAGCACCTAGATGCACATTCATCCTCCTGCATTAATTTATCGCAGGGTTTGTTATTATTATTATTATTCACACAAAGAGAGGCTACGTTTCCTTTCCTGGGTCAGGAAAGGCAGGATTCGACATTGAAGTCTTGCAAACAAAAATACTAAGGAAGAGTGAAGCCACACGGGGCATGGAGATGGGGGGTGGGGAATAGGGTCTGAAGTCAACAGCTCGCCCAGGTATGGCTTGCCTAGACATTGATTCAATTCGTAGGAAACAGCACACATCTTCAATCCTCAGACATACCACCTTGCTTCTCTGACTCCATTAGGCCACTGTAAGCTTAAGACTTGGCCTTGGTTTTCCAGTTTCAAAGTGACTACACTTCTAACCAGAAATCTATAGGGGCATAAGGTTTGCATTTTTCTCTCAAGCCTTCCCCAGTGAGTTGCTAAGCTCCTTCAAACTTCTCTCAGCCAATTTGTAGGATGGTATGGGGAGTGGGGGAACTTCTGATACTTTTTTGGTGTCTAATCCTCATTTTCCCTAAAGCTCCCTAGACTTGACTTTGTTGCACTGGGAATTAGAAAGATTCTGAGGCTTGCTTAGGTGTCTGAAAAGGGAACTTTTGGCTCTGCTGATAATAGCTAACCAGCCTGCAAATATGTTAGTTTTTGTTCTCATTAGCACATCACCTCAGCTGTGAATTTAGACTTCCCAAGAGGGAGTAGCCAAGTGTCAGCATAGAACATTCACTTGGGTTGGCTTAAGATGGGCCCATACAGCCCCCTGATACCTAGCCCGAAACCACTCTGTGTACAGTAACATGGGAATGTGCTCGTAGAGGAAAGCGATTTTTTTTTAAGTGACTGGGCTTATTTATTAGAAATTAATATGCCTCTGCGGGGACTAGTTTTGTGACAAGTTGTATCATTTGTAGGACTGGCCGGGGGTCCGAACACCACAGCTGTGCATCCCTAATGGCCTGTATTAATTTATAACTGTGGGGAACTGCAAAAATGCACTACGTTTCACAGAAGCAAGGCAAGCTCTTGCAACCCTTTTAAAGTCATAATAAATTAAGCAGCAAAGAATGCCCATATTTATCTCGCGTCATTTTTATAGTTATTGCTGCTATTTTGCTTATGCTACCTTAATTAAGATATGTCTTTGGGGGTTAACTTCTGTTGGGAAAAAGCAGAATTTTAAAAAATAGCCTGGTTTTACTTCTGTGAATAAAGAGTAGGTGCTGTGGGTTGACCAGATGGTAGCAAGAGATGGGGGAACTCTGGTCTGGGAGTCTCATTCCAGTTCTAGCACATACTAGCCAGGTGACTTGGGTGTGACTTTCCCCTTCTGGGCCTCACTTCTGGAAAAAGAAGTATGACCAGCCTATCTCTAGGTCCCTTCCCCAGTTCTTTGACCACCTGCAGGCTGGTAACTAAGCAATCAAGCCAATCACTGCCAGATTTGTACACGCTGATCCTGGGACTCCCCAAAGTAGCGAAAACCGATGTTTTTAATGACTGAACTGAGTAGGCCACTCAGTGTCCAGATCGATTATGCCGCAGCTGGTTGTTATGACAACCAGAAATACTGCTGGAAAAACCAAGAAGTCAGTGGAGAGAAATGGACATAACCTCCCCTCTGCTATGGGAGCTTTAAAGTGGCCGAGCCGGCCCCATTGCTCTTTCTATCTGGTAGGGGGTTTCGTGCTTATTCATTTTATAACAGCTTTATATTTAAACTATAGAGCAACCCTGGTCGACTTGAAAAGCCCCCTGGCATAGCCAACCGTAGCTTGCTCCTCAAGCGAATTATTTCTCTTTGTTTATGAAAGATATCCATATGCCTAGTAAATTCTTGTCTGTGTACATCTTTATTTTCATTAATTTTATGCAACATAGCTCAAGCAATAATTCAATCTCCCGGGCTAAGAAGGGCATACGATGCCCTTCTAAGGTCTTGCAATCACAAAAGATTTCCCGTCTTCGGTTCCTCTTGAAAAGGCATATTTCTTCCCCAAATCAAAGATAAATAACACAGAAATCATTCCATCCAGGCTCTCCTTCAACAGGCCACACTCCACCAAGCAGGACCCTGGCCGTCACCACTTACGGTAAATCACTAGGTGGTGAAGCCATCTTTGCCAGTCAGAAATATTTCCTCACCACATTGGTTCTGTTTGATTGGTCATGGGTTTGTGCAGTTCCTGGCACAAGGAAGGTCTTTTCCTCCTCTGCCAGGTTTCTTTCAGACTTGCTACAGCCTAATTTCAACTCTGGCTTGGAAGCCAACCCACAAAACTACCTTTCCAATTGCTCCTTTTGGCCCAGAGAATGTCATCCAGTTTCCAGTGAAGGCCTCAGTCAAAGGCCTTGTTGTTCTGGGAGCTGGTACCCCGGTGGGATGGGCCATTGCCAACCACGTCTCCCTCACCCACCCTAGCCCTGGGGACTGTTGGGGGACTTTGAGTTCCCACAGGCCCATAAGCAGGCGTTGAAAGTCTAGGATGCCATTGGACAAGGTTACAGGGCATAATTATGGGGTTCTGAAACTCATGACTTATAAAGACCCTGGTCAAGCTGACTCTGAAAATAAAAAAGGTTTTCAAGCAACAGCAAATAATAATAATAATAATAATAATAATACAGATTAGGTCCCAAACTAACACAAACTAATTGGGGATTTTAGGCCATTTAGCAGGAGACCTCCTCTCCATCTTCCCAGACTCTATCCCTCCCCCTTGTCCACACACAATGTTCCCTTTCTCAGGAAGTAATTTCTGCTAAAAAGCTTTTATTACCCAGTTTATGGGGATTTCATTCTCAGATTTACAATACTTCTCAGGCTCCACACACATAAGCCATGGGATCTTGATTTCTGAAGGGGGAGTAGCTGTTGCTGTCTCCTGAAGAAGACATCAGATTTGGCTGATGCCCTGATTTCTTTGGGGGAAGACTTTGTCCCTGGAACTGCAAAAGGGATGATGCTCAAAATGCCACGTGGTACGTGGTGGCTGAACCTCGTATGAACCAAGTCACCTGACCCGGCCTCTTTCCATCCCTGCCCCTCCTATTACCACTCCCTCTTGCTAGATAATGGGACAGGAGCCATCAAGCCAAAATATTTATTAAGTACACTGCATGCAGAACACAGGGCCAAGGCAGAAAGAACAAGGAGAAGGGAATCAAAACTGATAGCTCAGGCCTTTATAGTTTCTCACCAGGCTCTTGCTGTAGCCTGATAACCGGTCTCCGTGCTACCAACCTCTCCTCCACTCAGTATTCCAGTAGTTCTCAAAGATTAGGGCCACCAGATTCACCTGGAGGCTTTATGAAAACACAGGCTTCTGGGGCCCAACCCCAGATTATCTGATATAGCAGTTCTGGGGTACGGGCAAGAATCTGCATTATTCTAAAGTTGCCAGATGATTCTTATATTCATGGTTCAGGGACCGTGCTTTAAGAACCACTGCTCCAATTCACTCTTCTATTTCCAGAATGATCCTCTAGCACTGGAGTCTAATAAAATACTCAGCACCCAGTCACCATGGAATAAAGTCTCGTCTCAACATGACATCCGGGGCCTCCACAACGTGGTCCCAGTTGGTGTGTGCAGCCATAACCTCACACATCCTGTGGTCTAGCTCTTCAGTTAGGTTCCCTCAGAAGCAAACTCTGAGACAAGGATCCGAAGGGTGATGCAAGGGAGCAACAGTACAAGAGGCAGTGAGACAGGGAAAGAAAGGAAACCAACACCGACTGAGTTCATGAGAAGGTGACCGCTATGGGCAACTGGGGCTCAGCCTCACTGGGGGCTTCTGGAGGGCTGCCCAGAGCACACGTCGGAGTTACCCTGCCTGAAGGGTGAGGGGTCTCAGGTATTATCCACTAACCTGTCAGTCACTGGTTGAGGGCTACTTCTAGACCCATTAACTGTCCATCACTTCCAGCACACCCCCTTACAAGTCTAGCTCACTCCAGAGGCCAGAGAAAGCCCTCAGACAGAGGCCTAGGTACTTGAAGAAGGAAGTCATCAGGTCGAGGCACAAGGGAATGGTGAGGGCTGAGGGTTCTTCGACGGGCCACCATCAGCTTCTGCTCCACAAACCCAACTCACCCTCTTAAAGCTTGCCTTCTGCTCTGGCTTTCTGGAAGACAGGACTTTGGACTGGGCTGAGGTGATTCTTTGGGGCTTGGGTGGGCAGAAGCCTGGTGATCCTCGGTTCAACACCCAGAAGTCCATGTGACCCAATGAAGTTAGTGAGTAAAAACAAGAGCACGAAGAGGGCCATGAGCATTAGGGAAAGATGCTGCGGTGTGGGGTGGTGGCTTGGGGTGCTGACAAAGCAGCTGAGGGGGTGTCTGCAAGCACAACCTTTTGAAGTCACCCTCTGAGGCAAATTTGGAGCCTTTCTGCCTTCTATATGCTGGCCACCTGCCCTGCAGTGATCATGAAATAAAATAGAATGTAAAAGAAAATAGTAGAATTAGATAATTCGATTGCCCACACGGGAAGTCTTTTTTTTTTTTTTTTTAAAGATTTTATTTACTTATGTGACAGAGAGACAGCCAGCGAGAGAGGGAACACAGCAGGGGAGAGGGAGAGGAAGAAGCAGGCTCCCAGCCGAGGAGCCCGATGTGGGACTCGATCCCGGAACGCCAGGATCACGCCCTGAGCCGAAGGCAGACGCTTAACGACTGCGCTACCCAGGCGCCCCGGGAAGTCTTTTTTTAATTGGATATACTTGACATATTGTGTAAATTTAAGGTGTATGATGTGTCACTTTGATACACTTGTCACAGGATGGCCACTGTATCGATGTATATCACATTACGTAATTAGAGTACGACACTGTTTTCTCTATTCATTACACTGTGCATTAGATCACTAGGGCTTATTGACGACGCACGGCAAGTTTGTACCCTTAAACAGCATCAATTTCATCCGCCCACCCCCATGCCCTGGTAACCACCATTTTCCCCTCGATTTTTTGAGTTTGACTTTCGTAGATTACATATAGGAGATCACAGACCACTCGTCTTTCTCTGTCTGACTTATCTCACCTAGCACAATGTGCTCGAGGTCCATCTGTGCTGTCACAAATGGCAGGATATCCGCCTTGTCATGGCGGAACAATACTCCATCGCCAAACAGAAGTCTTAAAGAGTGTAGGCTGGAGCCGAAGGGCCTGCGTATCACTCGTGAGTGTGGTCACGGAGACTCTACCCGGCACTTAGGTAACGTGCTGCCTCTCCAAGTTTAGAACCCCTTCCTTCTCAGTCTTTGCCTCTGGCATTGAGCCTCAGAAATCATTTATTCCTTGAGAACCCAAGTCCAAGATATTCTTGCCCTTGCTTTTCAGACAGACTTCTCTTTCTACTATTGGGGTCCTGAGAATACAGATTTATGGGTAGCTTAAAGTGACCGAGCAACAAATGTGTACAACATTGACGCATGTGGGTGGGCAAGAAAGAATAATAAAAAACAAAAAATTCCCATTTAATGGTATACAGTAACTTCATAGTCACTATATAAAAAATACACAGTCTTCTCTTTAAAAAAAAAAACAGAAATTTTTTTCCTAAGGACATCTTCTGACGGAAACAGTCTATGTTCATAAAATCTGAGTGAGTGGCTGGTTCGTATCCTTGTTTTTTTAATCCCCTTATGCTTTTTTAATCACAGTTGAAGTGATACATGCATGAACTTTGCAAGGCGTAAGAAAATATCATTTACTTGACATGATTTGGGGAGAGAAAAACTGAAATATATGAAACATCATTCAACCACATTATTTAGAAAGAAAAAAAAGTCAGAGACACTAATTGCCCATGATGGCTATTTATACAATGCACCGCTAGAGTGAAGGGATACTGGCTGCTCTTGAAATAGGCAGTTTAAATTTGATCCAGAAGGCAACCAGTGGAGCCAGTAAAGACACATAATCTGGGAGGTGACATGTTTTCTCTGTTAAAGTTCAGCTCTTGAGAGGGTAAAGACACAGGCCCCAAGTCTCGTTAGAAACCTCAAGCGAGACTGTGAAGTGGGAAAACCTTGTTCCCTTTCCTATGTCATTCTCCTGCTTCATTTCCTTCTCTCAGATGCCCACCGTCCGGAGGATGACCCCTAAGAGTCCCAGAAGCACCTGGGCCGTAACTCCTGCATCACAACGTTCCTCTCTTTCCTCCACATCAACCAAAATGTACTTGTTTTCTGTCTTAATCCTCAAAGGTTGGCTCTGTGATTAATTAGCTATCTTCTATAATCTAATAAACAAATTGCCGTAACGAGTCACGGACTAATGGCGGTACAAGGAGAACCCATCCACTTCCCATTTCCATCTGGGTATCACATAGGAAGGTCCTATTTTTCCTCAATGGATTAGTGCGGGCCCTAAAACTGAATCAATAAATGCACCAAAATAAAAACACCTCGGTGTCTTCAGGACCCTTAGCAGTTCCCCAAAATGTTGCGATAGGGATGAGTAGTTTTAGTTGCCAAATCATTTTGTTCGTGGTGTTGAAATGAGAAGATCCCTATCAGACAGAGAAAGGAGAAAGGTCTACGTTCACACCCTTTCAAATATACGGGCTTGCTTGAAATTCTCAAAAATAAAAAGAAATCTAAAGGAGTCACCTTGGAATTTTAAGTTCTAAAATAAAAATAGATGTTTATCTTTCCCTGATGGAATGTAAGCTCTAGTTTCTACTTCTCGTGTCATTCCTTTAGGGAATATGCCTGAAATGCCACTGGTCTGGCTAAGCCTTAAGGTATCTTTGTTTTCACCCACTGCCAGGCAATATTAATTGTCATCAGCGTAAAAGATGGCCAAAACAGCCACACAAAACACACGAACTGATTTGTGCCAATGGATGGAAGGCTCACCCCTAGGTTCTCCAAAAAAAAAAAAAAAAAAAAAAAAAA
>NW_024423319.1:86710897-86734208 GCF_017311325.1 Ursus maritimus | reverse complement strand
AAAAAAAAAAAAAAAAAAAAAAAAAAAAAAAAAGCCTATACCCACCCCCAAGTGACCTTCACACCAAGAACCATTCCTTCACTCCCAGTGAAGATGTGTGGCTAACGTTGTCACATAGGATAACTCTGGGGAAGGTAATGGAAACTAAGTTGAATTAGTAATACCTGCAATGTACCAGGCAGTGTACTAAGATGCTTTCCTAGACTCTTGTCTCCATTACTTGTCGCAAACACCTGTGTGCTGGGTATTAGATGTCTCCAGTTCTCAAAAAGCACCCTCAAAAAAGAGGGGCGCTTGGGTGGCTCATTCGGTTAAGCGTCTGCCTTCGGCTCAGGTCATGATCTCAGGGTCCTGGGATCGAGCCCCGCATCGGGCTCCCCGCTCAGTGGAGAGTCTGCTTCTCCCTCTCCCTCCACCACTCCCCCCTGCTCATGTTCTCTGTCTCTCTCAAATAAATAAATAAAATCTTTAAAGAAAGAAACCTCAAAAAAGAATAAATTACTTGCCACCTAAATTAGTAAGTGGTTGAACCAAAACTGGCTCCAAGACCCATGCTATTTCCTCTAAGTTAGTGGCTGCTCAGACTAGCAGCACTACCATCACCTGAGACCTAGTTAGAAATGCACATTCTCGGGCCTTGCTCCAGCTCTATGGGATGAGAAACTCAGGCAATTTCAGAAGCTCAGACATTAGTGTCTTAATAAGCCTTCCAGGTCCCACTGATGTCTCTTAGTGTTGGAGAATCCCCATCCCAGACCACAAATCCACCATGACTATATCCAGGGACGGGCTCGCCACAGCCTGGCCTCTTCCATGGGCCCAGATCCAAGCTCACTCCTCTGTTAACTGCTCTATTCACAAACCATCTCTTCCCCTTCTCCGTCTCAATAGCCAGCACTGTCTATACCATCCTTCTGTCAATGTCTTACTTACGTCTTAGGCCAACTCTCCCACGGGGGCCTGAAACTCTTAGATCGTTGCAGTGATTTAATTTTTCACATTTGTCTTCCATTTAACAGTGCCTGACCACAGTGGCTTGCATAAAGCAACAAGCTCCATAACCATTCGTTTCTGTGATGAACGGGAATAGCAGAAGCAATGACGATTGCTTTGTACGCCGCAAGAATATCGGGATATTCTCAGTCTGGAGCGCGCCTAGTAAATGAAATGCTGACAAATGAGAATGTGTCCTCCCTGGGGCCAGGGCTTCTCAAACTCCACTGTGTACACAAACCAGCTGAGGATCTTGTTAAAATGCTAATTCTACTGAGGATGCTAAATTCCTATAAGCTCCCAGGTGATGGTCCACGCTGCGCGTCCACACACTGCACTTTGAGTAGCGCAGTTAGGGTGCCCATGATCTTGAAGGGTCTGAACGCTATGGCACAGGAAGAACAGTTGAGGTCGGGACCTATGTGGCTGGTTTGGGGTGTCTGGAGGTGAGGGTAGCATGTGCACCCTTAGCTGGCCCAAGGGCAGTGAGGGGAAGCTATAATCCATGTCGTAGATCTCAACGGCAGCTCCAGGGCAAGGAGCTTCCAAACCATCAGAATCATCTCTGCGGTAAATGGGCAGGCACAGAATAGCTGCACACGTCCCACCTCCCGCAGCCCCGCAAGTGCTGCTGCGGATGAAGGACCGCGGGGCAAAGATACCGCCGGAGGGGATCCTGAACGGGACAAGCTGGACGAGGCCGTTCCAGGGCCCATCCAGCCAGGCTGAAGTACAGCCTTTCCTTCCCCAACTCTGCGCACATCTCGTTCTTTCTAACAATGCTGTCCGTGTTCCGAACATAGGTAAGACATACATTATGAAGAAAATACGAATTTCTAAAAGTGCAGAGGAAAAGTGAAAGTTGATGAATTCTTGATGTAAAATTTTGAACACTGATTCTTTTCCCTTTAGTATTTATATCTTAAGTAACTTCCTCCAATCATTAAAATATGCTTCGTAATGCTTCTTGGGGCGCCTGGGCGGCTCAGTCGGGGAAGCGGCTGCCTTTGGCTCAGGTCATGATCTCTGGGTCCTGGGATGGAGGCCCTGCTCAGCGGGGAGCCTGCTTCTCCCTCTCCTCCCTGCTTCTGCTCTCTCTCACTACCTCTGTCTTTCTCTCTCTCCAATAAAGAAATAAAATCTTTAAAAAAAAAAATAATGCCTCTTAATAGCTGCATCATATTGTTTCCGTGTACGTACTGAAAGGATTTAATCAACCCCTAACTGTGGGCCATTCCTGCTATTCCCATATCTTCCCTATTTTGCATAATGTTACAAAGATTTACTTAGTGAATAAATCTTGGTCTGCACCTCTGATGATTTCCTAAAAATGCCTTACTAGAGTATGGATACTTTAAGGCTCTAAATAGATATTCCCCAATTGCTTTTCAGAAAAGCCGCACCACCAGAAATGAAAGCACAGATTCCCTATTTTCCTCAGCAATGAGCCAATTACCACTTTTTAAAATTTATCATATTGATTTCATAGAAATAGAACCTTATTATAGTACTTTATTTATATTTCTTTGATTACATTCAAGGTTAAATATAATTTTAGATTTGTCAACCATTTTAATTTCTCTGTTTCATGACTGAGTTCTTCACTTATGTTCCATTAGTTCTGGAATATTCCTCATCATATTGAAGATAAAGCTGATAAGCCATTATGTGTTGTATCTGTTTAAAATATTTCCTGTCTAATTTTATGTTTTCGATGTTCCAGAGTTTTAATTTCATTATCAAATCTATTAATCTTTTCCTGTTGCCTTCAACTTTTCTTATTTTTGGAAAGTTTTCCATTCAGAGTATACTTGGTAAATGTTCAATTTTTATGGTTTGGATTTCGACAGTGAACTTTAATCCACTTCTAATTAATGTTCAGGTGAGCTATTCGGGTTTCTTCTCTGAAGAGCTGTTTTTCTCTTCAATGTACTGAATACAATGGAGTGTGACTCAGTCTTAAAAAAGGAAAAAAGTCTTGTCACATGCTACAACATGGATGAACCTTGAGGACATTATGTTAGTGAAAAAGCCAGTCACAGAAAGACACATTACATGATTGCACTTATCTGAGAAATCTAAAGTAGTCAAACTCATAGAACCAGAAAGTAGAATATAGTTACCAGGGGCTGAGGGGAGAAGGAAAGGGGGACATGTGGCTCAGTAGCTATGGAGCTCCAATTTTGCAAGATGAGAAAGTTCTAGAGACCTGTTCAACGACAATATGCATACAGTCAACACTATTGTACTGAACAGTTAAAAATGATTAAGATGGTAAATTTTTATGTTACATGTTTTTTTTTATCACAACCAAAACAAACAACAACAATAAAAATGCATGGTCTTTCCATGATGGAAGAAAAGAAAACAAGATCAAATTTCTTGGAAAATTATTTATTTTCAGCAAAAAGGAATTGTGGCACTCTGACTCGTCCAAGTTCAACAGATTATAAATATGTTTCCACTTATCACTGTATTTTATAAAGACTTTTAAAGTGCAATTATTGTTCTGTAAGTAACAACCTTTATTTGAAAGTCCAGAGCAAGAAATAAAAATTCAAAGGATTTTGCTGAATGACAAAAACGTCTATATAAATTAGTAGCCAACTAATGTTTCATGTAAGAATTCCAGAATAAATTGTCTTTTTAAAAGAAAAATAAAAGAATTACCTTATCCTATCTGGTAATACTACTTCTCATTTCTGTCCCATATTTCATCTTTGCTATAGAGTTCCCCAAATAATATCGAATAATAGTAGCGACAATGGTCATCCTTGCTTCGTTTAACACGAATACTTTTCATTTTTCACCGTGAAGAAAGATGGTTAACTATTCATTTGAGATGGATTTCTCTACCCTGCTAAGAAAGTATTCATATACGTTGCTGACTTTTGAAGTACTGTCATTAAAAATGAGTGGAGTTTATCTAGTGTATTGATAGCACTCCATGTGCAGATCACACGCTTATGTGCTGAAGAGTGGATTGGGTCCAAAATCCATATGTTGAAGCCCTAACTCTCAAGTTGACTATATTCAGAGATAAGGCCATGAGGAGGTAATTAAGGTTAAGTGGGGTCATGAGGGTGGGACCCAATCTGCTAGGATTAGTGTCCTTTTAAGAAGAGACACCAGAGAGCACACTCTCTGTATCTCTCTCCCCACCATGTGTGGACGCAGTGAGAAGATGGCCTTCTGGAAGCCTGAAAGCCAGCCCTCACCAGAAACTGACCCTGCTGTATCTTGATCTGGGACTTCCAGCCTCCAGAACTGTGAGAAAACATATTCCTGCNCCGCCACCCAGTCTGCGGTATTTCTTTACGGCATCTCAAGCCGACAAAGCCATCTAAAGATACACTATGCTAGGTGACTTCTAAAAAGCTACTGTTTTTTATTGCTGCGATGTAGCCTACTTGATTAGAACAGGTTATTCTTTGACTATACTGTCGGATTTGGGTTCGTGATTATTTACTTGAGATATTTTCCTGTGTATTTCTATATGATACTGAATACCGCGTTCCCGTTCACACAATTTTTTTTACCAATTACGGAATGAATGTTATGCAATTTTTCCAAACAAAATGAAAGCCGGGTGCCATCTTTTGTGCTGTGGTTCAAGGGCACACACTCTCGAACCAGATTGCCTAGGCCTGAATCCAGTTAACCTCCCTGTGCCTTACTTTCCTCACTTGCATAATACGATAAAAATAGTAACTACCTGAACTAATATACGTCAGAGGCTTGAGAACAATGTCTGCCTGATACAGAATACCTAAGGGACTAAGTTTTGCTTTTTCTTTTCTCTCTCTCTCTTTTTTTAAAGATTTTATTTATTTATTTGACAGAGAGAGAGACAGCCAGTGAGAGAGGGAACACAGGCAGGGGGAGTGGGAGAGGAAGAAGCAGGCTCCCAGCGGAGGAGCCGATGCGGGGCTCGATGCCATAACGCCGGGATCATGCCCTGAGCCGAAGGCAGACGCTTAACCGCTGTGCCACCCAGGCGCCCCCCTCTCTCTTTTTAAGATTTTATTGATTTATTTGTCAGAGAGAGAGACAGAACACAAGCAGGGGGAGCAGCAGGCAGAGGGAGAAGCAGGCTCCCCACTGAGCAAGGAGCCTGATGCAGGACCCGATCCCAGGACCCTGGAATCATGACCTCAGCTGAAGGCAGATGCTTCATGGACTGAGCCACCCAGGTGCCCCTCTTTTCTCTTTTTTAAATCTCTGGTTATGAGACTTTTAAAATAGTTAAAAATTATCTTTCTTAAAAATTTGAAAGAACTTACAGATAAAACTTCTGTCTCCATTTGCTTATATTATTTAATATTAACCCAACTTCTGTTTTCTTCCTTAAATATGCGACTACCCGATTTCTCCCTTTTTAAAAAAGATTTTTCCAACTTCTTAGCATATACTCGTACATAATATTCTCCTATAATTTTATAAAGCTCTCCCTTTCATTGTATGTTAATATTGTAATTATAATATACGTAATTTTCACATATTGTAATTTTTTTAGGACTGACTTGTGGATTTTATTACAAAATTTTATTGACTGCTGTTTCTGATTTATTTCTGATTTTAAATTCATGGTTTTCTTCCTCCAGGTTTTGATAGCTTTTGGTCTTTGTTTCTACGAATACTTATTTTGTTCATTTACACAGACTTCTTTATAAATCTAAGGCTATGAATTTACTTGGTCTTTGCCGCAGCCCCAACACAGAGCTCCTAAATTCGTTGCAACTTCCTGAATGATAGGAGCATCTTTTATTCTAATGAGGCAATTCTCAGCAGGTCCCTAGATAGCTTCAGGAAGGGGGCTGGTTACCAGAAACATGGAGCCTTGATTAGAAACCTAGAACTTTCTGGGCGCCTGGGTGGCTCAGTCGTTAAGCGTCTGCCTTTGGCTCAGGTCATGATCCCAGGGTCCTGGGATCCAGCCCTGCATGGGGCTCCCTGCTCCACGGGAAGCCTGCTTCTCCCTCTCCCACTCCTCCTGCTTGTGTTCCCTCTCTTGCTGTGTCTCTCTCTGTCAAATAAACAAAAATCTTAAAAAAAAAAAAAAAAGAATAAAAAAGAAACCTTGAACTTTCAGCTACATCCCCCAAACTCCCGAAGGTGGAGGGAGGGAGCCAGAGGTTGAGTTAAAAATTGATTCTGCCTATGAGATGAAACCTCCAGAAAAACCCCTAAATGACAGGTTTCAGAGAGCTTTCATATTGGTGAACACACTCATGTGCCAAGAAGCTGGTGCATCCCAACTCTACGGAGACAGAAACTCGTGCGCACGGGACCTCCCCCTATGTACCTCTTTATCTGGCTGTTCATTTGTAGACTTCGTAATATCCTTTATAATAAACTGGAAACTGTAAGTAAAGTGTGTTCCTGAGTTCAGTGAGCCCTTGGAGAAAATTCTTAAACCTGAGAAGGGGATCATGGGAAGCGCCGATTTATAGCTGGTTGGTTAGAAGTATAGGAGGTCCAGGACTTGTGATTGGCACTGGAAGTAGGGGCAGTCTTGGGGGACAGAGCCCTTAACTTGTGGGGTCTATGCTGACTCTGGGTAGTAGTTAAGTGTCAGAATTGAATTGAATTGTGAACACACTGGTTGTGTCCAGAGGTTCAGAGAACTGGTTTGTTGGTATTGGAAAACACTAAAGATCTCTAAAAACAACTTTGTTCATATTCTGTAAGTTTCATAATTTTTTTTTACAGCTGAATCGAGTATAATTGCTAGACAACAGCAGCATTAATTTACTTTCTTTCGCTATAGGTAAATTTGTATCCTTTAGAATTTTGTGTAAATGGGATCATATAGGATATATGCTTTTTTATCTGGCTTTTTTCCTTCTGCATAATTTATATTGAGATTCATCCATGTTGAGACATTGTATCAACAGTTCATTTTAAAGATAAATATGTGAGATGGTGGACGTGCTAATGAACTGGACGAGGGGAGTCCTTTCACAATGTGTGCAAATACCGCAACACCATGATGTACGTTTTAAATACCTTACAATTCAGGGGCGCCTGGGTGGTTCAGTCGGTTGAGGGACCACCTCTTGGTTTCAGCTCAGGCCGTGATCTCAGGGTCATGGGATCAAGGCCCATGGTGGGTTGAAGTCAAAGCTTTTTTTGATTTTGATTTTTTTGGGTTGTTTGTTGTTTCTTTTTCTTTTTGTTGCATACGAATGTTCAATTGCTTCACCACCATTTGCTGAGAGGCTATCCTTCCTGCACTTAATTGCTTTAGAAACTCCATCCAAAGATCAGTTGGTTACAATTGTATGGGTCTATTTTGGGGTTCTCTATTCTCTTCATTGATCTTTGTGTCTATCCTCCCATCAATGCCAAACATTCTTGATGACTGTAGCTATGTACTAAATGTTTAAATCAGAGAGACTCTTCCCACTTTGCTTTTTTTTCAAAATTGTTACAGCTATTCTAGTTCCTTCCCATTTCCATATAAACTTTAGAATAATCTTGTCTATAGCTACAAAAATTCTTGCTGAAATTTTGATAGAAATTGCATTAAATCTGAATATCAATTTGGGAGAATTCACGCCTTTCCTATATTGAGTTTTCTCATCCATGGTTAAGTGATAGATTTTTATTGAGATGAAATTCACATAATATTCATAATTTTAAAGTGCAAAATTCAGTGGCATTTAGCACACTCACACTGTTGCACAACCACCACCTCTACCTAGTTCCAGAACATTTTCATCACCCCAGAAGAAAACCCTGTATCCATTAAGCAACTACTCCTCACGCCTCCCCCCTCCCTCCCTCCAGCCTACTCTGCTTTCTGCCTCTATATTACCTATTCCAGCTATTTCATATAAATGACATCATACAACATGTGACCTTTTGTCTTTGCCTTCTGTCACTTAGCATGTTTTTGAGGCTCGGCCACATTGTTGCAGGTACCAGGACTTCATTCCTTTTTATGGCCAAATACTATTCTACTCTATGTTTATACTACAATTTGTTTATCCATTCATCTGTTAATGGATATTTGGGTGGTTTTCATTTTTTTGGCTATTGTGAATAATGCTGCTATAAACGTTTGTGTTTGAGTACTTGTTCTGTTTTCATCTTTAAAAGATATTTTCAGTGGGTATAGAATTCTACATGGTCAGTTTTACCATTTCAGTACTTTAAAGATATTGGTCCACTGGGGCGCCTGGGTAGCGCAGTCGTTAAGCGTCTGCCTTCGGCTCAGGGCGTGATCCCGGCGTTCCGGGATCGAAACCCACGTCAGGCTCCTCCGCTGGGAGCCTGCTTCTTCCTCTCCCACTCCCCCTGCTTGTGTTCCCTCTCTCACTGGCTGTCTCTCTGTCACATAAATAAAAATAAAAATTAAAAATTAAAAAAAAGAAAGATATTGGTCCATTATGTTCTTGCTTGCATTGTTTCTGACGACAAATCTGTGGAAATCCTCATTGTTCCTCTGTGCAAAATGTGACATTTTTCTGTGGCTTCTTTTACGATTTTCACTCTACATCTGGTTTTGAGACGTCTATGGTGTTCCTTGGTGTAGTTTTTTCATATTATTGCGCATAGGGATTTTTTTTTAGGATTCTTACATCCATACGTTATTTGTTTTCATAAAACTTGCAATCTTTAGGCCATTATTTCCCTATCTTTCTTCTGCCTCTGTTACTATAATTACACATTAGAGTGCTTTAAGTTGTCCTGTAGCTCACCAATGTCCTGTTAATTTTTTCCCCAATCTTCTTATTCTCTGTATTTCCTTTCAGATAAATTCTATTGCTATCTCTTTAAGTTCACTAATCTTTTCTTCTGCAATGTCTACTTTGTCATTAATTCCATTATTTTTTTCATCGAACCTCACACATAACATTTATCAATAGAAGTTTCAGTTTCATCTTCCACGTCTCTCCTTAACTTTTTGATCATATGGAAAAGAGTTAGAATAGCTGTTTGATTGCCCTTGTCTAATTATAACACCTGTGTCAGTCAGAATCAGTTTCTATTAATTTCTTTGTTCCTTCATCGTGAGTCAAAGTTCCCTTTTCTTTGCACGCCTGCCAGTTTTTTTATTGGATGCAAGACCCTGTGAATTTTATGGGTGCTGAATATTTATGTATTCTTATAAATATTCTTAAGCTTTTTTTCTGGGATGTAGCTACATTACTTGGAAACAGTTTGATTCTTTTAGGTCTTGCTTATAAAATTTGTTAGGTGAGATAAGAAGCATGTTTAATCCAGAGTTAATTATTCCTCACTACCGAGGCAAGAACCTTCGGAATACAACATTCCATGAACCATGAGACCTTGCAGTCAGGCTGCTGAACACAGGTACTATTATCAGCTCTGTGTGAACACTAGGTACTGTGTCCTCTAATCCTTTCAAATGGTCCTTTCCCCAATCTTGGGTAGTTTCCTTGTACATATGCACCGCTCAGTTCTCAGCTAAATACTCAAGGGGCATTTTGAAGATCTTTGAAGTTCTAAATCTGTATAGTTCTCTTCTCTCAAATCATCTGTCCCATGAACTCTAGCTCCGTTGCTATTCCTGGACCCTTAGCCCCATCTCCTCTAGTCAGGAAGTCCACCATTTCTACTTGGTTCCCCTCTTCCTGTGCCACAGGCCTGAAACCCTCTCAAGGCAATAATCTGGGGCAATAGTGGGGTTCACTACATTTGTTTCCTGTCTCTCATATATCACTGTCTTTCATTGCCTAAAATCCAGTGTCTTGAAAAGCTTTGCTTTGTGTATTTTGCCTGTTTTTTAGTTGTTTTAGGCAGGAAGGTAAATCTGGACTGTTACTACATCTTGGCCAGAAACAGAACTTTAACAGTAATGATTTTAAAAAGTATTACTCTAAAATGAAAGCAGGGTCTAAAAGAGGTATCTGCACTCTCATGTTCATTACAGCATTATTCACAGCAGCCACGATATAGACATAACCTCGGTGTCCATCAATGGATGAATGGGTGTGTGTGTGTGTGTGTGTAAATGGAATATCATTTGCCATGGAAAAGAAAGAAATCCTGTCATTTGTGACAATATGAATAAACCTTGAGGGCATTTTGCTAAGTGAAATAAGTCAGAGAAAGACAAATACTGTATGATCTCATTTTTTAAGAGATGAACTTGTAGAAACAGAGTAGTGGTTACCAGAGGCTAGGAGGTGGGAGAAATCAGGAGATGTTGGTCAAAGAATACAAACTTACAGTTATAAGATGAGTAAGTTCTAA
Source organism: Ursus maritimus (assembly GCF_017311325.1). NCBI lineage: Eukaryota > Metazoa > Chordata > Mammalia > Carnivora > Ursidae > Ursus > Ursus maritimus. The sequence goes on along the minus strand of NW_024423319.1, from coordinate 86,723,990 downwards.
GGATCTAAAGTACAGCACGGTGATTATAATTAACAATAGCATGTCATATACTTGAAATTTGCCAGGAGAGTAGATCTTAAATGTTCTAACTACAAAAAAGAAATGGTAATTATGAGATGTGATCGAGGTGTTAGCTAATGCCACAGTAGCAATAATTTCACAATATATAAATGTATCGAATTAATACTTTAAACTTCCACAATGTTATATGTCATTATATATTCAATAGAGCTGGAAAAAATACTATTCCAAGGATATTACTGCGGATTTGGGTGCATTATCTTCAGTGGCTCCTTCTTAACACTTCCTGAGGATTCTTAGTGTTCTTATAGCTGGAGGCTACTCAAAATTGCATGGATGTCAATTTCAGACTGTTAGAAACTAGTAATAAATTCTATTGTTAAATAACTTGCAGAATTTTATGTGTATTTGACAAGCCCTCCATACCATTCCAAAATCCTCTTGGCGTCTCCTCTTACTCCAGCCACTGCTGCAATGACCAGTTGCATTCAGACTTGGACTGGCTTTGCATAGATGCAACTGGACACTGTCTCTCCTTGGCTAGTGTCATACATGTTCTGTTTCCTTCCCTGAGGCTTTTCTGACCCTATCAGCAGGAACTCCCTCTGCATTCACACATGGACAACAAGAAAACGTGAGGGAGTTTAATACATATAGGGCCACTCTTGACCACTGGAGAACAGGAGACAATAGATAAATGATTTCCCCCTTGATCCCTGAACAGAAAGTTCTGAGACTCATTTTTTCACCTTTACAAAAGATCCCAGTTGGATGGATTAGACACCAATTTTCTACAATGGTGGCCAACTCTATTTGTGCTTGGATTGGTTCTTTTCCTCCTTCTCTGTTTCACTTCCTTTTTGTATGCACATCTGCTTTCTGAAACCATATTTCTAAATAAATTACCTGCCCACAAGAGTTAGCTGCTCTTAGGGAAGCCAGACTAAGACAGTAGAGCATATATTTACATTTACATTTACATGCATATATCAATATATTATAATAACCAGTTTTGGTGTGTTATGCAATGATACTCATAACAACTAATGTGAAATCAAGTAATAGTATCCATGATATCTCTGAAAGGTTACTGCAAATGAATGGTGAATTTTTAAAAGTCAAATTTAAAAACCAAGCCAAGCATTTATTGAGTGCTTACTACATGTAAGGCACTAAGCCGAACACTGAAAAATAGCAAGAAGTATGACGTATAATGAACCAAAGAGAAAAATGTTTAGCAAGATGCTTATTTTTAAAATGCAAATTAGAACCAACATATTATAAAAATAATATAACTATATAACACTACTAAAAAAGTGACATCTTCTACTTTTGTCTTGAAACAACAAAATAAAACAGATGAAATATATGAAGTATAGTTTTTAAGACACTAGACATCAACCAACAAAGGGCAGTGATCTCTGAGAGAGAGAAAACAAATGGGACCAAGCACTTGGCTGGCTCAGTCGTCAGGGCATGAGATTCTTGATCTCAGGGTCATGAGTTCAAGCCCCACGTTAGCTGTGGAGTCTAGTTAAAATTAAACAACAGCAGCAACAAATGAGACAAAATCTATTGTTCCCCAGTTTACAGCCTGGAGAGAATTTCAAAAGTGCAAGAAGAAGGATCTCAGGCAGAGCCTAGCAGCCTGCCTGAATTAAGTACACACAGCTTGGAGTTCAGAAAGGTCAAGGAGACTAGAGTTCTCAAGGTTGAGTATGAGAAAGAAGAAAACACAAAATAGAACTCCAAAGATGTGTAGAAGGTCCCACTTCAGTCTTCCACCAAGTATTGATCAGATATGCACATGAGAGAAATATTTGAGGCCAACCAAAAGCAGAACATAAAACACATTCTCAGAGGTCACACGAGGCCAAGAATAGTTCCTTATATTAATTTTCAACTGCTGTGTAACAAATTACCACATACTTAGTGGCTTGAAATAAAATCTATTTGCAAGTTCATAGTTCTTTAAATCTGAAGTCTGAATGTAGGCTACCTGGGTTCTCTGCTTAGGGTCTCACAGGCTGATGCCAGGATGTTGGATGGGCTGGGTTCTTTTCTGGAGGCTCTGGGGCTGAATCCACTTCTAAACTCTTTTGTTGTTGCCAGAAGGTAGATCTTTGCAGTTGTTAGGACTGAGACACCATTTTTTCACTGGCTGTCAGTAGGGGCTGCTCTCATCCTAGAGGTTAATTTCAGGTCTTTACCATGTGGTCCTGTCCATTTTCAAAACCAGCAAGGGAGAATTTCCTTTTGTCATCAAATTTCTTTTGTCAGGAAGAACCTAGTCCTCTTTAAGGGCTCATCTGATGAGGTGAGTGTTATCAGCCTTTATCGACATCAATTGTGCAGTATTAAAAAACGTAATTCCGAGAGGGACTATACTCATTGACGAGGGGATTCTATAAAGGTGGGGGTCATTAGGGGTCATCTTAGAATTCCACCTGCCACATTCTTGTTCCCACCAGTCAGAGTAGAAACTTTCATTCATGATGGGGAATTGGGTAGAGTACTCAGAAGGGTCTTGCCTCAGTATTGTGAAAAAACTAGTCCTAGACCAAAGGTTGCTTTTGTCTTACCAAAGCTTAAAAGAATAACTTGAAAGGATATAAATGTTTCCCAATAACTTAATCAACCTCAGAACAAAGCTCAAGGGTGTTCCTAAGATCACAAATAGAGGCCTTTCTGCATCCCTCATGGCAGGTGTCAGGTGGGAGCAGTGGGGTCCACACCGAGGGTTCACAGCCTACTGCTTTGTCGCCTGGATCCCCATGCCACCGAGCTCACTCCTGCTCCTCAGTCAAGAGAAGATGGTGGGCCAGAACAACACCATCGCCGCAGGTGTCTACAGGGCTCTTTTCATTGGGTACTGTATTTACTTCCACCACCAGAGACGGAGTGGCGCCAGCTTAAGAATAGGTTTCGAGAACCAAGAGAGAAACAAAAGCTTGCCAAGGAGAGAGCTGGACTTTTCAAGTTACTGGACCTTAAAGATGCCGAAGCTATTCAGAAATTCTTCCTTAAAGAACAGTTGCTAGCTCGAGGTGAACATGAAAAGGGTGTAGATCATCTGACAAATGCAACTGCTGTGTGTGGACAGCCACAGCATGTACGGCAAGTGTGACAGCAAACTCTTCCACCACCAGTGTTCCAGATGGTTCTGACCAAGCTTCCAACAATTAGTCAGGGAAATTGTAACTGCGCAGAGCTTGGCTGAAGATGATGTGGAATGAGAAACAAATGTCAACATAATAATCTCAATGAAAAATATTTTGAAAAATCTTAACTCGGAAGATGAACAGCTCTGGCGGAATAAGGGCAAATAGGCTTGTTATGGACTGTCCTGCGCTGAAACCTACCAAAGCTAATTTTTACTTTGTGTAGATCCACTTGTCTGTTTTATTTATTTTTCCCAGTGAAAAGTGTATTTTGATAGAAAGCTTTTCATTTTATAAATGAACTAGGAGTTACCAAAATATGGAGTTATTTTATTACTAAAACGTGCAATTAGAACGTACATATAACATCACATTACTTATGTTAAAAATACTCAGTGTTCGGTTTTGAAAGATAGGCAAAAAAAAAAAGTATAGGAGAAAGCTGAAGAATGCACATTTTTTTAAACTAGTACATTTTGCTCTACATAAAAGAATTGGATGGAAACTTACTTTATCAAAACTAAGCATTAAAATAATTGAGAGGTTTTTTAAAAAAGGAACAGAAATATATTCAGTACCCAGAGGTTGAAAGCCAAAATGTTTGTCATTTAAAAAAATTAGCAAGCAGGAAGATATTATCCATAATGGGGAGAAAAGTCTATCAATTGAAACTGACATAGAAATTGCAGAGATGATAGAATTAGTAGACAAGGACATTAAAACCATTATTATAACTATATGCCTTAAGTATAGGAAGGTAGAGGGAAAAATTTAACACGCTAAGTAGAGACATGGAAGATATAAAAAGACCCAAATCCAACATCATCTATGATATATGAGATGAAAAATATAATGGATATGATTAATGGCAGATTAGATATCACAAAAATAATTATTAGTGAACTTGAAGACATTTCAAAAGGTAGTATCCAAAACGAACCATACAGTGGGAATAAAGAATAAACAAGATGAACAGAGCATCAGTGAGCTGTGAGACAACTTTAAAAAGCTTAATACACATGTAACGAGAGCCGCAAATGGACAAGAGCGATGGGAACCAAAAACACATCTGAAGAAAACATGGCCAAAAATTTTCGAAATTGATTGGAAACTGTAAGTCTACAGATCCAAGAAGCTCAATGAACCCTAAGCACAAAAGAACTAACCCAAGTCTCATCATAAACAAATTTCATAAAACCAGTGGTAAATAGAAATGCTAAAATTAGTCAAAGAAAAAAGACACATTACATAAAAAGGGGAAAAAATGAAGTCGGCAGATTTCTCATGTGGAACAACAACATAATACAGAAGTGAGGGGAATAATGTATTTAAAATACACCAAGAAAAAACCTTCAACTTAGGCATTTATACCCTGTGAAAATATCTTTCAAGAAATGAAGGCCAAAAAAAGACATTTTGAGCCATTTTTTTAAAAAGCAAAATAATTCATCACTAGCTGACCCACACTACCAGAACTGTTGAAGGAAGTCTTTCAGGCAGAAGAAAAATGATTCCAGATGGAAATAAGGATCTGCACCAAAGAATGAAAAGCACAGGAAGTGGTAACTGTGAGTATAAATATGTGGGTTTTTTCTTGTTATTTAAATCTCTTTAAAAGATAATTGACTGTTAAAAATAGCATTAGAGTGTGGAGTTTATAACATATGTAAAAATAAAGTCTGTAACAACAGCACAAAGCTTAGTCAGGGAGAAATGGAAGTATACTATTTTAAGATTCTTATACTAGCTGATACAATATGATATGAACGATACCATCACTAGAAGGCAGACTCTACCAAGTTGTAAGTGTATACTGTCAACCCTACAACCACCAATAAAATAACAAATGAAAGAGTTATCACACTATAACTCAATCCAGAATAAGCCACTGCAGCATAAAAAATTCTTTTGAGCTGAGGGCGTTGGAGTTCCTGAAATCCCTTATTTGCCTAAAAACAAAACCTTCCAAAAGAACTCAACTGTCATAAATCCCCTCCCAGGGAACAACTCTCATCTTCCCTTTTTGGAGTGAAGTCAGCACCACACCCAAGCAGACATTATAACAAAACTATCGTATCTCCTATCTATTCTCCTAAGGGCCTATTTATCTTTCCAAAAAGTCACTTGTTTTTCAACAAGTTGCTCTTTCTCCCCACCCCCACTTCTAAGAAGTCACTTGGTGTCCCAGAAGTGCCCCTGTGCCCCTCCCCATCCACTACTAAGATGGTAACTGAGCCCCAAATTCTAATCAACAACTTGAGTCATGTTTCTTTGTGTGAGTCTATGATTAAATCAGTTTCTTCTCTTATTAATCTGTTTTTTTTTTCATTTTATTTTGCAGGCCTCCAAGCCTTAAACGTAAGAGGGTAAAGGAAAGTTTCTCCTCAACGGCTACAAATCCAACAAATGAGATAAAATGGAATCAAACATTTTTTGATTAAACCAAAAGAGGGAAGAGAAACGAAACAGAAAAATAGACAAATAGAAAACAAATAGCAAGACAATAGATTTAAATTTGATCTTATCAATAACTACATTAAATGTAAGTAATCTAAATACATCAGTTAAAAGGAAGTAATTGTCAAGTTGGATTAAAAAAGAAAAACAAGACGCAACTAAATGCTGCCTGTAAGAAAGATACTACAAATATAAAAACACATATAGGTTAAAAAATTTAAAAGAAGAAAATATACCATGGTAACTAACACCAATGAAAAGAAAGCTGGAATGGCTTTATTTTATTTATTTTATTTTTATTTGACAGAGAAAGAGAGAGCACAAGCAGGGGGAGTGTGAGAGGGAGAAGCAGGCTCCCCGCTGAGCAGGGAGCCCAATGTGGGGCTCAATCCCAGGACCCTGAGATCACGACCTGGGCCAAAGGCAGACGCTTAACAGGCTGAGCCACCCAGGCGCCCCTGGAATAGCTTTATTATCAGACAATGTAGATTTCAGAGGAAAGAATATTACCAGGGATAAGGAAATTCAGTTCATAATGATAAAGGGGTCAATTCATCAGGAGGACATGACAGTCCTAAATGTTCATATAGCTACGGCGTTTCAAAATACATGGAGCAAAAACTGATAGAACTGTAAGGAGAAATGCACAAAATCACAATTACAGGCAGAAATTTCAGTTTCTTCCTTTTACTACTTTTCAGAACGAGTAGACAGAAAATCGGTAAGGATATAGATTTTAACAACGTGACCTAATTGACATTTATAGAACATTCCACCAAAGAAGTGTAGAGTGCACATTATTTCCAAGTGCACATGATACATTTACCAAGAAAGACCATATTCTGAGCCATAAAACTAGTTTCAATTAATTTAAAAGGATACAAGTCATACATGTATACCCTCTAATNNNCTCTAATTAAAGGGAATTAAATTAGATCTTTGGAAAATCCCCAAATATTTGAAACTAAATAAGGCCCTTCTAAATAACCTATAGATCAAAGAAGAAATCAAAGAGAAATAAGAAAGTAACTGAATGAAAATAAAATTCGTGGGATGCCATTAAAACAGTACTTAGGAGGATTTTAGAGCATTAAAAGCCTATATCAGAAAAGAAAAAGGGCCTCAAATCAATGACTTCAGCCCCCACACTAAAAAACTAGAAAAGGAGAGCACACTAAGCCCAAAGTAAGTAGAAGAAAGGAAATAAAAATCAGAGCGGAAAACAATAAAAAGAAAACAGAAAAACACTAGAGAAAATTAATGAAATGACAAGCTGCTTCTCTGAGATCAATAAAATTGATTAATCTCTAGCCAGACTGATCAGGAAAAAAAAAAAAAAGAATAGAGAAATTACCAGCATCAGAACGAGAGAGGTGACATCACTAAAGCTTCTTCAGATACTGAAAGGATAAGAACTGAGTATCATGAACAACTTTAAGCCAATAAATTCAACAAGATGAAATGGATAAATTCCTTTAACGACACAAACTAAGCTCACTGCAGAAGAAATACATAACCTGAACAGCCCTCTATCTACTGAAGAAATTGGGATTGTAGGTTAAAAATACCTTCCCACAGGGGCGCCTGGGTGGCTCAGTCGATTAGGCATCTGACTACTGACTTCGGCTCAGGTCATGATCTCAGGGTTGTTGGGAATCTGCTTGAAGATTCTCTCCCTCTGCCCCTCCCTACACTCATGTGCTCTCTTTCTAAAATAAATAAATAAATCTTAAAAAAGAAAAAAGAAAGAATACTTCCCATAAAGCAAACTAAAGGCAGCCCTGGTTAAATCTATCAAACATTTAAAGAAGGAATAATAGCAATTCTACACAAACGCTTCCACAAAATTGAAAAGGAAGGAATATTCCCAACTCATTCTATGAGGCCAGCATTACCATGCAATCAAAACCAGACCAAAACACGATGAGAAAACTACAGATCAATAACCTCACGAACATAGGAGAAAAATGCAAACAAAATTTTAGCAAATTGAATGTAGCAATGTATAAGGACAACATATCACAACCTAATATGGTTTATTCCAATAATGCAAAGTTTAATTATCCAAAATCAATGTGATTTCCAATTTTAAAATGGGCAATGGATTTTATCAGACATTTCTCCAAAGACGACATAAAAATGGCCAAAAAGTACATGAAAAGATCCTAAATATCATTAGTTGTTAGAGAAATACAAATAAAAACCACAATGAGGTACCAGTTCACCCCAACTAGGATGGCTATAATTTAACAAAAGGAAAATAACAAGTGTTGACAAGGATGTAGAAAAATTGTAACCCTCATACATTGCTGGTGGGAATGTAAAATGGTTCAGTTGCTGTGGAAAACAATTTGGCAGTTCTCCAAAAAATTAAATGTAGAATTACCACATGACCTTCCAATTCTACTCTTAGGTATATACATGAAAGAACTGAAAAGTGGGGGTGCCTGGGTGGCTCATTGGGTTGAGCGTCCGACTCTTGATTTTGGCTCAGGTCATAATCTCAGGGTCGTGAGATTGAGCCCTGCTTTGGCTCAAGCTTGGCGTGGAACCTGCTTGAGATTCCCTCCCTCACCCTTTGTCCCTCCCCCCACTCATGTGCCCTGTAAATAAATAAATAAATAAATAAGTAAGTAAAAGAACTGAAAATGGGTACTCAAAGCTTGGCGTGGAGCCTGCTTGAGATTCTCTCCCTCACCCTTGGTCCCTCCCCCCCACTCATGTGCTCTGTAAATAAATAAATAAATAAATAAAAGAACTGAAAACGGGTACTCAAACAAATACATGTCAATGTATGTTCGAAGCAGCACTATTCACAATAGCCAAAAGGTAGAAGCAACACAAGTGTCCAGTGACAGATGAATGGATACACACATGGCGGTATATCTGTACGATGGGCTATTAGCCATGAGAAGGAACAAAGTACTAATACCTGCTACAGCACAGGTGAACCTCCGAAACATTTGACTAAGTGAAAGAAGTCAGACACAATGGGTCACTATTGTATGATTCCATTTATGTGAAATATTTAGAATAGGTAAATTCATAGAGACAGAAAGCAGACTGGTGCTTCCCAGGGGCTGCAATCAGAAGTGACTGCTTAATGGGTATGGTGTTTCCTTCGAGGGGTGATGAAATGTTTTGGAACTAAACAGAAGTGGTGGTTGTATAGTATTGTGAATGTGTTAAATGTCATAGAATTTTATACTTCAAGATGGTTTATTTTATGTTATGTGAATTTAATTTTAAAAAACATTAATGTCATTTACTATATTAACAAGCTTTTTTTTTAAGGTTTTATTTATTTATTTGACGGAGAGAGACAGCCAGCGAGAGAGGGAACACAAGCAGGGGGAGTGGGAGAGGAAGAGGCAGGCTCCCAGCAGAGGAGCCTGATGTGGGGCTCGATCCCATAACACCGGGATCACGCCCTGAGCCAAAGGCAGACGCTTAATGACTGAGCCACCCAGGCGCTCCTAACAAGCTTTTAAAACAAAAATCATGGGCACCTGGGTGGCTCAGTCGGTTAAGCGTCTGCCTTCAGCTCAGGTCATGATCCCAGGGTCCTGGGATCGAGTCCCGCTTTGAGTTCCCTGCTCAGTGGGGAGCCTGCTTCTCCCTCTCCCACTCCCTCTGCTTGTGCTCGCTCTGTCAAATAAATAAAATCTTTAAAAAAGAAAAATCATACAATCATCTCAATAGATGCAGGGAAAGCATGTGACAAAATTCAAGAGCCATTCCTGATAAAATCTCTCAGCAAAGTAGAAATAGAAGGGAGCTTTGTAAACCCAGTGAAGGGTGTCTACCAAAACCCTACAGCTAACATCATACTTAATGGTGAAAGACCGTACGCCTTCCCCTTATATTCAGTAACAAGAAAGCGATGTCCATCCTCATCACTTCTATTCAACACTGTGCTAGTCAGTGCAGTAAGATTAGAAAAGGAAATAAAAGCATCCAGATTTGAAAAGAAGAATAAAACTTTATTCATAGACTAATACCATCTGTGTGAAAATTGTAATCATCTATGTGGCTGTCTATGTAAAAACTCTGATGATACCTATAAAAAAGCCACAAGACTACTATATGTGTCGATGCGGTTTGAAAGTTACGAGGATCAATGTACAAAAACCAGTTGTACTTTTATCGTTTAGCAACCAATGATCAGAAATTGAAATTTTAAAAAATTACCATTTATAGTAGCATTAACAAACATGAAATGCAGGGAGGAATCTGTCAACTATGTGTACCACCCATACACTAAAAACTACAAAACACTGCTGAGGTAAACTGAAGCCTTAAATCAGTAGGAGATATACTGTGTTCATGAGTCAGGAGACTCAATGAGGACATCAAATCGATCTGTACGTTCAGTGCCACGCCAATCAAAAACCTAGCAAGATTTTAGAATTGCAAGCTTATTCGTTTTTGTTTCTAAGATTTTATTTATTTATAAGAGAGAGAGAAAGAGAGAATGAGCACAAGTGGGGTGGGGGTGGGCAGAGGGAGAGGGAAAAGCAGGCTCCCCACTGAGCAGAGAGTCTGACGTGGGACTTGATTCCAGGACCCTGGGATCATGACCTGAGCGGAAGGCAGATGCTTCACCGACTGAGCCCCCCAGGCGCCCAGAATTGCAAGCTTATTCTAAAATTTACTATGGCAGTACAAAAGATATAGAATACCCAAAACCACTGTGCAAAAAAGGAGTGAAACTGGAGAATTAAAACTACTGATTTCAAGACTTACTAGAAAGCTACAGTGATCAAGACAGTGTGGTATCAGTGTAAAGATACATAGAAATCAATAGAACAGAATAGAAAGTCCAGAAATAAACCTATGCATGTATCAACAACTGACTTTGAGCAGAGGCACAGAGACAATTCAGGGAAAAAGGATAGTCTTTTCAACAAATGGTACTGTAACAACTGGATATCCATATGCAAAAGAATAAACACAGAGCCATAACTCACACCGTAACAAAAATTAACTAGAAATGAATTCAAGATCTAAATTAAACACCTAAAACTATACAACTTCTAGAAGAAAACAGGAGAAAACCTTTATGACCTTGGTTTAGGCAAACGTTTATTAGATATAACACCAACAGGGCACCTGGGTGGCTCAGTCAGTTAAGTGTCTGCCTTCAGCTCAGGTCATGACCCTGGAATCCCGGGATCAAGCCCCGCATTGGGCTCCCTGCTCAGTGGAGAGCGTGCTTCTTCCTCCACCTTTTACCCTGCTCATGCTCTCTCTCTCCCTCTCTCTTTCTCTCAAATAAAATATTTCAAAAAAAAAAAAAAAAGATGTAACACCAACAGAAAAGTCCATACAAGAATTGATAAAATAGACTTAATCAGAATTTAAAACTTTTGCCCTCCAAAGATTCTGTTAAGAGAATGAAAGACCACCACAGTTTGGAAGAAAATATTTAAGAAATCACATATCTGATAAAGGACTTGTATCTGGAACTGATGAAGAACTCTCAAACCTCAAAAATAAGAAAATAAACAACCATAATGAGAAACTCCTACACATCTATTAGAATGGCTAAAATTGAAAAGATCGACTATACCAAGTATCGACAAAATGGGGAGGAATCCGAACTTAACGTGATACCGGAAGAGAAGGAAAATGGCATAGTAACTTTGGAAAACAGCTTGGCAATGAGGGAAAGCAGAACTGTCATCTCCAAATATGCCTCTTTGGCACACTGATTATTTTAAGCTGTTTATTTTTAAGAAACGGCAGACACTGGTCGAAGGCCTGAAGCCGGAGTAGAAGTAACCCTTTCAAAAGAGACATTACGTGTATAAGGAAAATCTGTATTCGTAAGGGTATCCTCCTCTCTGTACCAGGGAGGAGGATGACTCCAAAGCTCTAGAAACTCTTACCAACGCAGAAGGCAAGGACTGAAATCTGCATAAATCTTACCCTTGTTTCCTATGCTTTTCCTGGTAACCTCCCCGAACACCCCCTGACCTCCCACCAGTAATCGTTTGTCTTTATCTAAAGATGATACCTAAGGTAGAGGCTTGGGCCATTTCAGGGAATGACTCAGTTGTTCTAGGTCTCTCCCACGTATACAAGAGGTACACAGATATTATTAAAACTTCTGTTTTTCTCCTATTAATCTGTTTTTTTTCTCATGGTGGGGGTAGGGAGGTGGGGAGGGGAGTCTCAGCCAAGAATCTATAAGCGTAGAGGGAAAATTATTTTTCCTTCCCACAGCAGTTTCCCAAATAAAATAAAATAAAATAAAATAAAATAAAATAAAATAAAATAAAATAAAATAAAATAAAATAAAATAAAATAAAATAAAATAAAATAAAATAAAGTAAAATAAAAATAAAATACTGGTACATGCAACAACATGGATGAATCTCCAAATAATCATGCTGAGTGAAAGAAACTGGGCCAAAAAAAGCACATGCTGTAATAATTCCATTTATATAAAATGCTAGCGAATGCTAACTTTTCTATAGTGACAGAAAGTGGCTTGGTGGTTGCCTGGGTATGGGGAATGGTGAATGGGAGCAAAATACACCACCCCAAAATAATGCCTCTTTGACATAAGGATTATTTTGAGCTGATGAATTTGAGAAACAGCAGACACAGGAGAAGCTCTGTGAAGAGAGTAGAAATTACCCTTTTGTAAGGAACATTTAGATTTATAAGGGAAATCTCTATTGGTAAGTATGTCTCCCTCCCTGTACCAGAAAGAGGACGACTAAATGTCTAGAAACTTACCAATGGGGAAGGCACTGATTTAAATCCACAGTAATGAACTTACCCTAGAGTTTATGTTGCTTTTCCTGGTCACCCGCATAATGGCTCCCCTCCCTCCCACACACATATCCTTCCTTCGTTTTTAGCTGAAGATGGTACTTAAGGTGGTGACTTAGGTCCCCTTGGGGAATTACCCGGTTTTCCTGGGTATCTCTCATGTACATATGAGGTACTCATACGAATCAACTTCTGTTTGTCCTTCTCTTGTCAATCTTCGATGACAGGGGTCTCGGCCCAGAACTCAGAAGGGTAGAGAGAAAAGTATTCTTCCTCCCCTACAATGCAGATGTGTGGAAGGGAGGGATTTCCAAGGACCTTGAGGAAATTTGGGGAAAACAGATTACTTGATTGGGGTGCTATTTCACAGCTGCACACATGCTCACTTATCAAATCACACACTTTAATATGTACAGTTCGTCGCATGTCAATGAAAGCTGTGTTCTAAAAATTCGTCCGTCATATGTCAGGCGTTACGGTTTTCAGACAACGTGCTCCCTCCGGGCAGTCGTAATCTAAGGTCACATTTACCATCCATACTCTGATGGTTCTCAAACGTGCCTCTCCAGCTCAGACCGTTTTGCAGAGATTCAGACCTGGTAATCCAATTGCCTTATCAACATCTCCACGTAACTGTTCTGCAGTCTCCCTCAGTCAGCATGCCCGAGGCA
>NW_024423319.1:86710338-86710876 GCF_017311325.1 Ursus maritimus | reverse complement strand
CCCCCCCGCCGAAAATCGGATTTTTCCCTGGTGTATCCTGGCACAAGGAATGACAACGCCGTTTACCCGGCTGTCAAAATGACCCAACCTAATTCCGATTTCTTCTCTTCCATCTCTGACGTCCTTAACGTGTCAGGAGTCTACCCACTTCTCACCAACCTCACCACCTCACTTACATTAGTCCAAACCATCCATCACTTCTCTGGCAACAGCCTCCCAGTCAGCCTTCTGGCTGCCAAACTCGCTCTTGGAGTTCACACACACACACACACACACACACACACACACACACACACTCCCACAGCAGGCAGAGATTTTTAAATACAGACATGATCTTTTCATTCTCCCAATTAAAATCTTCCAGTAACTTCTCATGCCCTTCGGATGAAGTGCAAACTGTTAATAACGTGCCTTACACGCACAAGGTGGTCCCTATTCTTGTCCGGAGTCCCCTCTGCAATTGTCACCTCTTGCCACTTCCCTTGTCACTCTCCATGCTCCGGTCATAGTGAAAACGGGGCGGGGGGGAGGGGGGTAT
>NW_024423319.1:86694372-86710326 GCF_017311325.1 Ursus maritimus | reverse complement strand
TCTGAAATGGCTTTTCAGCTCCTGTTCTGTATTCAACAGAACACAGGCCTCACAGCAGTGACGAAGAGCAGTGGTAGCAAGTGAGGGGGGGAAAAAAAAGCAGGCAAAAGTAATTTTATCAAGTTCCTAGTGCAGTCAGATGTTCTTGTAGAGACAGTGCGTACGAAAAGAAAACAAAGATGATTCTGGTGGAACTCTTGTAAAGGAGACTGCATTTTGTGTTTTGCACCAAGCTTCCCCCACCCCTCTGGGTTTTTACATTACAGAGGGGTGGTAACAAGCATTTCCTCTATTGTGGGCTTTACCCAGATGCAAAGCGGTGCTCAGGAAGCCGGCGGATTGATGAATAGTTGGTTTGATGTATTTGAACCATTCACCACTTTGAGTTAAATGTGCATATTCTGTTCAGAATAGACAATGGGGAGGGGCGGGCCTCTCTTTCCTGTCTAACTTGCATAACATCAGGCCTCACTGCTTAAACTAATGAGTATTGAGAAGTAAAGGCTCCTACTGATTCCAGCCAGTCATTAATTCTCCACTAGCCGCGCCACCGTGGAGTTTTTCATTGGCCACATTTTTCTGAGCAGTAGCACTGACCCTTGAGTTCCGGTGCCCCCGCACCAGCCACATAATGGGCTCGGAAGTCCCCTTGGAAGGAATCTTACTGGGCACCGGGAACAAACGCAAAGATGATGCACATTCTAGTCTCAGAACTCGCGGTTGTGAGGAACGTAATTGACCTGGAACGCACACATTTATTTTACGTAACCTGGTAGGAGAAGGTGAGTGGGGGCGACTTCCGATTTCTCTGCAGCTAATTACCCAGTCGGCCCTACCTCTGCAATCATGATGTTTGCTTCATTATCACTGCAGGTTTGTTTTGGGAAATAGCTTCGCTGATCTTGCCTCGGTGGGTTTTCCATTTTCACACGTGACGTTCTCTTGGGAACTGAGCAGCACTGTGTCTTTGCAGATGCTCAGTCAACTTGAAAAGCCTCATTTTGGAAAGGGTCCTAACCCGCCTTCAACTTGAGGCAATTCAGACTTGGCCCAAACATGTATTAGGACAGAGACTCAGCACTGGAATGATGTTTAATATCATTTGGAAGCTTTTTGTCTGGAAGGTCATTTGCAGACCGATTCTGAGGGATGTTCAAAATTCAGGACACTATATTCTGAATGAAAAGAATATACGTACGATGGGGAACGTGAGAATTCATTATTCAATGGATTCTGCATTATTAAGCATCATAAATATTTTGTGGAAAACCCGACCATTTCATCGAGCTACTTCTGAAGACTCCCACTGCTGTGCTCAGAGCAAAATCCTAACATCTGGAAGAAGGGGACAGGGAAATGAGGAATGAGTGGCGAAGACTAAAACGGTCCTCACTCAAGTTAAGGTAGATAAATCCAAGTTGGAAAGGCAAGAGGTTGTTTTTTTATTTTTTGAGAAATTTCATTTTGTTCATCAATAATGTCCTCCTCTTTGAAAGGAAAGACCATTTAAATATCCCAAACTCACCGCTGAGGGGTCCACAAAGCCTGGAGGCTCCACACCACAACCCCCCCCCCCCGGAAAACAAACNNNTAGCATAGCATATTAAGGAGGGCACATATTGCACGGAGCACTGGGTGTTATATGCAAATAATGAATCATGGAACAGTGCATCAGAAACTAAGGATATACTGTATGGTGACTAACATAATAAAAAATTATTAAAAAAAAAAAAAGACCAAGAATCATTCATTGAAGCAGAGGCAATACATAAAGCAGGCAAAATGTTAAAACTATCCTCATGCTTGAAAGTTCCAGTGCTCTTGGGGCGCCAGGGTGGCTCAGTCGGTTGGGCGTTTGCCTTCAGCTCAGGTCATGCCCCCAGGGTCCTGGGATCGAGACTTGCATCAGGCTCCCTGCTCATCGGGGAGTCTGCTCCCTCTGCTCCCCCCCCCCACCCTCATGCTCTCTCTCAAATAAATAAATAAAATCTTTAAATAAAAAAAAAGAAGTTACAGTGTTCTTCATCTCCTCTCTACTGTCTACAATTTTAGTGAGCACTGAAGTCAACCAATAGATGTCCCCACATTACTTTTCCAGGGGTTGGGTCCAAATGGCACAGTTAGGTTAAAAAGGGAGAAAGCGGGGTGCCTGGGTGGCTCAGTTGGTGAAGCGGCTGCCTTCTGCTCAGGTCATGATCTCAGGATCTTGGGATCGAGTCCCACCACTTTGGGCTCCCTGCTCAGCGGGAGTCTGCTTCTCCCTCTCCTTCTCCCCCTCCCCACCGCTCATGCTCACGCTCACTTGCGCTCTCTCTCTCAAATAAATAAAATCTTTTTAAAAGGGAGAAAGAGACAAACACTGCAATGCAGTAGTCATCTGCTGACAACATCGACACTTTACAACAATGACTCAGCAAACCATTTCATGTCAACCTCAACGAGAGCTTTCAGTCAGTTTCTTCTGAAAAGACATGATGTGATCTGGGCTTTCAAATGACTTCATCAATCATTCCCACGGCTGCAGGAATACGAAAATACTGTTCGTTCTTAGTACAAAAGGTTTGCCTATATTAACCTTCAACTCACCCAGACATCCACAGGCAGCACTTGCTTTTCCATCAAAGTGAGAAAATGTGAGCAGCTAAAAATATAAGTAGATGCAAAGGTTGTGAAACTTCTTTTCAAATGATTACCCAGGAACAATGACAATAGTTGGGATTTCTCTTTTTCAGAGGAAAGAGAAGAGGCAGCTAAAAATTTAAGTGTATGCCAAAACCAGGCAACTTTACAAAGTTCTTCCTCTGAAATAATGGTAATAGTTGGGATTTCTCTTTTTCAGAGGGAAACGAAGAGGCAAAAATTCCAGCCGGTCTTCGCCACCTCCCACAAAGATTTGAGTCACAAGGTTCACTGGTGCTGAAAACCAGAGTTATCTAAGGCTCGAAACCTAAGCGGAACACATCAGCATTTGGGGACCACCTAGGACCCAGGCGGGGCTGGGAGATTTCCAGATGGACTGTAAGACAATTCATTGATATTTATATAACGAGAATAAATGTTTTCCCTAAGACAGCATTTCCCTTCAGTGCCTTGAGACCACCAGCAAAAGAGGGAGGTACAGAAATTCTATTACATTAATAGTCTTTGTTTTTACGGCTTTGGCATTTATTAACTAGTGGGAGCTGTTTATTGGGTCATAAACTTTACTAATGGGGATATTATCTCTAAATTATAAATCTCCTTCAGCATATGCTTTAGTTATAAAAAGAATAATTATTTAAAGTGTCTGTATGGCTGCAATGTATCATGTTTATCGGCATGATTCCTATAATGGCCCTTTAATTGCTAATTGTGGGCTTGAACTGCAAACAACCAGGGCAGAAACGCACATCTATGTAATAGGACAAGCCGTTGTCAACCCACAAACTCAAGAACATACCATTGGTTTGCTGCTTCTCCTCTTCTCTTCCCACTTCTCAAAGGAACTGTATCACAAGCCTGTACAAGGGCTAAATTATCGATGTCTTTAGAATCTTGAGGGAAAGACAACTGACTGAAGAGCTGAATAGGTAAGTGACAAACGTGTCAGCCTGAAAAGTTCCAGAAAGTGTCATCCTTCTGAAAGCTTGCTCTCTGGGGAATGAAAAATCTTAAAGTGACAAAATGGCTTGGCACTGTCAGTTGTCTAAAAAAAAAAAAAATGGAATAAAAATCAAGTAGCCAATTAGATTTTTATGGGTAAATGGTCCTAGTATATAAGTTGAGTATTCTAGTTTATTGGAAAGTCCTATGGGGTCTATTCTAACAGAGGCACATGGAGAATGACCCTAGGTTTATATATAGAAATAGTTTATTGATTAGATTCAATTAAAAAAAAAAAAGAAAGAAAGAGCCATTGTTGTCAACCAAATCAGTACCTCTGAGTGCCAAAGAAGCTGGCTCATTTCTAGGCAAGATGCCGCGAATGTGGAGTGAAGGAATAATGAGGTGGCCGGGGCCCTTGACAGGTCATCAGTTCCTTTTCCCCCCCTCAAAGCAGTCCCCAAAAGGCACACGTGGAAGTCCCCCTTTTCCATAGGCTTCTACTGTGTCTGAGAACATCAGGCGCCTGGATTTAGGATACACGGCATCCAACACTAAAGACTGGGGTAGATTGGGACAAACTTCTCACAACGAATCCCCAGAGGTCCGTGGTGATGAGTTTTAACCAAACATACACTACACGACAAAAGTTCTGCTGAGACTCAGAACGCAGAGGCCTAGAGGAAAAATCAAAATACAACTAGAGAAAAAGCAGGAGGGAAGCATGCTATAGTCCTAGAATATTTAAACCCCTGGGGTGGGTGGTACGTGTGTGCGGAGAACGAACCGAAAAGGATCTCTTAAAATCTTCAGCATTCACATCCCTAAATAATTTAGACATAAAACATTTTTGGTCATACTATAATTATATATACATGCATATACTCCTAAGTTAACAGCTAACTTTAGATATAAAAAGGGCATTAAAAATATAAACACTGCAGGGGCGCCTGGGTGGCTCAGTCGTTAAGCGTCTGCTTTCAGCTCAGGGCGTGATCCTGGCGTTCTGGGATCGAGCCCCACATCAGGCTCCTCCACTGGGAGCCTGCTTCTTCCTCTCCCACTCCCCCTGCTTGTGTTCCCTCTCTCGCTGGCTGTCTCTATCTCTGTCAAATGAATGGATAAAATCTTAAAAAAAATATATAAACACTGCAAATGTTTCAATTTCTCTCTCAAATTTTTAAGCGTGCAAGAGTGTGTGTGTGTGAGCGTGTGTGTGTGTGTTGTAGGACAAGGGCAGGAGTCCTTCTCATAGCTTTGCTAATTTCAGAAAATAAATACATTCACTCTAGAGAGGTTTAAGGATTATTTTGATAAGGTGGGTTGCTACAAAATTTAATTATATAAGTAATAAACATGTGTCAAAAAGATTTCAAGAAATGTTTAATAGAATCACAACTTATTGCTCAGATATAATTTGATTTTATATTGTCATGTATAGCTGTCAAAAGTAATTTTCTTTTTGTGTTGCAATGAATCAAATTATGTTGGATAGAAAATTACCATAAGATTCTTTGGTATTAATAAATCATACATGTAATAAAAATGTTTGACGTTTCTTTAAATGGCATTTTTAATAATGCTGGTACATCAGCAATGTAATACGATGTTCTGAAAAACTAAAATGACAAAAGGGAATTAATTGTGGCCTATGGATTTCAATTCAATATGAACCTTCTTTTTTTTTTTTTAATGAAATTATATCTACTGAAATAAACTTAGTAAAATGAGAGCAGGAAATCAAAGGGAGGTGACCAAAATTGGCATATGGTTACTCCTCCTCAAAGCCGAACACATCCTTTAAAATGCGTACGTAGTTAACATATTTCACGGGAATAGGTGATGGCATCCCAAGCCACTCATCTTCACATCTCTAGGAAAAGAACCAAAGATGGATATAATTATAACCACATGTCAAAGTGCAGTTTTGTAAATGCAACATCAAATGGTTTCTTATTGTTATATAAGCTCTTAATACATAGCTTATTCTCAAGGCAGACGTTTCTGCCGTCCACCTTTGAATCGTAAGGACTTTGCGGTAGACTGAAATCTTACGCTCTCATCTTCAACCCTCTCTGTGGTGGAATTATACACCTATGCTTTTTGCCATGCGACTCTGCAGACCCTCCTGTGGAGTCTGTTTTCCTGTCTCTTTAATATGGCCTTGACCACAGGACTGGCTTTGGCCTATGTAACGTTAGCGATGTACCGCGAACAGAGGCTCCAATATGCTGGCGTGGTTTGGCCGAGCCTGCTGTGCCTCCATCACTGCCATGAGAAGAACATGGCCCAAGATACTGCTGGTCCCAAAATGACATGGGTGGATCAAGCCCAGCTGACCTAAAGGCCCATGGGTGAGAAAAACAAATGTCTGCTGTTGAGAACCACTGAAATTTGGGACGGGGTGGGGGGTTGTTTGTTATGCAGCATTATTACAGTGATAACTCCCCCTATGCTTTAAGACCTCAATTATTAAAATAGGATCTGCTAGCTACACTGAATCGCTTGGTTACTGTTTCTTTAACCTAATAATGAAAAGAGCAATGATTCATTCACAGTATGTTCCTGTGGAGAAAATATACATATACTTTATATATATGTATGTATAAATATATGCACACATATACTTCATATATAACATATATGGTATGTATATTTGTGTATCTATATTTTCTAATTTCAGAAAATAAATACCTTTACTCTTCTAGAGAGGTTTAAGAATATTTGGGGGCGCCTGGGTGGCTCAGTCAGTTAAGTGTCTGACTTTTGATTTCAGCTCAGATCATGATCTCAGCCCCGCATCAGGCTCCACACTCAGCAGGGAGTCTACCTGAGATCTTCTCTCTCCATCTCCCTCTGTCCCTCCCGCCCCCTCTAAAATAAATACATCTTTTTTAAAAAGAATATTTTGATGAAGTGGGTTGCAACAACGCTTAATTATAGAAGTAGTCAACACATATCAGATTTCAAAAAATCTTGACATATATATATGTCAAGACACACACAGATATGCCCCCACACACTTTTTATTTATGTTGCAATGCTCAATATTAATATCAACGGGGGGGTTGCCGACAAGTCCATACACTGTGGGCTATTTATATTTCTATTGTCAAGGTTGTTTCACGTAAGAGGTGCTGTATCTTTCCTGGTGTTATATTAGTACCCAGAGTCATAGGGTGTCAGAAACACAGGGAAGGCCTCAATAATTCTGTGACGGAATGGCGGAAGCACCCTGTGTAAGTACTGCTTCAGCTGGGTCTTATGGGATGAGCGGCAGTTTGGCAGGGGCCTGAAGTGATGAAGGGTGCCCCGGGCATAGGGAACGGCATAAACAAAAGCCCACAGACAAAAGAATCTATTTTCCAGAAAGAGTGAACAGCTAGCCCAGTTGTGATTTGGAACACAGAGGACGAAGTGGGAAGAGAGGGGGTTGGAAGGAAAAGATGGGGCCAAACTTGGGGCTCTCTGTGCTAGTTTAGACTTTAGGCTGTGGCTGGGGAAAGACACCGGTGGGTCTCTGCCAGAGAAATCTGATTAAAAATTAATTAGATTCACTCACTGGATGTATGAGGAATGAAATGAAGGAGGAAAATCACTTTGGAGGTTACTGCAATAATTCTGGAGAGCCAGAGGGAGAGGATTGCGCCATAGCCAGGGGAGGTGAAGCTGGGGTAAGGACGAGCTACATCTGAAAGACGTTGCTGCAGTAGGAACACAGAATGCCCAGAAGGTGATCGATTTGGAGTGGTGATAAAAGAAAGGGGTAGTGTATGGGTTGAACTGTGTCCTCTCCAAAAAGAGATGTTGAAATCCTAAGCCCCGATATTTCAGCATGTGGCTTATCTGGAAATTGGGTCGCTGCAGATGTAATGAGTTAAGATGAGGTCATGCTGGAGTCGGGGGGGGGGGTCCCTACTCCAATATGACTGGTGTCCTTATAAGCTAATACAGGTAAATGAATACAGGTGAGGAGAGTGCTAAGACTTCTTAGTATAGTAATATTGACGATATCTATAGTCATTTCCGAGGACCGCCATGACAAATTATCACAAACTGAGAGGCTTAAACCAACAGAACTTTATTCTGTCACTCTACGGGGGGGCCAGAAGGCCAGATACTGGCAGGGGTGGTTCTTTCCGGAGGCTCTAAGGGAGACTCTGGTCCGTGCCCCCTCTCCTAGCTTCCGCTGGTTGCCTCTTGTGCTCTGCATGTGGCCCTCTGTCTTCACATGGCTTCTCATAAGGACACCAATTACTGGCTTTAGAGCCCAGCCGAATCCAGTATGACCTCATTTCGCATTTTAGCTTTTAATCACATGGCAAAGACCCATTTCCAAATAAATTCACATTCTGAGATTCTGGGTAGACACGAAGGGGGGTGGGCGTGCAATACTCAGCCCAGGGCAAGGTTATAAGCAAAATAAGGAGCAGAAAGAAGAGTTTTAAACTTTTTTTTTTTTTTTTTTTTTATTTTAGTGTGGCGGTAAGGATCAGAGGAGGAAAACTAAGTTCAATTTGGGACATTTTTAAATTTGAGGCACCCATAGGACAATCCAGGTGAAGATTCTGGTAATCACCTGGGAATAGGGCTCTGTGTAGCACAGAGCTAGAGGCCAGAACCATGCAAAGATGTGGAAGTCACTGGAATATGGGTGCTATGTAAAACTATGGTAATTAATAATGTTGAGGCAGAATCATCATCATCAGAACACCGAGTACTGGCATCTCTAGCTAAGGCATTAAAGAGATGACTGATGAAGACGATGAACTGGCTGTCGACTTTCGCGGGATTTATACTGCTTAGTAGTGATGGCAATCCTACTATTACGAATACATTTATTAGATGTTCACTATGTAACAGGTACTCTTTTTAAGTTTTTATCACAGAAAACCCTAAGAGGTAGGTATTATTATGATACCTATTTACAGAAAAGGAAACTGAGGCATAGAAGGGTTAAGCTGCTTGTCCAGAAAACTGCCAGTAAGTGGAGGAGCCTGGACTGGAACCCCACCAGTGAGGCTCCAGAGCTCTGCTTATCTGCCGAGCTACCGTCCAAAGCCCAGCAGAGTGGGCCAATCTGGAAATAGCCGGCTCTCATCCTACATGGCTACGCCTGATCGTATCACTCTCTACAAGAAAAGTTGAGTAGAAAACAATGTAGTTCTTGAAGTGACACACCTTTTCTTTCTCAAGAGTGCCTCCTGGGGCGCCTGGGTGGCTCAGTCGGGTAAGCGTCCGACTCTTGGTTTCCGCTCAGGTCATGATCGCAAGGTTGTCAGATGGAGACTGGAGTGACGCTCTGCGCTGGGTGTGGAGCCTGCTTAGGATGCTCTCTCCCTCTCCCCCCACCCTCAGCCTGCTCGCTTACACGTGCGCACGCGTACACGTGCGCACGCGTACACGCACTCAAAGAAAAAAAAAATGTCTCCTGCCAGACATTGGAGGTTGAGCCCAAACCACCAACTGGCTGCATAAAGACGGAAATGGCCATTTAGAGAGATGAAGCCTAAATCAACTCCTATTTATACCACGTGGAACTTAGTGAAATGTCCTTCCTACACCAAGAAGCAGTAAATCATTGTGTGTGTACACACATACACACATATATGTACACACAAAAAATTATATATTTTAATCAATAGTCATTGAACTATTCAACATGTCCTCAGAAATTTCATTACAAAACTTAATGCAATTTTTCTCTTAAGTGGTATTTTTGGATTTGTGTTACAGAGGAATATAATGTAAATATATGCATTCAAAATCACTCTTCCTTGATTGTTTTTTTTAAATAAGAATTTTCAACACAAAAAGACTAAAATGCAATATGCAACTCATATCACTGCAAAGAAATTATTTGGGGAATGGATTCTTTTATGAAACAGGCCAGTTCTAGAAGGTCCTTCCCTCATAGCTTCTTCATTAGGCAGCAAAAGTTTCTTGTTTTTGAGCAAGGAATCATGATTTAACCTCTAAAAATAAAAGAGAAAGAAACTGAGGGACTCATGTTGGAATAATGGCAACTCAAGAATTTGGAGATGAGAATTAAATTTATTAGCAATAAGCCGGACTTGGACAAAAGGAAACACAACTAAATACCTTGGGGTTTGAGATGAAGGATGATTTGAGATGAGAAGACAATAGTCCATTTCTTTAGATCTTAGTCATTTTAAACCCAGGGCTCACGCAATGCTTTCTTGAAGCTCCAGTCCCGCTATGCTCTCTGTCTAGAATCAATACCACTTCCCTGGATTTGATTTCCCTTTGTTGCTATTCCCTAGGATCCAGGTGGGAGTGACTTTTTCTGCCCCAATACCTGATAAATGCCACAGGCATATCTGCAGTGGTTGAGGAACCCGGGATCCATATACTGCCAATATGCTATCGTGATTCATAATAAGATATGCATATTTGGTCTTCCTCACTCTTTCTGGAGCAGAGCTCCTAAAATCCTTGAAATTTTCAAGGTGATGAGAAGGGTAAGGTGTCTTATGTTATGTTAATGAGACATTTTTGAAAAGCACCTAGGGATGGGGGCTGGTTTCTAGGGTAACGGACCTTGTAATTAGAGGGTTGGAACTTTCAGTCTCATCCCCCTGACCTCCAGGGACAGAGCTGGAGGTTGAGTTCAATCATTAATGGCCAGTGATTTAATCAATCGTGCCTTTGTAATAAGCCTCCATAAAAATTCAAAAGGACAGGGATTGGAGAGCTCCTGGATTGGAAGGAACCTGTGGAGATTTGAGGACTGTGGCCTGCGCAGAGAGGGAGGAAGTGCCCTACCCTTTCCCCCCTACCTCACCCTCTGCATCTCTACCACCCGGGCTGTTCTGAGTTCTATTTTCTTATAATAAACCAGTGATCTAGGAAGCAAAAATGTTTCTCTGAGTTCTGTGAGCTGCTGTAGCAAATTCATCGTACCCAAGGAGGGGGTCATGGGAACCCCTCATCTACAGCCAGTGGACCACAAGCACAGGTGATCAATGCGTCTGAAGTGGGGGGAAGGGGCAGTCTTGTGGGACTGAGCCCTTACACCCTGTGGGATCTGATGCTGTCTCCGAGCAGGTCATGTCAGAGCTGAGTTGAATTGTAGGACCTTTAGCTGGTGTTGAGAGTTGTTTGGTATGTGGGGAAAAAAAACCCCACATATTGGAATTGGTTACCAGAATTGTAGCCAACCCCCAATTTTAGGGAGATTTTCACAGATACTAGTTTAAACAGAGGCACAGAAATGAAATTGAGATCCAAAGGAGGGTGGGAAAACAGGAGATGAGATTTAAGAAACTCAGGGGAGAGGAGGCGACGATAAAGTAGAGGGAAAAAGGTAGCTTCTTCAGAGTTTTGCCTGTGATTGGGTCCATCTAAAGGACTCACATGGGCAATGTCTCTGCAAAATAAAGAGGTCTTTAGTGACGTTAGAAACCCCACACTTCCACTGCCTCGTTGTTCTGATAAATCCACAAATGCTCTGCATTACATAATATTTATGACAATCTGGGCAGCGAAAAAGAATATTCTTTGTGTTCACTGACCTTTTATTCATGCTACGCTACAAAATGAGAAGAAAAGTCCAGGTTTGCTTGTATTCCCAGCAGGGCACGTACGCTGTACGTGCAGAGAACTGCACGTTAATTGCACAACAGGAGAGCGCACCCGCAGCAGCAGGTCCTTGCCATTCCAGACGACGAGGACGAGCCGTATTTGGCATCTTAGATATCTGTGTGCAGCAGGCTCTGCCAGCGCCCCTCCCCATCTCCTCCCCCTTTCCACTTTGGCGCTCAGTGGCCCCGACTTCCAAGCGCCAAGCACCTGCGTTCCTCTGCCTGAAAGCTTTTCTTTGACCTCTGAGGCCCACTTGGGGTGCCCCTGTGATATGCCGCAAGTGCCTGGGAATTCGCTCTTTTCCTCCGTCATCAGGAGCAGCCCTCATCCATGACCGACAGGAGCTGGTGGAGGAAGAGTGCAACCCCCTTGCACTTTGGGTGGGAACACGCTAAGGTGTGTCTAGGCCACCGGCCCCCTGAGTTTCCCAGAGGCATTAAACTCGAGTCACCAACATATGTTACTGGTTTGAGAAAACACTCTGTGGTGGCTCCTTCCCTTCCACTCTTCATTCCCCACTCCCTTAACAGTCTTCCTTCCATCCCCCAATCTATATACACTCGAATTCTTGTCTCCACATTGGCTTCTCGAGGAAGTTCAACGAAGACACGCTATGGTTTTGTATTTACCAGAATTAATAAAATGTCTATGAAAGTCACAGCACAGTGCGGAACAAAGCAACTTCCTCACACGCTGGCGGACGGATCCAGAATCTCTGATGTGACTTCCAGATAACTCAAGAGAGGGCGCCCAAATCTCAAAACCAAATTCAATTTCCTCTGGAGCCGAAGCGCTATTTTCTGGAAGGAGGAAGAACTATGAAATGCAGAGCGAAATTTGACAATGATGCACCATCATGACTCCAAAATGGCTGGGAATCATTGTCTGCAAGGGGGCCCCACGGCATCTTCCAAGCTGGCTTTGACTACAGCTACTGACGATGTCAAAGACGTTGGCAATAAATTACTTGTTCATCAACGGTGAAAAAAAATGTAGCTGCTGATCTGTAAAATCATACACCCTTGAAGCAAAGATGGCACTGGCTGGGAACCCAGTAAACAGCAGCTGCCCAGTGAGACTAGCAGAGCTGTGTGTGAGCTCATGGGCTCTGGATTTATTTGCTTTGACATTTTTAAAAGGAAATTTAATTGGATTATGTCTCCTTCTAGTTTAAAATTTTCTACTGTAGTACTGGCCACCAGATGCATGAGGGGGAAAAGATCGGGAGCCAATTAAATTCCACGCTTCACTGAAACAAGGTTATTTTTATTCCTCCCAAATGTAAGGCTGATGGAGTCATGTTAGTGATTTCACTCTGTTATTCCCCTTCCCTTGCTCAAAAAAAAAAAAAAAAAAAAAAAAAGACGTCTTTACAAGAAATATCTATGAGTTTGTAGACGAGTCCAGTAGGGTATATGGAACTGAAACTGTGGTTTTCTTGGATTTACTGACTTCTTTTTATTTATTTATTTATTTAAATTTATTATTTTTTTATATTTTAATGTTTTTTTATTATATTATGTTAGTCACCATACAGTACATCCCCGGTTTCCGATGTAAGGCTCGATGATTCATTAGTTGTGTATAACACCCAGTGCACCATGCAATACGTGCCCTCCTTACTACCCATCACCGGCCTATCCCATTCCCCCACCCCCACCCCTCTGAGGCCCTCAGTTTGTTTCTCATAGTCCATAGTCTCTCATGCTTCATTCCCCCTTCTGATTTACTGCCTTCTAATAGGTTGATGTGACCTCGGAAATAATTTAATTGACAAAACTGTAAGAGCAATTCAATTTCCATGAATCAAAGGGAAATTAATTCGGGGAAGAAATTTTGTAAATACTTGTTGAGATCATCAAGAGCATTCTGATGCCATAAGGAAAAGCTTATCGATTAAAAAAAAAAAAAGAACCTGGAGATTTGCTTATATTCCTATCCATTTCTGTCTTTACTTTAATGCCGCTACGTCCCAGTCGCTTCCCACTGCCCTAGACAGAGCTTCAACGGAGTTGTCATCTGTGTGCACGTAGCTAAAACACAGGTGTGGCCTTTAAACAAGAAACCTTTCCTTGCAACTGCCTTCCAGGTAAATCAGGTTTTCAGGAGGACAGGACTTTTTGCTGAGCTTTCGTGATCAGCTTCAGCACACAATGCAAGTAGACATCATCCAGTGCTTTGAATCAAAGCGGATTCTGGCAGAATCGTTCCCTGCTAGGTCACTGTTTTGTGTTAGGTAATTGGTCTGTGTTTATCAGCTACTTTTAAAATCTAATGAGAATGACCAATAGCCTTTTATTTCAACTGTTAAATTCAACCTCAAATCCTAGAAATAACTGCTTATTTATTAGACCTGGCACTAACCCCGAACCATATAATCTTTACCTTTAGGAATGCCTTTGAGTCTCAGCTTCCTATCTATAAATTGGGAAGGATACTTAATTTTCACAGGATTGGGACAATAAAATATCACAGGAGAGTCCATCCTCTTAAATACCAAAAGAAGATCTTCCGCAAGTGGGGCGTCCAAAGACGTATCCCAAGGTGCACCCGACCTGCCCCCTCTGCCCCCCCCACCCCGCCAAGGCCATGTATCATTGTGCTGTGGCAAGAGAGGGCTGTAGAGCCAATTGCTAATGGTCCGGCAGTTACAGTGCTCATAAAATGAAGCCACATCCAATTTTTCTCAGAAATGTCAAAAGATAAGATGCCAGTCACACGGTGCAAGTTATAAAGTTTATACAAGAACCGATTTAGTGTTATTTTTTTAAAACGTGGCTTCTGAGATTAACCAGACAGGCTCTAAACAGTGGGCCCTATTTTGCCAGTTTTACAGCCACCATCTGTGAGCGAGCACGATAGAATGGAAATGGGGTCTCCAGGCCTTGACAGCACCAGGGCCACAGGCTGGGACTGTAGATAGTCACGGAATGGAGTGGGAGGTCAGTTACAGCCCCGGTGGCTCACCGTGGGCCGCTGCGGGAGCCAGGCAGAGGCCCAGCCAAGGGAGCTCGTGAGAATTCAGGCCACAGGCCACAGTCAAGAGTCATATGGTGGGTGACGGTTGGCTTATGCCCAGCCACATGGGGAAATCTCCCACCAAAGGACTAATCAAAGCTAGATGAGCTACGGACCACAGTCCTCTGTGTAAATTTGGCTGGCTTGTTATTGGACACCAGCCCTATTAGCTGAGACCACCTAGCCATCTCGTGTAGGGGAGCCCCACCTGAGTCTGGGGGACCGGTCCTGACATCCAGCGGACCAAGCTGTTGTCTGGCATCTCTGGAACTTCAGCCAGAGCCAGCCTGTCCAGGTCCTACACTGGAGGAAGCGTGCAGATGCCCAACCCCTGGCCTCCACCCGGGCCACGCTTCCACACCGGAGCTCAGCCTGCCACTCGTCGTTCTCAACAGAACTTGAATCTGTCACGTCACACTCAGGGCTAGGTCACATTCACAACCTGGTGGATCTCATCCTAAAATCCCACATATGACTTTTGGCTGTGACGACTTCTCCAAATGTTGGTAATCCCCAGAGTTCTGAGAGGTTTTCTGTGCCCAGCTGGGCCCGGACAGACCTACACATCTGGTCTGGCTCTTCCCTGGCCTCTTCCAGCATTAACTGCTCTCCTGTCAACGCCCGCCATGGGCAGAAGCTCAGGCAGTGACAGGGGAGCAGGGGTGGGGAGGGGGCTGTGCCACACTGCCAGGCCCCCAGCTGATTCCAAGAACAATCAACAAAGGCTTCAAGGACAGTAAAAGCAAACATAAATAAGAGGGACTACATCAAATGAAAACATTTCTCCACAGCAAAGGAAACCATCAACGAAAAGGCAACCTACTGAATGGGAGAAGACATTTGCAAATGATGTACCTGATAAGGGGTTAACATCCTAAATATATAAAGAACCCATAAAACTCAACATCAAAAAACCAATCTGATTTAAAAAATAGGCGGAGGACCCGGAATAAACATTTTTCCAAAGAAGACATCCAGATGGCCCACAGGTACACAGAAAGATGCTCGACATCACTAATCATCAGGGAAATGCAAACCCAAATCACAAAGAGATATCAGCTGTCACCTGTCAGAACGGCTTTTATGAAGATAAGAAACAACGGTATTGGCGAGAACATGGAGAAAATGCACGGTTGGTGGGAATGGAAATTGGTGCAGTCACTGTGGAACACAGTATGGAGGTGCCTCTAAACATTAAAAATAGAACTACCCTACGATCCAGCAATTCCACTTCTAGGTATTTACTGGAAAACAAAAACATGAATTAAAAAAGACATATGCACCCCTGTGTTCATTGCAGCATTATTTAAAACAGCCACGGGGCGCCTGGGTGGCTCAGATGGTTAAGTGTCTGCCTTCAGCTCAGGTCATGATCCAGGTCCTGGGATCAAACCCCGTATTGGGCTCCCAGCTCAGAGGGGAGTCTGCTTCTCCTTCTCCCTCAACCTGTGCTCTCTCTGTTTCTCTGTGTGTGTGTGTCTCTCTCTCAAATGAATAAATATTTTAAAAATAAAAATAAAATAAAATAGCCACTATATGGGGGCACCTGGGTGGCTCAGTCAGTTAAGTGTCTGCCTTCGGCTCAGGTCATGATCCCAGGGTCCTGGGATCAAGCCCCACGTCAGGCTCCCTGCTCAGCAGGGAGTCTGCTTCTCCCTCTCCCTCTGCCGCTCCCCCTGCTTGTGCTCTCTCTCTCAAATAAATAAAAATCTTTAAATAAAATAAAATAAAATAAAATAAAATAAAATA
>NW_024423319.1:86681218-86694362 GCF_017311325.1 Ursus maritimus | reverse complement strand
AAATAAAATAAAATAAAATAAAATAAAATAAAATACCATACCCACAGTATGGAAACAGCCTAAGTGTCCATCAGTGGATGAACAGATTAAAAAAACCTACAAAATATATGTACAATAGAATATTATTCAGCCATACAAAAAAGAAGGAAATCTTGCCATTTGCAACATCATAGATTGACCCCAAGGGCATTACGCTAAGTGAAATACAACAAACAGAAAAAGACAGGTACCGTTATGAGTTCACTTACATGCAGAATTTAAAAATCCAACCAACCAAACAAAACAGAAACAGACTCACGGCTACAGAGAAGAAACGGATGATCGCCAAAGGGAAGCGGGGTAAGAGGGGATGGATGAAATAGGCGAAGGGAATTAAGACGTACAATCTTCTGGTTACAAAATAACCAAGACAGGGATGTACTGTAATGTACAGCGGAGGGAAGATAGTCAATAACACTGCATGGTGACACCTAGATGGTAACTAACTGGGTGACCATTTTGCAATGTGTATAAATCACCGTGTTATACACCTGAAACTAATACAATATTGTATGTTAATTATTTTAATAAAAACGAAAAACAAGAGCATCAAGAACAACTGGTTGCCAAGCTAGGATGTACCATCCAGGATCTCCTGAGGAAGGACTTGGTGGCCCAGCTGCAGAGAGTCCCCTTCAGGGACTGCCTCGGCTACAGAGCTGTCTTGGCTGCAAAGAGTCACATTACCCAAGGTTATCCCCTTCCTAAAGCAACCTACAGGGATAAAGACCAAGCCATTGTGGCCCATCTCAGGGCAGCTCTGAAAGGCCATTCTAGCTCCAGAGCTCCCTGTGGGCTGGCTCAACTGCTCCCTCTGCCCACTCCTGTGCCCTTCCTCTCCCTTCCACACGTATTGATCCCAAGAACGCTCCCGAATAAACCTCCTGCACATTAAACTCCACCTGCTTCCTGGAGAACCCAGCCTGTGTGACAGGCGCTGATGCGTGTCCCCAGGCATTATTAGACAGGAACATTTCAGCACACCTACACGGTTCAGGAGATACCGTACTTTCCAGTACTGATTGTACTGTATCGACTATGCAGTATTATGCTCATTCCCACTGACGATTTTCACATGCGGGTATAGACTCACTGGTAACATTCCCAAGCTATCTTATACCCTCTTTATGAAACACTAACAAGCTTAGGAATCCCAGAGGGCTGTGGACTCTGGGATCTAGTTACGCTCTCATTATTAAGTTAAATTGGTACCATTTCATACCTATGCTCCTGTCTTTCTGAAACTGGCGAGAAAGAAATGGCCCCTTCCAAATGTCTCCCGCAGACTGAACTGCTTCTAGGCTTCGTCAGCAGAGTTGACCAAAGACCCAAAGAGTAAAGTTCTCACTGTATAGGAGTAACAACTGGAAGGGCCCACTGCTGAAGCATGGGCCCTTCTTCTGACGCTACATTCCCGTTTCGTAACTGTTCTCCTACCTTTAAGGGTAGAATCACTGTTCTTAGCCTTGGAAGGTGACTATTCAAGGCCCAGCCCCCTCAGCTGAGGAAGTAAGACCTCTCCATTTTACAAATGATAATAATAGCTAACATTTAAACCCTTATTATGGGACAGATGCGGCGATAAGTGTCTCACGTGTATCAACTCAATCCTCACAACCACCCCAATGAAAGTACTATTCTTTCTTTTCTTTTTTTTCTTTCTTTCTCTCTCCCTCTCTCTCTAAGAGAGAGCCTGTGCACGCATGCATGCGCACACACATACACACACAAATTGGAGAGCAGGGGGAAGGGGCAGAAGAAGAAGAGAGTCCTAAGCAAACTCTGCACTGAGCATGGAGCCTGACTGGGGCTCAATCCCGTAAGCCTAGATCACAGCCTGAGCCGAAACCAAGAGTCGGAAGCTTAATTGTCTGCGCCACCCAGGTGCCCCGGAAGTACTACTCTTATCTCCATTGTTGAGGGGCGGAAACCTGAAAGGTTGAGTGAGACTTGCACAAAGCCACCCAGTTAGTCAATCACAGAGCTAAGGATTTGAACTCATGTTCATGTCCCAGTCACAGATATATAAGGGATGAAATGGGGGAGGGGTGACTAAGGGGAGAGTGGATCTTGGGCCTTCCCATGGAGTGGTTCCTCTTCCAGTGTGGGTGGTGATCCTTCTGTGGGCCCTTAAATCAATTTAATGGTTCACAAATGACATTCAAAAGAGAGAAAAGAGGGGTGTGGGGGAGGGGAGAAAATAAAAGGAAAAGAGGGAAGAAAGAAAGGAAGAGAGAAAGACAGACAAGATGGCACTGCGCCACACGTAGTCAGAATAGTAGTTTCGTGAATCTTTGGTTCCGCTGTATCTGTGCATGCTGGGTTGCTATGAAAAAAGTCTTTAACTGTGGGTTGTTGTGCCCAAAGGTCATTAAATTTCATTCAAATTCAGTCATCAGGAAAACAAAAATTAACATAATAAGTTACCACGTTTTCAGAGGCAAAAATGTAAAAATGACTTGAATGCCTATCAACAGAAAAATGGATGAATAAATTATTCTATGTCCATATTACAGCTATTAAAGAATGGCTCAGGTCTACACATATTAAACTAGAGAGACTGCCCATAATGTAGCATTAAGTTAGAGAAACACGCGGCCAATAAATGCATGTGGTAGGATTATATTTTGTACCATCAGTGATGAAGCCCCCAACATACAGGTGAACACGTGGGTGGTGGATGGGGGAGAACGGAAAAGGAGGGAGATAGGAACTAAGGGAAAATACAACAAGGGCAGCTGCCATCTAGCAAGAAGAAGCGTGCACATCATTCAGGGGGCCATAGGAAAGAGAGGACGTGAGCAAGTCGTGTAAGTTGAGACGAATTTAATAACTATTTCTGAAGTTGTGGGAAGCGTTTAGGAAAACCAGCCAGCCAGCACCTGCGGCTGAAGGGGCACGAGACGGTGGTCACTGGAACCTGGAGTGGTGGGCAGCTATATGGGGGAGGCAGTCAATCCACGGGAACTGGCAGGGAGGGAAAGGATTTCTCTCTCCTCCCACCCTCCACTCTCTTGCTGGTGCATCCCACTGGCCAACCGAACTGGAGGTCAGCGGGCTAGGGGACCCACCGATGCAGCCCATAAAGGTCAGCTGCCCGGGACTCAGAGCAGGGGAGAGGGGGCTGGAGAAAAGTCCTAATGGGACAAATGGATGACACCCAACACGGAATACTATAACACTGAGGTGAGAAGGTAGAATAGAAACTCCATCTATCATTTTTCTTTGTACATACAACATTAAATATTTGCATGGATGAGAATTAAAAGGTTACCAAATGTCAGTACTGATTTGCTTTCATGATGGTATCTCGGATTTTAGTTAATTAAATCCAATATCTTCAAAAACAATTACATTAAAAAAGAATATTGTTTCTTTTTTATTCTTCGCAGGAAAACAGACCTGAGTTACAATTCTTGACTCTGTCACACACGTGCTGTTTCTCTACCTTCCTCGTCTCTAAAATGGGGATCACGAGAGTACCTATCTCATAGGGTTGCTCTGAGGATTAAACCAACTAATAGATTTTCAGGCCTTAGGGTAACGTTTGGTACACAGTAAATGCTTTAAGTGTTTGCAGTTGTTATGGTGACAATGGGACATCAAGAGCCTCCCAATGGGTCTGCTGTCCCCACGGCCCCTCTTCAAAGCGCCCACTATCCAGCCAGAGCAAGCATCCTTCAAAGGGTACACCTGATGGCGTCGCTCTCTTCCTTGAAATCTTTCCACGGTCTCCAGACCTTCCAGGACAATAGTCAAACCTCACCCTTGCCGGTATCTCCAACCTCACCCTCTTCCACTCCTCCTTCCATGCTTTCATTCCAGCCACACCAGTTCCCTCTGGTTCTGCACAAGCTCCACACCGTCCCGACCCAGAGCCTCTGCTGGGAATGCCTTTTCCGAACCATGCCACTTCCCTCCCTTGCTGACTCTTCCCATTTGTCAAAGAAATTTCAAGCACCACCTCCCCTGAGAAGACTTCCTGTCCTCCCTTCCAACCCCAACAGCTTCCTCCGCATCCCATTCCATCCCACGCAGGCTGTATCATGCCCACGCTCCAAATCATGAGTGTATTTATTCCACCATCAGCAGGTGGCCCCCCTCCCCCGAAAGGCAGCAATAATGACCTTCATCTCTGGACCCCATCCCCGAGAGTGGATACTCATTCATGATCTGTCTGAGAATTAAATCTATAAATGAGAGAGTTATGTGACCCAAAGTCACTCAGCTAAGTAAGCGGCAAAGCCAGAATTCAACCCTAGTGATGTTGGACTCCAAAGGCCACCGCTGTCTCCCAACCCTCTGGAAGTGCTAAGGCTGCCTGACACTCCAGAATAGTTGCATGCCTGCAGGACCTCCCCAGGGGCACTAGACCAGTTCAGGCCAGAATGAGTTGGTCAGCGGAGACCGTAGGAATAAATGCCTCCTTTCTCGGAGTAACCACATGACATTTGCTTTATCAAGGGACTTTCCCAAGAAAATCAATTGCTGGAGCATGTTAAAATATAAACAAACCGCCATCCACCCACCCACTCCTTCAAGACAATTGGTCCAAAGAGATCTTAGAGAATTCGGACAATTCCACAATGTTGAGAGCACCACCCGATCACATGAACTTTGTTTTCCCTAACCAAGCATTTTTCTACTGAAGTTTTATTTTAAATTTGGCTCCACTGTGAAATGTGCATCCCCGTCCTATAGTGTTTCACCCAAGGCAAAGCTGTGTGCACAGCCACAGACATCCTGAGATTTGCTCTCGTGGCTCATGATGATGTTAGCAGAATCCCTTGATAACGGTGTTTATATCTATTTATAACTGTAACCTATTATCCTATTTTCCATATAATTGGATGCGACGGAGGTTAAAGAAAGTTCTGCCACCGAAGAAAAGTCATGCTCTTATAGAGCAGATATTCGCTCAGCACGGAAAGTGAATTAGCCTTTAACACAAATACCCAGAAACACATCAGTGCATTTTCCAAAAGCACGGATGTTAATGTTTTATGCTGAAAAATAATCTTTAAGATAAAGGATATTAAAAATGCCAGGGAGGTAGCCACAGCTGGGTTTTGAAACAGGTGTTACTTTTACCTCTTTCAAGTACGATGGTGCTTCAAATTCGGGCATCGGATTCATTCTCCAGTTCAGGGCGCAGAAAAATGACTCATAATTTATTTGTTCCTCACTGTCTTTAAACCTGAAATATAATTATAATATATAATTTGATTCAACCTACAGAATTCAGGACCAAAATGTCAGCTTAAATGCTACCAGGAAAACATAATGTCAGGTTATGTTTCAATACCTGATATTTTTCTTATTTCTTACTAGCTTTTAAAAAATTTTTAAATCAGATTCTAACCCCCGAGAGTGTGCACTCTGCAAGCAGAGATCCCACACAGCTAATTCACCAGTGTCTCCAGCACCTAGATTTATGCTGGCACTTAGTAGGTGCTCAATAAAGACTTGCAGTTTCCACAGAAACAAATGCACTTCCTCGGTAACGGAGACCATTTTGTTCAGAGTATTTGCAGGCCCTCTTAATTTAATATGCTTGATACTATGTCAGTGAAACAAAATCTCCTTGTGTTTCTTAAATTGCATGCTTTTTAAATTTTTAAGGGAAGCCTAGATTCATTGCGTCTACTAAGATATTTTTAGGGAAAATAAGATATCCTTATCACTTATTATGTAGCCATTAAAAGGGGTTATTTAGGGGGCACCTGGGTGGCTCAGTCAGTTAAGAGTCTGACTCTTGATTTCGGCTCAGGTCATGATCTCAGGGTTGTGCGATCAAGCCCCGCATTGGGCTCTGTGCTGGGTGTGGAGCGTACTTAAGATTCTCTCTTTCCTTCCCCCTCTGCCCCTCCCCCCTTCTAAAAGAAAAATTGGGGGTTATTTAGATCCACATATGCTGTCATGGAAATACATTCATGATATATTGTCGAGCAAAAAGGAGGTTACAAAATGGTACGTTGAATTATGATCTCACTTGAGGTATATATTTATACAAAAAGGCACAGGGGCACCTGGGTGGCTCAGTCAGTTAAACATCCGACTCTTGATCTGAGCTCAGATCTTGATCTCAGGATCATGAGTTCAAGCCCCGTGTTGGGCTCCACCCTGGATGTGGAGCCTGCTTTAAAAAAAAAAAAAAAGGCATTGAAAAATTCTAATAACAATACACTGAAGTATTAAAACAGCTATCTCTGGGAAAAGAGACTGCTTTTCACATTTTGCTTTAGACTTCTTTGTATCATCTGAATTGTTTTAAATTTATAAGAAAAAATATTAAGCCCATTTTTCACTTAAAAGAAAACACTGGCATAAATTTAACCTTAACCATAATAGAGTTTTGGCCATTAAGACCCAGAAATTTCAAACACAACTGCTGGAACGACCTAAACACAAAGCGAAATTCTTCTTAGTATAATACCTCAGTGCCACCTATTTTAATTTCACTACACTCTGCCAGTTCTTAAGGCTAAACATATATTGGTCACATCAGACCATTTTTTGAAGGACAAGACAAAGGGACTGTTCCAAGCACCCTTCCAGGGTTCCTGCCCCACTCAGGCAGGACCTCCCACTCAACACTCCCCCCCCTCCAACTGGCAAGTGAGGTGCACGAGATACTGTGGCAAGGATGACCGGTGGCTAATTACTTAAAAGAAAACCTGGTGATAATAAACGTAGGAAAATAACATACTCATAACCAGTCAAAAGACCTTTTTTTCCTCGGGATTAAAGAAAATAATAGCTCATATTTATAAACTAATATAAATTAGCAGTAATAAGTTAAATGTTACAAGATGAAGTCACATAGACTCATCAATCTAAACAAAGTAGAATAAACAGAGTGATCAGAAGAGGAGAAAGGGAATTCGGTTCTTCTTTTGTGTACATTTTCTTTGGCCGAGGATTCTGGGATACAACTCCAATATGCTGCCCCCTACCACTGTTTATCCTCTGGATTTTGGCTCGCTCGTCATTTGAACTCCTTGAAAGGACATGCTCTGTTTATGGAAATATTTGTAGCCAAAATGCTGGACCATTATGTCTTTTATTTGTGTGTGTTTTGGGAGAAGAACTAAAACTCAATCAATTAAAGATGTTTTGTAAGAAACTTTCCTTTAGCATGGAGCCTTGAAGACAAGTATTCCCGAACACTCTGAGTAGGAGCTGAGGTCAGAGAATGAGATCATGTAGGCCTCTGACTTTCATACTGAAAAAAGCTAAGTGCCACTGGGGCATATTGTACACAGAGCAATTATGGGGTCTCAGTTATATCTTCTAAAGATCACTCTCACTGATATATCGAGAAGAGAATGCAGGAGCAGGGCCAAAGTGGTGAGGGCAGTTAGCTGTCTTCTGCAGTGATCCCAAGTAGGCATAATGGCAGCCTAGATGGCAGTGGGGGCAGTGGAGGGCGCTGAGTTCAGTATGTTCAGTTCTGAACATACATATATATAAAGATTTGTTTGTTTTAGAGAGAGAGAGGGAGCAAGCGAGTGAGCAGGGGGGAAAGGCAGAGGGAGAAGGAGAGAGAGAATCTCAAGCAGACTCCACGCTAAGTGCAGAGCCCAATGTGGGGCTTGATCTCATAACCTAGGGATCATGACCTGAGCCGAAACCAAGAGTCAGATGCTCAAGTGACTGAGCCACCCAGGCCCCCTGATTCTGGATATATTTTGAGTGTAGGATTCCTGAAGGATTGTACAGAGTGAGAGAGACAGAGGCAAAGAGACAGACAGACAGACAGACAGAGACAGAGAGAATACATGGACTCAGGACAACTCCAAGGGTTTTGCTTGGCCTACTGGAAAAATACGGCTATCCTAACTGAGATAGGACGGACTGCAGGAGCTACAGGTTGGGGGGGGGGAATCAAGAATTTTGTTTGGATATGTTACATTTTGATGGGAAGGGGCAGCTGGACGTAGGAGCCTGAAATTCAGGGAAGAGGTTCGAGTTGAAGATAGAAATGTGGGAGCCACTAGCATATAGATGGTATTGAAAGCCATTGGACCAGGAGATTAGATGAGACCACCAATGAACTAAGTTTCTCTATCTGTTCCTATAGCGAAGAATTTAATTGTCAGTAAATTCCCATTACATCAATTACAGGAGACATACAATTCTAGAGGCTTCAGAAGTGTAATATCTCGGTAATTTGGGAGCCAGTCAAAAGACTACCAAACAGATCAGATCACATCAGACTTCACCCCCATATACAACCCACTAACCTGTCCTGTGGGTTCTGCCGCCAGAGCAGATCACAAATCCCTTTTTCTTCGCCTCCTCTACCACTCACCAACTGCAAGCCACCACCAGCTCTCACCCGGGTGACAACAATAGCTTTGTAGTCTGGTCTTACTGCTTCTACGCTGACCTTTGCTGCAGACGCATCCTCCACCAAAATGAGCTTTCTAAAACATAGACCAGATCAATAACTTCCTTGCTTGGAATCCTTCAATGGCTTCCCAATCCACTTCGAGCACAAGCTGAACTCCTTATCAGGGTTTATAAAACCCTACGTAATCTGGCCACTGCTGACTTCTCTGACCTCATCTGAAAACTCTCTGTTTGCAACGTTCCAGGTGTCCTAGCCTTTTTCCTGTTCTCTGAGCATGCCAAGATTGTTCCCAGAAACGCAAGGCATTTGCATCCTTTAGTTCCTTTGTCTGGAAAGTCTCAATTCAAACGTTGCTTCTTCAGAAAGGCCTTCCTGAAGTTTCTCTTGCCTAACCGAGTCCTCCTGCCTAAATCTGCAGTTGCCCTGGATGATGGCAATTGAAACTTACAGAAAAACTTCTGGAATCACCACTGGAACTCCTATGATCATACCTTGTTACCAATAAGTCTTGTATCATGCCTACCCGTTACCCCTAGGCCCCTGGCCTTCTTCCCTGCCCAACTCATGATATGTCAGACTCAACACATCTGAACATTTACCCATTTCAAAGGCTATTTGGAAAGGGTTCTCCTGAGTCAAACAATATTCAAAAAGGATCAAAAGCTGTAAATGGAAGAGTACACAGCTTAGAAATGACGTATAAAATTTTTCTGAGGAAAGGGGCGCCTGGGTGGCTCAGTCAGTTAAGTGGCCAACTCTCGGTTTCGGCTCAGGTCATGATCTTACAATTGTGAGACCAAGCCCCTTGCCAGGCTCTGCGCTCAGTGTGGAGTCTGCTTCAGATTCTCTCCTCCTTCTCTTTCTCCCTCCAGCTCGTGCTTGTACTCTCTCTCCTTCTCTCTCTCTTTCAAATAAATAAAACCTAAAAAAAAAATTTTTTTTCTGAGGAAAAATGTTTGAAAGATTTGATCTTTCCAAAGACCCAGAGTCAGGCTTCAGGGAAGAGTTGAGCTAATGTGGTATAATACTCCAAGTTTTTCTTTTAAGTTCTGTCTTAGAGGATCTCAATGGATATGGAAATCCCGGCAGAAGGGGCAAGAGAGAAAAGAACAAAGAATCTTTCAATTAAAAGGGATAAAACTAGCCAATGCTTCTTGGAAGAATTCTTTGCTCTTGGGAAGTGGACAGAGTTGCAGTTAATCATGATGGATTGACCACAAATATATTTATCTTCTTTTCCCACCAAAAGCTCACCAAAACGATAATAAAGGAATCAAAATAAGTAATAACCTACGATGACAATGGTAGCTGGAAAAAAGACAACAGTGGACAAGAATCTCCAAAATCGTTTGAATGATGGAAAGCAGACAGAGGACTTGTAACTGGCTTGGCAGAACCGAGGAAGGCAAGGGGCAGAGGCAGGGGCCACTTAGAGATTAGCCAGTGTGGCCCACAAAAACTCGCAAGATGCTCAGCAAATGCAGACTGCAGGTGCCAATAGAGGCAGGGACATGGTGTGAGACTGAAAACAAGGGCTGTTTCAAAGCCTGAATAAAGCAGGGGTAGCCAGAGCGCCAAGTATCTTCTTCCATACTGTCCTCTTCCAGAGAAATTCAACTAAAAGAGTTTCAGTTGGGGGGGGGGGGGCTGAAGCATAATGGAGGGCAGAGGAGAGCATTACACACTGAACTCGAGCCTCTCAGCCTGTTTCCTTCCCCTTTCCCATTTCTAGAACACCAATAGCCATGCTTCAAGGAACCTCCTTTCCCCCATTCCACCCTCCCTCCTAGTCCAGCAGGAGAAGACAGGATTCTTCTTTTGATCCTCTGAATGGTCCCAGAAAGATCTCCAGATTCCAGCTTCAGGGGGGTCACCTAACGAAAATGAGGGCTAGGAGATGGGACTTGTGCAGTGAAACCCACCAGTCAACAAGATCCACCCCCCAAAAGCTTCCAACATTAAGGACAGAAGCCAAAACAGCAACAGAAAAAAAAAAGGGGAAGCAGAAAAACAAATACAATTCAGGTTATAAAAGGAAAGAGGTGAGATAACAGTGGTACAGTATATCCATGAAAAAAGAACAGAAGACTACCAAAAAGGTTCATTCCGACTAAAATGTGCTCTTGGAATAAAACAAATCTGATAGTAGTAAATAGACCCAGTAGAAGAGGTGGGATATCACGTTAAGGAAATCCCTTGGTAAGTCTATCGTAATAACAAACAGAAAATTGGGGAAAGAGATCCAAATCTGGGACATCCAAAATCTTAATGACAAGAGTTCTCAGAAGAGAAAAATGCGAATGGAGGGGAGGAAATTACTAAAAATTAATGGAAAGTTTCCTTGTACCAAAGGACAGAGTCTCCAGACAGAAGGGCCTATTAAGCATTAAACACAATGAATCTATAAACGGCCACACACGCAGACACACAAGGCGCCATCAGGAACTTCCAGAACACCAGGAACAAAGAGAAGATCCTAAGGGCAGCCAGAAAGAACAATAATGGGAATCAAAAGTATGTTAAATTCTCGAGCATCGTAACAGGAAGTTAGTAGCAGTGTCTAAAAATGAGAGACAGAAATAGTAGAAACAGTAGTATGTGCGTGCTATTTAAATGTCAATAGAGATAGCTAGAAGGGCTGAGAGAGGCTACTTCTTGTGAATGGGTCTGGGAGGTGGGGAAGGATGTGGCTGGAAGCTACTCTTGTTGGAATAAACTTTTCAGAATTCTTTGAGAATTTTTTACTACGAGCATGTATCCGTCTGATATAAATACAAATTGACAAAGCGGAAAAAGCAGATGAGAGACCTTGAAACGTGCTTTTCAAGGCGGTACACTCGTTACAAGTCAGACTTGAAAGGAAGGCGCGCCACTAGTTGGGAGCACGCTGGTGAGGAATTAAGTCTCCAGTCTTCCTCCCTGCTCCAAAGCTCTGCGCACAGCTTCCTCCCCCAGACCGCTGGTGGGGTGAGATCTGTCATGCCCTCCTCTGCTACAGAACACACACTAAATCTACTACACGCTATTGTTAGACGAGGTCGTGTGAGAGAGAGAGGATACAAAGGAGAGCTCCAGTTCTAAAGACAGTCCAAACTGGAGGCAGAGGAACCAGGGCAGGCAGTTTAGAGAGCTAGAAGGGCTTGACCATGAGGGGACTGGGAACACGTAGGCCAGTGCTTGCATTTACCCCTGGATACTGTCTCCCCAGTCACCCATCATGGCGTCCTCCCTGCCTCATGACCACAGGTCATTGTTTGCCAAATCCTACCCATCCTTCCAAAATATTTTGGAAAAGCCTCTGAATCATTTAGAAAATGTATCTTTTTGCTTCGGGGTCACGCTGTGCTTCTGATCAAAAAGGTTAGCTTCCTGATTCTGCACCTGAATCCCGTACTTTGCTCCTCTCCAAATGACATCTGGCTCTTGCTAAGACTCCGATCTATGGTCAAAGGATGAAGGAAATTTTCTGGAGGAAATTCTCTTGAAAACGCGGGTAAGGCAATTCCAAAGAAGAACTTTCTATGGTGACATTGTTGAAATCAGTGCAGAGTCTTTCAGGGTGACTGCCCTAAAGGGCAGCACTAATTCTGGCTTTTAAGTGTTTCTTCGCTTGTTAAAAAGTCAGCCTCCTTACTTTAAAGTCTCAGCCCACAGTGCTAAAGTGTTTTCCTAAAACCTCCATAAATTCTTCTTTCCCTTTGATACTTGGGCAAGCCACCATTTCCTTCCCTACACAAACTAAGGGACATGTTTGTGGAGGAAGAGGGAGGGAAGGCAATTTCTCTTTAGAGAATCAGGACCCCCAAGCACGCTTCTCGATGCCTTGCTAGGTGGGAGTTCTTAGAAACGAGGCAAAAGTGTCACTTGACGGGTGCTTGTGCTCCCCCTCCCAAAAATGATGAATGGCTTGAAAACTACAGAAGCCATCTATCTCCTTGCCACAGGGAATAAAGCTGGTCTGCTTTATTTCCACCATCTGTGGGGT
Source organism: Ursus maritimus (assembly GCF_017311325.1). Classification (NCBI taxonomy): domain Eukaryota; kingdom Metazoa; phylum Chordata; class Mammalia; order Carnivora; family Ursidae; genus Ursus; species Ursus maritimus. The sequence continues at coordinate 86,681,982 of NW_024423319.1, read as the reverse complement.
AAAAGGTGCGGCAGCAGCTGTATTTGGCTGAAGAGTAACGTGGCTTCCCCCTCTGCTGTGAAGGCCATCTCGTAACATGGGGGAATGGGCTGGGCGGCATGACCGGGGCGGAAGGGAGGGAGGGCAGTGAAGACATTTTTTTTTTTTTTTTTTTTTTTTTTTTTTTAGTGAGAGAAAGAGAGAGAGAGAGGTGGGAGGAGAGAGGGGCAGAGGGAGACAAAGAGAGAGAATTTTAAGCAGGCTCCACGTCCAGCACGAAGCCTGACTTGGGGCTCCATCTCACGACCTGAGCTGAAATCAAGAGTCGGATGCTTAACCGACTGAGCCACTCAGGCGCCCCTGTGAAGACACATTTTTGACTCACGCGATTGTGTTTGGTTTCAGTTCATTACCCAGCAAACCCAGGGGCGCACACTTGAACACCTGGTGAGATTCTTAAAGACCGGGACAGTTGAGAATAAACTAGAGTTCTTGGTGAGGCAGGTCAGAGCAATCAAGTATGCATCATATACAAGGTCGATGCTCTGCTGGTCCACGTGGATTTGGAATTTTTTAAAAATTTCTTAAAAACTACAAATCACCTTACATTTGAAAACACAGGAAGCATCTGGGAGGTGGGGCTTCTCTCTGCAGACTTCCCAGAGCACCAAACACCGCAACAGTAGCGACCACGCGGCCTGACCCTTGCCCTTCGGCCCCACTGCCAGGTATTGTTGGGTGAAATCACTGGAGTCCAAACCATGCCTCTGGGGTGGGGGGGGGGG